>NC_133327.1:485429975-485766019 GCF_042186555.1 Aquarana catesbeiana | reverse complement strand
CCCCAGCAGTTTAGGGTTCCCAAAAACACAGTGTTAACAGGATCAGCCCAGATACCTGCTAGTACCTGTGTTTAGCCACTCCTCCCCAGCCCACCCAAGTGCAGCATCAATCGATCACTGTCACTTACAACACACATAACTGCAGCGTTCGCAGAGTCAGGCCTGATCCCTGCGAACGCCAACAGTTTTTTTGGTAGCGTTTGAATCAGTCGCCAACAGTCAGATCTTTTTTAACTGCGAGTCTCACTAGTGTACCAGTAAATTTAGAGACCAAAATGTCAAATCGAAGGTACACTAGTGAAGAGGCCTACATGTTTCTGAGCATGACAGTGAAGAGGAAGTCACTCATCTGTCAGATTCCGGCTTAGGATACGAACCTGTAGACAGCAGCGGCACCCTGACAGATAGCTCTGACGACGAAGTTGTGGTCCCTGCCAAGGTCAGGTGTACCAGACCCCGATCTTCTGCTGTCGTTGAGGTGCAAGAACCTGCAGATTCCTTGTATGGAGCAGAGAAGTACTAACACCGCTATTCCTTCTGGTGAACTGGCAAGCACCAGCGGCCTAGTACACCCTGGTCGTAGATCCAGCACTGCAGTACCACATGGTGACGCAGCGAGTCCCATAAGTGCAGTTCAAACTGGCGAGGTGGCAAGCACGAGTAGTGTCCCGCTGCCACCAAGAAGACAAACACAGGCCCATCGAGCCCATAGTGCCTTTCCTGCTGCATTCGCCAATCCTAATTGGGAACCCACCACTTCTGCAGCACCCGTACTTCCCCCATTCACTTGCCAACCCGACATTCAGGTGGAAACAGTTGATTTTACGTCACTTTGATTTTTATTTGCAGTTTTTCACCGAAGATCTCTATAGGTCTATTGTGGAGCAAAGCAATTTGTATGCTGGTCAATTCATCGCCGCTAATCCCCAGCTAACCCTTGCCAGAGAATGGAAACCAATTACGGTTTCCGAATTTAAGACCTTTCTGGGCCTATCCCTTCTCATGGGCGTAACTAAAAAGAGTGAGTTGTGGTCATATTGGTCCACTGACCCAATTCACCATACACCTGTGTTCTCTGCTTCCACGGCACAATACGAGCAGATCTTGCGGTATCGTGAAAATGTTGTGTCTGTAGAAAGCGCGGATATAGGCATGACACCTGCTATTTTTGTCCCTCCTGACCATCCTGGTCTTTGCATTGGTAAATATTTTGAACGCTGCCACTCACTAGTGGAGTTTTAGGGTACAGCACTGCACAGACTAGGACACACTTACACAGGGTCTCCAAAGATGCCATCGTATTTTGGGAGACCCGAACCTGGAACCAGTACAGTTACAACCACTACAACCGTTAGTTACAAAAAAAAAAAGTTGTTTTCTTTTGTTCTCTATTGTTCTGCTCTTTTTTACTGTATTCTACAATGCAATGTTTTGTTACTATGTATTATCATGTTTGCTTTTCAGGTATGCAATTCTTTTATACTTTACTGTGTTTTATTTTTAACCTTTTTTTTTTTTTTTTTTTTTTTTTTTTTTAGGTACGCCTCTTTCAGCTGCAGCACGGGTTTATCTTGACAGCAACAGCGTTTGCTCCCACGATATGTAAAGCTGTGACTCCAGCGCTGTTGGAGGTGATTTCACCAGCACAGTTTAAAAAAAAAAAAGAGCATATATGCCGAAGCATGGGGGCAGGGGTGGAGGAGCGATTTGCTCCTAACATTAGGGGCGGATGCCCCAATGCTTTGGCATATATTTTTTTAGGCACAGATTGTATTAAATAAAAATTTTTTACTTTTACTATATTTTATCGTATTTGCTTTGCAGGTGTATGTCTTACTGTTATACTGTAATGTTACTTTGTTTTATTGTTAACCATCATTTGCTTAGCAGGTACGCCATTCAGCTGCAGCACTGATTTATTTATCCTGACAGCAACAGCGTTTGCTCCCACGATACGCAAATCAGCGACTCCAGCGCTGAAGGAGTTGATTTCACCACCACATTTAAGAAAAATGGTGCATGTATGCCAATCATTAGAAGTGGGTGGATGAAGGGCGGTATTCTAATGGTGGGCATACCCACCGATCAGTCTTTTTTGTTCAGCCCACAGGCTGCATAAAAAAAAAAAGATCATTACAATGTATACCCAACAAGGACCAGCAAAGTACTGGTATGTTGCTGGACTTTTAGTGGTTATACCAGAATGATGCCTGCAGGTTTAGGTATCATCTTGGTATCATTCTTTTCAGCCAGCGGTCGGCTTTCATGTAAAAGCAATCCTAGTGGCTAATTAGCCTCTAGACTGGTTTTTTAAGCAGTGGGATGGAACATTTCCCCCCCCCCCTCAGTCTTCCATGGTTTTCTCAGGCTCTCCTCTCCCAACAGGGAATCCAAGAACGCAGCCGATGGTTCCGCCAGCTGACCATAGAGCTGATCAGAGACCAGAACGGCTCCAATCATTTCTATGGCATAAGAAACTGGAAGCTACAAGCATTTCATGACTTGGGTTTCGCCGGATATAAACAGCACCATTGGGAAATTGGCAAAACTTATCACACCGATCTTGGTGTGGTCAGATGCTTTGAGGAGATATCTAGGGTCTACTAGACCCCAATTTTTTTTTTTCGAAAAAAGGATTACCGGTCACTACCTATTGCTATCATATGGGATATTTACATTCCCTTGAGTTTAAAAAAAAAAATTGGCAAGGAACAGTTTAAAATTATAATAAAAAAGCAAAATAAATAATAAATTTTTTTTTTTTTAATTTTTTAAAAAAAGCACCCCGGTCCCCCGTGCTCATGCGCAAAAGGCGAACGCAGGCGTTGGTCTGGTGTCATATGTAAACAGCAATTGCAACATGCATGTGCCACTATCACCGCAAACGTCAGATCGAGGGCAGTAATTTGAGCAGTAGACCTCCTCTGTAAATCTAAAATGGTAACCTGTAAAGGCTTTTAAAAAAAATGTATGCAGTTTGTCGCCGCTGCACGTTTGTGCGCAATTTTGAAGCATGACGTGTTTGGTATCCATGTTCTCAGCATAAGATCATCTTTTTTATTTCATCAACCATTTGGGCAATATAGTGTGTTTTAGTGCATTAAATTTTTTTTTAAAAGGTGTGTTTTTCCAAACAAAAATTGCGTTTGAAAAGTCGCTGTGCAAACACTGTGTAAAAAAATTGCAACATCCACCATTTTAATCTGTAGTGCCTTTGCTTTAAAAAATATATATATAATGTTTGGGGGTTCAAAGTAATTTTCTTGCAAAAAAATTATATTTTTTCATGTAAACAAAAAGTGTCAGAAAGGGCTTTGTCTTCAAGTGGTTAGAAGAGTGGGTGATGTGTGACATAGGCTTCTAAATGTTGTGCATAAAATGCCAGGACAGTTCAACCCCCCCTAAATGACCCCTTTTTGCAAAGTAGACACCCCAAGCTATTTGCTGATAGGCATGTTGAGTCCATGGAATAGTTTATATTTTTCCACAAGTTGCGGGAAAATGAAAAAAAATTTTTTTTTTTTTTTTTTTGCACAAAGTTGTCACTAAATGATATATTGTTCAAACGTGGCATGGTTATATGTGGAATTACACCCCAAAATACATTCTGCTGCTTCGCCTGAGTACGGGGATACCACGTGAGACTTTTTGGGAGCCTAGCCGCGTACAGGACCCCTAAAACCAAGCACAGCCTTCAGGCTTTCTAAAGGCGTAAAATTGTGATTTTACTCCTCACTACCTATCACAGTTAGCACAACCCCCCCCCCCCCCCCCCCCCAAATGACCCCATGCCTCTCAGCAGATAGATTGGGGTGTCTACTTTCCAAAATGGGGTCATTTGGGGGGGGGGGGGTTGTGTTATCTGGGCATTTCATGGCCCTACGAAACTGTGATAGGCAGTGAGGAGTAAAATCACCATTTAACGCCCTTAGAAAGCCTGAAGGCGGTGATTGATTTTCGGGGTCCTGTACGCAGTTAGACTCAGGAGAAGCAGAATGTATTTTGGGGTGTAATTCCACATTTGCCCATGGCATGTTTGAGCAATATATCATTTAGTGACAACTTTGTGCAAAAAAAAAAAAAAGTCATTTTCCCGCAACTTGTGGCAAAATATAAAATATTCCATGGACTCAACATGCCTATCAACAAATAGCTTGGGGTGTCTAATTTCCAAAATGGGGTAATTTGGGGGGGTTTTGTGCTATCTTTCTTGGCATTTTATGGCCTTCAAAACTGTGATTGGTAGTGAGGAGCGAAATAAAAAAAATTACATCCTTAGAAGTCCTGAAGGCAGTGATTGGTTTTCGGGGTCCTGTACGCGGCTAGGCTCCCAAAAAAGTCTCACACATATGGTATCCCCGTACTCAGGAGAAGCAGCAGAACGTATTTTGGGGTGTCATTCCACATATAACCATGGCATGTGTGAGCAATATATAATTTAGTGACAACTTTGTGTAATTTTTTTTTTCGTCACAAGTGATTTTTCAATCACTTGTGACAAAAAAATAAAATATTCAATGGGCTCAACATGCCTCTCAGCAATTTCCTTGGGGTGTCTACTTTCCAAAATGGGGTCATTTGGGGGGGGGGGGGGTTGTACTGCCCTGCCATTTTAGCACCTCAAGAAA
This sequence comes from Aquarana catesbeiana, assembly GCF_042186555.1. Classification (NCBI taxonomy): domain Eukaryota; kingdom Metazoa; phylum Chordata; class Amphibia; order Anura; family Ranidae; genus Aquarana; species Aquarana catesbeiana. The sequence continues at coordinate 485,761,391 of NC_133327.1, read as the reverse complement.
TGAGATAGGTAGTCAAACTAAAAGTTGCATAAATTCCAGAAAATGTACTCTAGTTTGTAGACGCTATAACTTTTGCGCAAACCAATAAATATACGCTTATTGACATTTTTTTTACCAAAGACATATGGCTGAAAACATTTTGGTCTAAATGTATTATATAAAAAAAAAAAGTAATAAACTCAATTTTAGTAACAAAAAGTAGAAAATATAATTTTTCTTCAAAATTTTCGGTCTTTTTCCGTTTATATTGCAAAAGAATAAAAAATTACAGAGGCAATCAAATACCATCAAAAGAAAGCTATTTGTGGGAAAAAAGGATGCAAATTTCGTTTGGGTACAGCATTGCATGACTGCACAATTACCAGTTAAAGTGATGCAGTGCCAAATTGTAAAAAGTCCGCTGGTCAGGAAGGGGGTAAATTCTTCCGGGGCCAAAGTGGTTAAAAATCTCCACAGGCGACGCTTTAAAATCTTTTATAGGTTACATGTTTAGAGTTACAGAGGAGGTCTAGTGCTAGAATTGTTGCACACGCTCTAACGCACACGGCAACACCTCACATGTGTGGTTTGAACAGCGTTTATATATGTGGGACTTATGTGTGCGTTCGCTTCTGAGCCCGAGCTACCGGGGACAGGGGCATTTTAAATTATTTTATTTGAATTTTTTTTTTGTTTTTACACTTTACATTTTTTGGATCACTTTTATTCCTATTACAAGGAACATAAACATCCCTTGTAATAGGAATCGTTCTTGACAGGTCCTCTTTATGGAGAGATGCGGGGTCACAATAAGACTCCGCATCTCTCCTGCAGGCTGGAAGGCATGAGATCGGGAAAAAAAAAAAAATGCACGATCTCATGCTTACCAGCCGCAATCGCGGCTTTGATTACATCTGCGGCCCGGGCGTGACGTCATAACTGTCGCGCCTGGGCCTCCGACGATCAGGGATGACTGGTGGAAATCTCTATGGTCATCATCCAGCAGCGGTCGATTCTTTCTCCGGGTCCCCGATGGCACGGGAGAGCCTGGAGAGGCACCAGAAGGCGGTGCGGGGGGGGGGGGGGACACACACGTCCCCTTCCGTCGCCTGTAAAAACGTTCAAGAGGCAGAAGAGCCAATATGCTCATTCTTATGGTGCACAGAATCGTCAGCTGAAAACAAGGATATATGAATGATGCCTGTAGCTGCAGGCGTCATTCAGATATTCCCACTGAAAGTCAAAGACATCACATGACGTCTTAGAGCGGAAGTGGTTAACCACGGACCCTAAATACCTCTTTTCCCAAGATAAAATTTACAATTGCCTAAATGGTCTCCTTCCCAAATTTCCTTGCAATGTTAAAGAGCAATGTTAAAGAGCTTCTTTCTCACAAATCCCCTGGCCCAGATGGTCTGCCATATTTAGACCCTTCACACTGAGGCAATTTTCAGGCACTACAGTGCTAAAAATAGCACCTGTAAAGCGCCTGAAAAAAAGCCTCAGCTGCAAACCCAGTGTGAAAGCCCGAGTGCTTTCCAGTGTTAATTTCATCAACGGAAACGTTTGTCAAAGATTTTGTCAGCGGCATTTTTACAATGACTAAAACGGAGAGAAAAGTACAGCACATTTTCGTCCACTGACGAAAATTGGATCAGTTTTCGTTATCGGACAACAACGAGACAAAAATGGCAAGGAGGGACGTTTACCATCTTCTGTTTTTTTTTTTAAGGAGCTTCGCCTACTTACGCAATCCGCGCCAAGTGCCAGTGACGACTCGAGTCCGATACCATTGTGAGTGAGGTGAGAGGAGGACAGTCTGTGACAGAGAGCACTCCCTTCCCGAGTCCCGACTCCTCCTGACGCCGCGGCCGCGCCAGAGGCAGAGAGTGAGAGCAGACATCAGCAGAGCTAGTCTTCTTAGTACAGTACTTTGCACTGTGACTGCAGTACATAATTGTGGTACGTACACAACAGCCAGGCCTCAGGCATCCCCCCTCCTACCTATGCATTTTTTCTTCTAATGCCCTTTTCTTCTAATGCCTTTACCATAGAAATCAATAAAAAAGTATCAAAACACATGTCAATGAATGAATGTTTTATGCAGTTAACTAAATGCCCAGCAATTATTTTTAATGATTTGTTTTGTGAAAAGATTAGAACAAGCACATTTTTGCAAGTAAAGTGAGGGACACCATATCACATGCACAAAAATGCAGGCGTTTTCCCACAGCTACAAAGCCTGTCGTAGTGGTGACCAGCGTTCTTCCAGTATGGGAAAATGCTGGTGACCGCACTTATGCGCTAGTGTGAATTAGCCCTCACTGCCCTTAGACCACCTGCGCAACTGTGTGGAGGGCAGGCCTCCTCTGACAGGCAGTGGCACTGGCATCCAGGGTCAGGCCTTTTTGCAAATTCACTGTCGATTATTATAGGCCATCCCCTCAGAGTCAGACCACCATCCAGGCTCCAGACAAGCACCTTGTGTATTCTACTCACTGCATGCCATTTCCTAATTTCACAGGCCTACTCTACTCAGACCACCGTCGAGAGCAGTCCCACTCCCGAAACTGACTCCTGGCACCGGTGCCGCTCCCGCTGCCCAGAGGCAGAAGAGCACACAGACTGGCTGAGAGCAGACATCAGCAGACTAGTGCAGTACTTTGCACTGCAGTACAATAATTGTGGTACGTGCAACAGGCCTGAGGCCGGGCCTCCCCCCTCCCCTCACTGCCCTTAAGACGACCACCATCCGTGACCCTTCCAGAGCACACTGTGCAACAGTGCAAGTGCAACTGTGAGTGTGCAGGCATCCTCTGACAGGCAGTGGCACTGGCATCCAGGGCCAGGCCTTTTTGCAAATGCACTGTCGATTATTATAGGTCATCCCCTCAGACCAACATCCATGCTCCAGCACCTTGTGTACTGTACTCGCTACATGCCATTTATTTCCTAATTTCACAGGCCTACTCTACTCAGACCACCGTCGAGAGCACTGCAGCATACAGGCTTCCAGTTCCTCCCCACCGTACGTCCAAGACTCCAAAGTCCAAACTACACCGGAAATGTCGGCTTCTGTGATTGTCACTGGTAGAAAGAGAAGATCTATGGATGTATTTTACATTTGATGTTAAGGACAACAAGACTCTTTGCAAACCATGTGGAGCGACATTTGCTGGTAAAAATACAACAAACTTGAAGCGTTATTTGCGAACTCATCCTAAAGTTCATAAAAAGGTAACAAACACGTGACAATGTAAAAATAAATAAAATGAATAAGAAAATCTTTTTTTTTTTAAAGCGTCACCTATGGAGATTTTTAGGTACCGTTCTGTACTGTACTTTGTCGCCATTCCATTGACATGTTGGTTGGGAATCTATTTACTCAGCGTAACATCTTCACATTATACAAAAAAATTGGGCTAAGTTTACTGTTTAGTTTTTTTCAATTCATGAAAGTGTAATTTTTCCTTAAAAAAATGCATTTGAAAGACCTCACCGCTGCCCAAAAACAGTGTAACATACTATTGCAACGACCGCCATGTTATTCTCTAGATTCTCTGCTATAAAATATATATAATGTTTGGGGGTTCTAAGTAATTTTCCAGCAAAAAACACAGATTTTAACTTGCAAGCAAAAAACAAAACAAATGTCATAAATCAAAGGGTTATTCTTAACTAAAAGCTGTTTTGTTGTTTGTCTATGTTGTGCTCTTTAGTCACTGAATTTTAATGGGAGCAAGTAATTTGATTTCATAATATCCATCAGCTGCTGCTTTCCCCGAATTTAAGTATCTCACCAAAATATATGTAGAAGCATGTGGTCAGTGGTCACCGGAAGCACCTAAAGCCCTAAGGCCAACCCTGGCCTATACATATAGTATATTATAAAGAGACTATTTGGAGCTGACTAGAGAACGTAAAATCAGAATAACTTTATTTTTCCCCCCTAATTCAACCCCACAGATACAGAAAACCTCAAAATGATGGACCAAGTCAGTTCAGTGGCAGTACACAACCACAGCATTCTATTTGCACTGCTCTTTTAGGTGCTTCAAAATATAAAATTGACAAAAGGAACAACATACCAGGGAGGAGGCCATAGCAAGATGGATTGGGTGCATCGGATTACCAGTCAGAACGACTGAAAATGAGGACTTTGTTGGCATGATGGAGACAATAGATAGGAAGCTGACTGTTCCAAAGAAATCTAAAACAAGCAATCTGATTGACAAACAGTATGAAGATGAAAAACAAAAATTCAAAAAGAGTGGATGCTGCTCGAAGTCTATTTGCACTGATTTGTGGACCAAAAAAGGACTCAGCTTCATTCCTTGCCATAAGTGGATGCTACTTTTGTGTTGAACAACATAAACCTGAACACATATTGTTGGCCCTTGAACAAGTAGCCCACCCACACACTGCACATTCAATCAAATCATGTGTGGACAAATGCTTGCAAGAGTGGGACATACCAAAGAGGAAGATCCTTACAGTGATAACAGACAGCGGGAGCAATATGGCGGCAGCATTTAAACAAAGCACAGCAGCAGCAGAACCACCCAGCTCTAGACTCCTCCATGAGGAAGACTCCTCCATGACGGAAAGTGACTGAGGCTGAGACCAAAATTGATGGTCTGCGGTGAGTGAGCCATTTTTATTATTCTTTTACATGATGATATGGTTGACAGTTGACACGGTGACACTGACAACAGACAATCATCACAAAGAGATGATTGATATGGGGGCGCTATCTGCTCTACTCTATGGGGTGCACCTTTGTTATTTTTCCACTTTATTTGTAGTCATGTTGTGTACCTTCAAAAGTATTCCAAGATGTTAAGTGTTAAAATAATAGAATGAAACAGAAACCTTTTCTATATAATTTATGCTTATTGGGATGTGTGTGTTCCACTTGTTATGTACCAACAGATCAACATGGACCGGACACCATGTGTGGTGCATAACCTGCAACTTGTGGTCCACATGGTGCATGAGGGGGCAAGTGTGAAGAGAATACTGGATAAAGCAAGATCAATAGTTAACCTCTTCCGCAAGTCTTCAATTGCAACACAGAAGCTATTGGAGCATTGTGGCCTTATTCTTTTAAATGACTGCCTCACACACTGGTCAAGTACATTCAACATGATTGCAAGACTCCTCAAACTGAAAGAGTCAGTCTGCCAAATCGCAAACATGGGATGGGACGGCTTGCTCCCTAGTGAATGGCAAAAGCTTACATCATTGCATGACCTACTGCTGCCTTTTGCAGAACATACTAAAACCCTCCAGAGTGACACCATGTCCATGGCCCTGGCTGTTTCTGCCCTCTTTGATCTGCTCAGCCATCTTGAGGACTTTAAACAAAAAACACTAGCTACCAAGACCTTGCCACAATTGCACAGAGAATGAAAAGGAGTGTGAACCAGGTTTTGCTTCATTCTTAGATACAACTGACGAAATGTTCTCTCCACCTGCAGCAGCTGCTTGTTTTGTCAACCCTATTGTCTGTGAAACCCTTGTTGATGTGGCGGATGAGAATATTCAGGAACTGCTTAAAAAGGCAGAGGAGTATGCCGCAAGAAAATCCACTTTGCCACACACACACACAACTTGAGGAATTGTCTGAAGAAGATGATGTGGTAGAACTATCGCAGGAAGTGGAAGATGCACCGCCATTGGCATCTACATCTAAGCAGCCAGTCTTTCGGTTTCTTTCTAAATGCCACAGAAGACCCAGGCAGAGGATCTCCCCAAACAGCATAGAGCAGCAGATCATAAAATAGAAGGAAGAGCTTTTGCACCAAGTTGCCATCAGTGAGGAGGAGTACACCACAACAGAATTTTGGCTGTCAAAGAGTGACACTTTATCACCAGCTAAAACCTTTTGCATTAGACCTGCTGGCTATGCCAGCTTCTCAAGCCTTTGCAGTGAGGATATTCAGTGTTACAGGTGACCTCTCTAGAGGTTGGCGGAATAGAGCAAGGATCATATTGGCATGAAGTGCTTTCCTTAAAATGAATCGAAACAAATAGGAGTGTTTTATTATTCTCCAAGTATTTCTATTTCTAACATAAGAAGCATACCTAATACTTGTGGGTTGTACTTATTGCGAAAGGAAGAATCAATAGTTCAACCGTTTTAATTGTGTCAGTTAAATTCATAGGAAAAATGCACAGGCTGAGGATCAGGCTACAAATGCCATTAGTATGTGGATTCTGGAACAAAAAGTCAACCACCGCTTTTTATCATCTTGTTGACTGTCTGTCTTTCTTAGCATTGACAAATTTGACAATATAGGTAAATATTACACTAATGAAAAAGAAAAATAGATCAGTAATGGTAATGGACGGTCAAATAGGACAGCCTTTGAGCCTTACCTTGCGCCGGGGACCCGCCCCAGTAGTCTTTTAGTGTGATATTTACCTCTATTATTGTAATTGTGAATGCTGAGAGAGAGGAGTTGATAAAAAGTGGTGACTGTAAATCCACACACTAATGGCATTATTGTAGACTGTGCACTTTTTCTTTGAATGTGTCTGAGAATTATTACTGTTGAAATAATAAAATGACAGTAAACTTATTCTTATTGTAGGAATAAGCATTACCCTCAAGTATTGGTTTATGCTGTGCCTGTGCAGTCACTGCAGTCTGTGTGTGCTGTACTTGGCCATGTCCAATATTAATTTTGACAATGTCTGCGACTGCCAGTGCTGCTTCAGCGTTTAGCTCTTTTTGTGTCAGATGTATCTGGTATACATGATCTGACATTTTTGTCAGATCATTGTATCCGGTAAAGCATTGCATAAGTATCAAATGATTTTATTGACAAATGACAAGTACATTAAGTTTATGCAAAGAGTCAATATTTGCAGTGTTGAGTTGACCCTTCTTTTTCAAGACCTCTGCTGCAATTTGCCCTGGGCCTGACATTTGTGGCAATGTTGTCATTGTCAATCAACTTCTGTGCCAGCGCCACATCCTGATTCCTGACTGATCTCTGGCACCAGCCCGGCACTGCCCATTCTTGCATAATCAATGCTTGCAGCTTGTCAAAATTTGTGGGGTTTTTTTGGTTACCTCACCAACCTCTTGAGGTCAGATTGACCGTGACTGACCACCAGTCCACCACAAGTTCTCAAAGGGATTATGGTCTGGGTAGTTTCCTGGCCATGGACCCAAAATTTCAGTATTTTTGTTCCCACTTCCCCAAACCACTTACCTTAGTTATCACTTTTGCCTTATGGTAAGGAGCTCCATCATGCTGGAAAAGGCATTGTTGTTCATCACCAAACTGTTCTTAGATGGTTAGGAGAAGTTGTTCTCGGAGCCTGAGGATGTTTTTTACCATTTATTCATGGCTGTGTTCTTAGGCAAAATTGTAAGTGGGCCCACCACTCCCTTGACTGAGAAGCAGCCAACCGCACACATGAATGGTCAGGATGCTTTACTGTTGGCATGACAGTCCCGCAAAGTGTTCCTATATGGGGTTTTTTTGGTATTTTTTGTGAAAACAGCAATATTCTTGACAAAACGGTTTTACTTAAATAAAGACGTTCTATAACGACTAAATCTGTGTCTGTAGTGCATGTTCAAACCTAACCATTAAAAGCACCACATTTGATTTCACTCCAGCAGCAGTATATACTCGAGTATGAGTCAAGATTTTCAGCCCTTTTTTTTTGGGCTGAAAGTGCCCCCCTCGACTTATACTCGAGTCACTGCCGTCTGCCTACATGATCAGCGTGTCGTGCAGGCAAACGGCGGCCAGCGTGTGCTATTACTATTCGGCGGCCAATTACTGTTCAAAAGCCGCGCCTCCTCATCTGTGATAGGCAGAAAACTCCATTTCCCAGCAGTCAGTGTACAGCCTATCACGGACATCCCTGGTATGAGGATGAGAGAATGTCCGTGATCTGCTGACTGCTGGGAAATTGAGTTTTCTGCCTATCACGGACGAGGAGGAGGTGCGGCTTTGGAACAGTGAATGGCCGCCGAATAGTAATAGCACACGCTGATCGGTGCAGAGCGGCACATGGAGGCATGCACAGGACACAGGTAGGATGCCCACATACACAGGACACAGACACATGACACAGGTACAGGACATATACACATGCACATATACACAGGACACATGCAGATATACACATATACACAACACATGCACAGGACACAGGGAGATATACAGCTGCAGATGGGCATTGTTGACCCTCTTTTTCCACTTACAGTAGCTGCTGCATTTCTCACCCTCGTCTTATACTCGGGTCAATAAGTTTTTCCCATTTTTGTTGTGGTAAATTAGGGCCTCGACTTATACTCGGGACAACTTATACTCGAGTATATAAGGTAATGAGTTTGGAAATTGTAGAGAAATGCTTAAATAATGCATTACAATTTAACTACACCCATTAGATTTTAGACAACGAAAATGAGTTTTAGTCGACTAAAATGAACTGGAGATGTAGTCGACTAAATAAGACTAAAAACACTTGCAGAAGACTAAAATGGACTAAAACGCCATTTTAGTCCTAAGACTAAGGCTAAAACGAAATCAAAATTTGCTGCCAAAATTAACACTGGTGCTTTCACACCGGGGCGCTGCGCTGGCAGGGCGTCACAAAAAGTCCTTCCAGCAGCTTCTTTGAATCGGCGCTGCCCCATTGAAAACAATGGGGCGGCGCCACGATACTGCGGCAAAGCACCGCTGCAGCAGCGTTTTGCGGGCGGATTTAACCCCTTTTCGGCCGCTGGGGGGGGTTAAACCCGCCCCACTAGCAGCCGAATAGTGCCGCTAAAACGGTGGTAAAGCGGCACTAAAAATAGATCTGCTTTACCGTTGGCGCCCGGGGCGGCTCAGTGTGAAAGGGGTCTTACTACAAGCCTTTTTCTCCCCTCAATCTTAAGCCCCTATTTACTTGACGTATTTGCCTCATTGATGAAGGGAGCTGTCCCTCATCCTCCGTTTTTTACATGCTCATATCACAGTCCTTCCGAAACCTGGAAAACCTGTCCCCTCCCAGATAATGATAGACCCATAGCCCTACTCAACTCTGACTAAACTATTTACTAAAATTCTAGCCAATAAACTCACTCATATACTCCCTAGACTCATACATAAATATCAAGTAGGCTTTGTATCCTGCAGACATGTCGGTGACAACACCAGAAGTCCCCTGTCTCCCTTGCTCTTTATACTATGCATGGAACCCTCAACTGAAGCTATACGTACACATCCTGATATCCATGGTCTCTTTCTGCGACAGAGGGAGTACAAACTATCCTTCTTTGTGGACGACATCCTCTTGACATTGACTAACCCTCACACATCCCTCCCCAATCTCCATACTTTACTGACAACATTTGGTATGCTCTCTGGTTATAAGGTAAACACAGCCAAGACAGAAGCCCTGCCCATACACATTCCCACTCCACTTCAAGGCACACAGCAGGAAAATTTTCCTCATCACTGGTGTCCTATCATATATATATTTAAGGATACATCTGACTGCATCATATTCTACCCTTTACCAAGCCAACTACCCTTCTCTCTTTGCGGAGATTGGCTGTCTTTTACATCAATGGGAAGAATGTCCTCTTCTTTCTAATTGGTAGGATAAATGTTCAAGATGTCAATACTTCTGAAGCTTTTATACCTTTTTGAAACCTTACCAGTTAATGTCACAATGGTGCAGCTTAAAAACACATTCAAACATCCTTTCTTAAAATTTATTTGGCATGGCAAAGCTCACCGAATTGCTAGCACTGTAGCATTTGCCCCTCGCTCTCGTGGAGAGCTGGGTGCTCCAGGCATTATTTAATACTACTTTGCTACACACCTCAGAGCAGTCACCTCCTGGTCATCCTGTTTTGCCTCTAGTAGATGGTGAGAGTTAGAATTGAGTGTAACCCGTCCTGTGCACCCTTGTTCTATGCTTTGGTCTGATTTGAATTCTGATTCGTATATTGCCAAACTCCAAAGCCTATGCTTGGGACCAATGCGATTTACCCTATTTGGAAGAAATGTTCTCGAAGGTTCTCTTCTCCATGCCCACCCCTCTTGAATGTCCTTTTCAACCCAATATTACAGCTCATCTTACAGCCAAAATGTACCCTTGGTCACGAGCAGGTATTTTTCAGCTTTGTAACATGGTACAACCCTTTGTCCCGTAAATGACTCTCGTTCCAAGAACTCCAAAATAAATTTCAGATCCCTAAATGCCTTTTCTTCTCCCATCTTCCAATTAAGCACTTCTTTTTCCAAATAACTGTCTTTGACTTTGGAAAAGCCTACTGCATTTGAATGATTATGTGCTCGGGGCCCATGTCAACCAGGCCTCATTTTATCCATCTATAAAATCCTCCGCGAATCCACTACGCTTACAGATACTACTCATGCTTATATGCAGAAGATGGCCCAAATCATTCAGAAACCCCTTTCCCTCCCACAATGGCAGAAAATTTGTGACTCAATATGCTTCGCGATGAGTGGAGTAGAGAGACAGCTTGTAAAATGCTCTTATTTTGGTATAGTACCCCTGAGGTTCTTCATAAAGTTTGACCCCCTCAGTCCCCCAGATTTGTTGGAGATGCCTTAAGGGCGTGGGTACACATTATCACATTTTCTTGGATTGCCCCGGGATCCAACCTTTTTGGATTTCAGTGCAATCTCTCCTTCAGGATCGCTTAGAGTCAGGTTTTCCTCTACACCCAGTTCATTTTTTTTACTGGGTCTCCCAATTTTGGGCGTTTCCAAACATGCCAAGAGATTAGTTGCATTTATTTTGTTAGCTGCAAAAAGGGTAATACCCACATGCTGGTTATCCTCCAATCCTCCACATTCCCAATTGCTACAGACCACAGCTCACATACGCAGTATGGAACGTTTGACAAAAGGTATGGAGTCTAAGGGATAATTCCCGATTTAACTTAGAAGCAACTCCCCATACTCCTGATTAAATGCTTTCCTTATTGGATTACCTTTGTGTTTACCCATACACGTCAGCTGTTTTGACCAGAATCGTGTTATGTCCCGTCGCAAAAAATATTAAAAAATAATATTTTAAAGTTGAATATCATGAATAAATGTCATATGAGGTGGCTGTACTGCACTGGTGACCGTAAGGAAATGCAAAAAATTTTAATTTCTTAATTTTCCAAAAAAATAAACTTCAAAAAACTTGTCATGCCTCTTACCAAATACCGTGGACTGTCTTTTCAAAAATAGGTAATTTTTCAAAATGTTCTGTTTTTTTTTTTTTTTTGCTTATATAGCAATATAATAAAAACAAACAAGTGGCGATTCCCAACCTTCCGCTGTCGTTATACTGCGACAGTATGGCCCTCCTGCATGAATCGTGCGGTGGCTCACACAGGCACTGTTTTGGGTGGGCACGCACTCGCTCCCACTGAGGGAGCATGCCCACGCAGACTCGATCTCCGCTGGCGACCCGCGATTGCCTTGCACACAGGCAGAACGGGGGAACTGCCTATGTAAACAAGGCATTTCCCTGTTCTGCCTAGTGACATGACAGATCTACTGTTCCCAGTGATCGGGTCATGTCACTGGTAGCCCATCTCCCCCCTACAGTTAGAACACGCTGATGGAAGAGTTAACCCCTTGTTTGCCCCTAGTGTTAACCCCTTCTCTGCCAGTGACATTTATACAGTAATCAGTGGCTATTTATAGCACCGATAGCTGTATAAATGTCACTGGTCCAAAAAAAAAAAAAGGGTCAAAAGCGTCCGATCAGATAGCCGCCATTAGTAGTAAAAACATTTTTGCGCAAACCAATCTATATGCCTATTGCGATTTTTACCAAAAATATGTAAAAGAATATATATAAAAAAAAAGGCTTTTTTTTATATGCATTATAGCTAAAAGAAAAAAAAATGGATTTTCAAAATTGTCGATCATTGTTTTACAGCGCAAAAAATAAAAACCTCAGGAGGTGATCAAACACCATAAAAAGAAAGCTCTATTTGTGGGGGAAAAAGGACACACATTTTGTTTGGGTACAACGTCACACAACCGTGCAATTGTCAGTTAAAACGATGCAGTGCCGTATCACAAAAAAAAAAAAAAAAAAAAAGGAAAAACCATTTCATTTGCATATAGTGTTGCATGACTGAACAATTGCCAGTTAAGTAGCACAGTGCTGAACAGCAAAGAAAAAATTACCTGGTCGTGAAGAGGGTAAAACCTTCCAGAGGTCCAGGTGGTTGAAGTAGAATTCCTATCCAAACACTAGTCTTAAAAATGTCCCCTATCCCCTCATGCTTCCTATGTTGACTAATCTGTGCAAAAAAAAAAAAAGTATACTTGCCTACTATGGGTGACATCACTGCTCCTGGATTTCCAAGCTGTTGAGTGCCCTCTCCTCTCCCTTATAATCACCGCTCACCGGTGCAGGGGTTCATGTGACCAGAGCGGGCTGAAAAGTGTCAAGTATACTTTTTTTTTTTTTTTTAACACAGTTAGCATTGGTAGCAGAAGGGAGGACGGGACATTTTTAAACAGTTACTGATAGGCAGGAATTCCACTTTAAAGCTGACCTTCAGTAATTTTTTAAATCTTTCCATCTATTAAATCTTCTGCCCTTGTTTTAACTTGGTCTAGTAAAACATTTTTTTTTTGCCAGAGAGTTTGCCAGAAAGGGGGGGGGGGGGAGCGCTAATGAGAGGTGCAGAGGTGCAGGGGTGTGTGTGTGTGTGTGTGTGTGTGTGTGTGTGTGTAAATCCTGGAAGTGAACAGGCAGCAGCTTCAGCTGCTCAGTTAAAATGGCTGCAGCCAGACTCAGTGGAGGGAGATTCCTGCAGCATACTTGGCAAGTAGAGAATCACAGTAGGTATAAAAATATGCAAAGTGAATGGCAAAAGATGTTTTTTTTTTGTTTTTTTTTTCAATAAATGTTTATTAAAATTTTTCAGATATACATAAAGTCACAGTTATTGGGTATACATTGAAACAGAAGCTGTTAATACAATCAATAAGTCATACAATCAATAATCAATAAGTTCAAAATACAGCCAACTGAGCCTCTTACTAGGTCACTTCTGTATTAGTGATGTAGGTGAAGTTCCGACCCAGTAAAGTATTCCTATGGTAAAGTGGGAATACCCTAATTAACAAGTGTATAGACAAAGGATCACCAAGCATCTGTGTGTGAGGGAGAAGGGGTTGGTGTGGGGGTAGGGGTCCAATCGGGGTAAGGTTATGTACCGATCAAAGCCACCCTTACACCCATTCACCCCTAAAGGGTTCTAATTGTGAATGGGTGGGGGCCATGTATAGTAATGTGTGTGGTTTTAAACCTATTCAGTACCCATATGATTGAGAGGCAGCTCCGTAATAATATGTTATCTAGGAGGGGGGGGGGGGGGGGTAAGGAGAACAGAAACTGTTAGGGTGTGTGCTCCTGCCGGAACAGTGAAGGAGTTATGTTGGCATCAGGTCGAGAGGGTGTGGAGATCGCCTAAGTATGATCGGTGAGGATCAATTGGGTAAGAGGAAGGGTATGGACAGAGGGAGAGCACAATAAGCCAGACACTATGACGTCTCTGTGACAGATCAGTATCCATCATGGCTGAGAGGTTGGGTCACCGGGCAGAATGATCTGCGTCGAGGAAACTCTAAAGTGCAACCAGCAAGCCCATGTTGTATTAAATTTTGTCGGATTGTCTTTTGCTTGGTAAATTAGTTTTTCCATCTCGGCCGTTCTATCGACTCTTTTGAACCATTCAGCCACTGTGGGTGGTGTGGAACTCCTTCAGTGAACCGGGACACAGAGGTTGGCTGCATTGATAAGGTGTAGGGTAAGGGATTTTTTATAGGAGGAGAGGGGCATGGAGGTGTGATGGAGCATGTATTGGGCCGGAGTGAAGTCTGGGGCGTAAGAGGTAATTTGAGTGATAAGGCGGTGAATTTCCATCCAGTACGGTATGATAAGAGGACACTCTCACCAGATATGAATGAGGGTGCCAAGCGCCGCATTGCAACGCATTGCCCTTATGAATTTGGTTGTGTATACGTTCCCATTCAGTGGAGGTTAAGTCTATAGACCGTTCTGATTCCCAACGACGGATAAGCTTATCATCTTTAATTTTCCAAGTTGAAAATAAGAATGCGTAAACAGTAGAGATCACATGACGTTGGGGTTCTGAACTATCACATAGCAATGCAAAGGGTGTACACTCTCGGTACCATAGTGAGATGGATTTGGCGTCAGCAAAAAAGTGTCTTATTCGTAGGTACTTGTAAAAGGGGATGTTGTATTCTGTGAGTTTGGCTGCCATGGCTTGGTGGGGGAGGAGTTCACCATTTTGGAAGAAGTGGTGTGCCCTGATGGGGGCTGTGCATGATTCCCTGTGCAGATCTCTTAAGGCAAGGCCTGGCAGGAAGTCAGGATTACGGACCAAAGGGGGCATAGGGCCTGGGTGCGGTGTGTAATAGAGTGCTTTTCCGGCTAATTTAAGGTGGGACAATGTGGCTCCAATAAAAAAGGGATGTGTCACTAAATCTCTAGGGATGGAGTTGTGATTGATCCAGGGTAGATGTGACAGCGGGGTTTTAGAGAAAGAGTTCTCAAGTGTAATCCAGGCTTTATTGGAACAATGCAGATGCCAATGTACAATCCTAGTTAAATGACATGCCCAGTGGTATTTTTGAATGTCGGGGAGGCCAAGGCCCCCTAATAGCTTGGGGAGTACTAGCCTATCCCAGCTTAGTCGGGGGGGTCTTGGACACCCAGATAAAAGTCCTGCACATACGCTTTTATGATGTAAAAAAGGAGGTGGGTAGCTTTATGGGGATTGCCTGAAAAAGGTAAAGAAGTCTGGGCAGTACATTCATTTTTAATATGGCTGTCCTACCCAACCAGGAGAAGGACCCGAAATGCCATTTATTTAAATCAGCTTGTATGTTTTGAAGCGTGGGTTGGAAGTTTCTTATGTAGAGATCCTGTAATTTAGTAGGTATTTTGATGCCCAGGTATGTAATGTCCTGTGATTCCCATATAAAGGGGAAGTTCTGTTTGCATTGGGTGACCAGTGTGGCTGGTAGGGAGATGTTCAGTGCTTTCGATTTTGTAAAGTTAATTTGAAGGTTTGACAAGGTTTTGAATATTGAGAAATCTTTAAGAAGATTGGGGATAGTGACATAGGGTCCGTGAGGAAGAGTAAAACGTCATCCCCATAGGCTGCTAATTTATAGTGGTTATCACCAATGTTAATGCCTTTGACGTCCGGGTTGTTCCATAGTAAGGATGAATATGAGCAGGGATAGGGGGCATCCCTGACGGGTTCCGTTTGAGACAGAGAAGGCGTTCGACAGGCGGCCATTGATCCTAAGTTTAGCTGTAGGTGCAGAGTATAGCGCCAGGATCATTTGGAGTAGATGTAATGGGAAACCCATTACTCTTAAAGTCGCTTCCATATAGTCCCAGGCCACCCTGTCGAACGCCTTCTCCGCGTCCAAAGACAGGAAAAAACCTTGTGTGGATGTTTTGGAGAGCCAGTGATGGATATTTAGAGCCTTGATAGTATTGTCCCTGGCCTCCCTGCCAGGGACAAAACCTACTTGATCAAGGGAGATTAAATTTGGGTAGCAGAGGGAGAATGCGGTTTGCCAACACTTTGGCGTAGACCTTTAGGTCCACGTTCAGAAGTGATATCAGGCGGTAGTTAGAGACCAATGAGGGGTCTTTGCCTTGTTTGGGAATGAGAGTAATGTGTGCTTCAAGGATGTCCCTCATCGTATTAGAGGTTGGTGATAGATTATTGAAAGCTTTGGTGAGGTGGGGAATGAGAGTGTCTGGGAAGGATTTATAATAGCCAACTGTCAGGCCATCTGGGCCAGGGCTTATGCCCGGTTTCATTTGTTTTAATGCAGTTAAAAATTTCTTCTCCTGAGAGTGGGAGATCAAGGTCCGAGGATTCATCTAAAGAGAGGGGGGAGGGACAGTATTGTGCAAGGAAGTCTGTAATGGCTGTCATTCGGTCCGAGGTGGCTGCAGGGGGAGCATGGTGGGGAGGTTGTATAGTTTGGAGAAGTACTGAACAAAATGGTCAGAGATATCATCCGTAGTAACAAGGGCGTCGCCAGTCGGTGTTGTAATTTTGTGAATGGTATGGGCCGCTTTCTTAACTTGAAGCGCTCTGGCTAAAAGTTTACCCGACTTGTTGCCGCATTCGTAGAATAATTTTTGGGTCATGGCATAGTTACGTTTTAGTGTGTGGTTAAGTTCCTCTAGAAGTTCTTCTCTGGTCTGAGTTAGTTCCGTCAATGTGGAAGCTGCTAGCGATGCTTTGTGTGCTTGTTCAAGTGTTAGTATGCGGTCGGTCAGCTCATTAATTCATGCTTTTCTAAGTTTGTTTCTGTCACGGAACGCCCCACACTCCGCTTGAGTGCTTCCGTCATATACCGCTTCCTAAGTTCTGGAACACGAGTCCAATGGATCTGGCCATAGGAACTCCAAGAACTAGACAACACCAGTCTTGGAGTACATCAGAACTCCCTTTATTTTGAGATCTCACAGACCTTTATACAGCAGGGATGACTCAAAGCTAACCTAATTAACATGACCTAATTTACTACAAAATGTACCCAGACCAGATGACAGTCTTGTGGGCACCGAGCTTCACACATTAATACAATTAACAATACAAACAACAATCTCCCCCCTCCTCAGCCTAGACCATTCGTCTATTAGCCAGGGCTGGTGGCTAATGTGATCAGCTCTCTCAATTAACATAAACACATGTTGATAACACCAGCATAACACCAGCATCTCCTCACAGGATGTGTCCCAGCAGAATGAATCAGTCTTATCAGCAGGGGCTGCTGGAGGAATCCCCCCTCCCTCTTCAGGGACACAAATATACAGTAAGGAGTCCCCATACAATATATACATGACTGAGTCCGATTAATACAGTTCAGACTGGATTTCTCATTCACCTCAAATGCTAGGGCCCATAATCGGTGGGCAACAGGCTTGCACACAGTCCTCTCCAACAGCCTCCGCTCTGGCCATGTCCGTGACAGTTTCGTTGGGCTGCAAGGGAGATAAATTTCCCCCTTATGACGCATTTGTGTGCTGCCCAAACGGAGATGGGAGAGGTGTCTTCTGTTGTATTTTCTGCAAAGTAGTGGGTGAGGCACGTGGTAATTTGTTGTATATGGTCCAGGTCAGTCAGTAGATAATTATCAAGTCGCCATATGTGTTGGACGTATCATGGGTCGTCGAGAGGGTTAGAGTTATAAATATGGGGATGTGATCAGAAAGAACCATGGGTTCAATCGTAGGTTTTGAGGAGTGTGAGATTATTTTGGGATAAGAAAAAGTGGTCTATTCTGGAGTATTTGTTATGAGGTGCGGAAAAGAAGGTGAAGTCCTTAGTGTTGGGGTGTAATGTGCGCCAGGCATCGTGAAGTAACAGGTTGCTGAGTTGCAATTTAATAGCTCGTAGGGCTCTGTAGGTTAGGGAGGAAGCACTGTTGGATGTGTCAAGGGAGGGATTCAGAGCGACATTGAAGTCGCCTCCTACTATCAGAGTACCTGATTGGAAGCTGAGAAGTTGTTGGAAGGGGTCTCTAAAAAAGGCCACTTGTTGCAAGTTAGGGGCGTAAATGTTAGCTATTGTGACAGGCCTGTGCTGCAGAGTGCCTTTAATGAAAAGGAATCTCCCTTGGGAGTCTCTTTGGACTTCTGTCACCTGCAGGGGGCATTGTTTAGAAATTAAGATTGAGACTCCTTTGGATTTAGCCTCAGTGTTGGAAGCGTGGTACACCAGTGGGAATTGGTGATTATACAGTTTAGGGATGCTATCCGTCCTGAAGTGCGTTTCTTGTATAAGTGCTACATGTATTTTCGATCGTTCTAGGAAATAGAACAGTTTAGACCTTTTCTCTGGCATGTTAAGGCCTTGTATATTTATTGAGCAGAGTTTGAGTGTCTGTAGGTGCTTATGTAGATCAGGTGGTGAGACCCGGGGGTCTGTGTCATCCGCCATAGTACGAGTGAAGGGAGAGGGATGACCTAGGCGATCAGGATGTGGGTCTGTTCAGTGTATGGCAGGCTTAAAGTGTAATGTTGAGGTAGCTGGGGTCAAACTGATGAGGTTTGGGGGTGACTTGCTCCTCTACCTCTAAACTGTACAGTATCGGTAAAGTACAGTGCGGGCACGATGTGTGCACCCTAAGGGGTGTAACAGCACCCTGACTCACAACTGTGTGGGGGTTGGCAACCACCAAGCAGTGAAGGACTATTAGGTAAAGGAAAGAATGGTATAGTCTGCCACCACAGGGTCTTCAGCTGATAAAGGGAGGAGGTTTTGGAGAGCGTATTTTCGGGGGGGATATATAATAGGGCGAGGGGATACTCTCAAAGAAACGTGAGTGCTGGGATTTGGGTGCGTAAATGCATCATTTCAAAAATAGTATACAAGAACCATCATATAGAAATATTGGGAGTTCTGAAACCACCACCCAGTCCCCATACCAGAAGGCACCCAAAACGCCATTAAATACTATCACGGCTAAATGCGGGATTTGTAAAGGTGGGTGCCCTCTCATGGGTCAAGTGTTGGCCTCAGAACATGTGAGGTAATTAAACAGGACATTTATAGGGCCTAAAAACAGCACAAAAATCTCAAGAGGGATAGAACACTGTAACCGGAGAAACATGTAAATAAAGTAAATTGGTCAGCAAGCTGACCATGCAATCAGTGACAGACCTCCAACTAGAAAGTCTGAGTAATACTAAACTTGTAGACTATAATATTTACCATAGAGTGTGGAATATACCTCATACCTCGCCATGCAGTCTAACATGCCAGCAAGTGTGATTGGGTAAAGTTAAAGTTACAGGCCAGTAGATGGAGGTAGTGCACTCTGCCTTAGCCTTCAGGTAGGTGCCACATCAGTTCCCAGCACTGAGTGCCTGTACAGGGCATGTAGATGGAGGTAGTGCACTCTGCATAAGCCTTCAGGTAGGTGCCACATCAGTTCTCAGCAGCAAGTGCCTGTACGGGGCATGTAGATGGAGGTAGTGCACTCTGCATAAGCCTTCAGGTAGGTGTCACATCAGTTCCCAGCAGTGATTGTCTGTACGGGGCATGTAGATGGGAGGTAGTGCACTCTGCATAAGCCTTCAGGTAGGTGTCACATCAGTTCCCAGCAGCGAGTGCCTGTACGGGGCATGTAGATGGAGGGGGATAGTCCACATAGGCTCCTAAGTAAGTGCACGAGTCGTTGCAGCCAGCGATGAAGTGGAAGAGGAGACCGAGATGCGGCTTTGGAAGTCAGCCTTGAGTGTGATGCTCTGTGTGAGGCGTTGTCCAGGTAACAGTCGCAGTGTCCGGACGTTCTTGAGGCTTTTCCTTAGTGTCAAGGAGCTTGTGGGCGGAAGTGGCACTGTACAGAATTGCTGCCAGGTCAGGGTCGGTTACAAACCGCAGGGTGTTGTGGGTCATGTAGTTTTAGAATACTCCACTGGACATATGGGCGGTGTTCATTCCATAGGCAAGTGCTGCTGCTTTCTAGCTAAACTTGCATGTCCATGACAGGGACACAATCCGAACCCAGTACAAGATGCAAAACATCTATTGTGCTGAATATCTCTTGATGAAAGTCAGTCACATAAACATTGAATTAAAGGTTAACAGTGTGAGAGAACTTATTAAAGCCGAACGGGGAAAACCGAGATTGCACGGTAGCGTGTATCTGAGGCTGGCTAGCGGTCTCGGCGAGCTCTCCTGAGCCTCGGTGAGTTTGTGGGGCTGCCCTCTTGGTAGTGAGTGCGGGTACTGGTAAGGTGTCTGGGGGCGGATGGGGACCTTCGCCTACGGTACCTGGTATCTTGCGCCTCCATGGGTTCTTCTTGAGGTGATTCTTTGCTTATCACTGTGCGGCAAAACTCCACATACCAGTTAGGGACATCTACCAGGGGTATGCCCAGGGTTCCACAGAAGTGTGGGAGATTCTCTAGTACTCTCAGGAGAGCCGTGCGGCCCTGGGTGGTGGCAGAAAGGCAAAGAGGAATTTCCATTTATATTGAATACCTTTTTTGCGAAGGGCGTCCAGCAGAGGCTTCAGATCACGTTGGTGCTGTAAGGTGATTCCTGAGAGGTCCTCAGATTTGAAGTGCTCTCCCATCATGGAGAATTTGAGGCCTGCTTCTTGCTTGTCTGATAATTTCTTCCTTCAGTTTGAAGTCTATTATACAGCAAATGATGTTCCTCGGGGGATCCGTCTCCCTTCCCTTGGGACGTAAGGCCCGGTGGATCCTTTCCATGTCAATGGGCATATGAGGTGGTCTATTGAGCAGAACATCGAAGATTCCATTCACAGTGGGGGCTATTTGTTCTCCCTCAATGGCCTCTGGCAGTCCTCTGACTCTGAGATTATGGCGCCGGCCTCTGTTGTCGAGTTCTTCCAGATGGCGTTGCATATATCTCATTTGTAATGTGTGGGAGTCAATGCGATTCGCAGCTTTGTGGATAGTCGCATCATGGCATTCAGTCACACTTTCAACTGTGAGAACTCTGTCATTGAGCGCACGGATATCGAGCCTGAGCCCTGAAATGGCGGCAGATAAGGTTTCTTTGATATCCTCTGCGATGGTCCGCAGGTCCTGCATGTTTAAGGGCGGCTGTGGTGAGAGTTCAATGCCATTTCTAGCCCTGTGAGGGTTTGGAGATCCCGTGTGTGGCGGTTCTGTCAGGGCCACCTCAGAAGCCTGAGTGTGAGTGTCTGTGGCAGGAAGGCGCAGTGTTCCCTCTGCCGGTATGAAGCATTTCAGGAATATTATGACCCCGTCCCCTAATTGTTCGCGGGAGGGATGGGAGCAGGAGGCAGGAGAGTTCCATGATGCGGTCCCCATGATTTGGAGGTATTTAGGGGCAATTTTACCTCAGATTCCAGTCAGCTTTTCCCTGTGGTGGCAAGAGCTCAGGGATTAAGCTTCCATCTTCCTCAGCAAAAGATGTTTTTATTACAAATTATGTGATCAGTTTGCAGTTCCTCTTTAACCACTTCCCTACCCGCCCATAGTCATATGACGTCCGCAGATGGGATTTCTAATCCTGGGCGGGCATCATAAGACTTCCCGGCGGTATAGGGTTGGGGCCGCACACCGCGTCACCCTTTTGTTTATGGTACAAAAAAAAAAAAAAACGCAGGGGTGATCAAATACCACCAAAAGTAAAAAAGTAAGCTCTATTTGTGGGGGGGGGGGGGAGAGATATAAAAATTTCATTTGGGTCCAAAATGTTACAGCGCTCTGAAAGCTGAAAATGCCCGATATTGAGGTGGTTAAGGTTCTAAGGAAGCACAAGATGTTGCAAGGGTGGGCTGCTGATATGAGCAAAGGATGGATAAAGCCAAAACTTGCCACCATTAGGGTGCTAAGAGCTGGTTTCTAGCCAAGACCAGTTTATAGGAAGGCTAGAAAAAGAGGTACAGAATATTCTCTGGGATTAAAAAAAAAACTGCACTCACATCAGGTGAAATAAGACTTTAGGCACAATTAAAAAAATAAATAATAATAATAATAAATAATAATAATTCCTGGAAGTAGTTTTTTTTTGCTTTTAGCAAGGTAGGAATCACAGACTCAGAAACCACTCGAGCTTTAGGACCTGAGTTGCAACAGCCATACTGCTAAAGTAGACCTATACAAAAATGTATAAGAGCGCAACCATCGTGTCATTCAGAGTTTTAAAATATCAGAATATATATCTGTGTTGAATCTTTGAATTCATTCAAAAGAAGTATTCATAAACAAATTCAGTCCACAAAAAGACCAAATATCGGTGTACAATTTGTGACAAGTGATACGTGAATCAAGAAAGAAAAAAAAAAAAAAAAAAAGTGCTTCAGCAGCTCTCCCCAAATCAATACACCCTGCTTACCAGAAAGGTTGGATTTCACGTGTCAGCAGACAGAGATGTTCCACTCCTCTTGAGTTCTAGGCACTCCTAGAGGTTAGGATTCCAATTTATGTTGATAAATATTCCTTACGAATATTGGATTCAACACAAACACTCTCATATATGGAGGGCAACAGAAGAGAAAGACTTCGCGGTGCAGTAAATAACAGCATTTATTTAAAAAGATTCCACTGCACTTACATGAATGAGACGTTTAACAGCAAGAAGTATAATCCACACATCCGCAGCTTAGCCTGCAGGCTGGTACGTAGTAACGTCACACAAACCGGCTCCACCTTATGGTGGAGCCGGTTTGTGACATCAAAACCTTTCTGGTAAGCAGGGTGTATTGATTTGGGGAGAGCACCTGCTGAAGGCCCCCCCCCTTTTTTTTTGGATTCACGTATCAGTTGTCACAGATTGTACACAGATATTTGGACTTTGTGGACTGAATTTGTTTATTATATTATACTTCTTTTGATTGAATTCAAAGATTCAACACAGATATATTCCCAGAGATATTATGAATGAGGCGATGGTTGCACTCTTCTACATTTTTATATAGTTGAATTTGTTGGGTATTCAGGCTTATACAAGTAGCAGCACCTAAAAAGACACATCATTTTTGTTTTATAACAATTTTCTTGTTTTGTTCTTTGTTTTAAAATGTTTGTTTCTCACTTTAAGAATAATTCTTTGTTTGTTGCACTGAGGTAAGCGCAGAATATTTTCTAAAGTAGAACTATAGGCAATTTTTTTTATTTCTAATTTTGGATAGCGTAAGGGAGGGTTATAACACCTGTCAGTTTGTTTTCCTGTGTCCCATTGGAGAGATTTAACCGCTTCCATACTGGGCCAATTTCGGCATTCCTCTCCTACAATCAATTTTTTTTACTAAAAAATTACTCAGAACCCCCAAACACATAATTTTATTTTATTTTATTTTTTAGCAGAGACTCTAGGGAATAAAATGGCGGCCATTGCAATTTTTTATGTCACACTGTATTTGTGCAGCAATTTTTCAAACACTATTTTTTGGAAAAAACTTTCATGAATGAAAAAAAAATAAAAGTAAAAAGTTAAAAAAAAAAAAAAAAAAATGGAAAAAGTTTCCCCAGGGGGTTTAAGCAGCAAAACATTTAAATATTAATATAAGAATATGGAGTAGATCAGAAGTTCAAGATAGATTCAAATATGCAATAGGTTTATTATAAAATACAAACTCTGGTTCACGTTAACAAACAACATAAAACATCACTCATGGCAAAGAGGCCCCCAGGAGAACATAATTTGCCAATTGCATTTACAACATTAATATCCACAAAAATAAAAGAGTAAAAAGTTAGCCCAATTTTTTTGTATAATGTGAAAGATGAGGTTACACCAAGTAAATAGATACCAAACACGTCATGCTTTAAAATTGCGCTCACTCATGGAATGGTGCCAAAGTTCGGTACTTATAAATCTCCATAGGCTACGCTTTAAAATGTTTTATAGGTTACCAGTTTAGAGTTAGAGGAGGTCTTGCGCTAGAATGATTGCTCTGCTCACAGCCATGCGATCTGATTCCTGTTGGAATGTGCAGATCGCACTGCGATATGTGAACTGATTTGGGGGCATCATTAACTTGTGTTGCGTTTGTTACAATATGATTTTTTATATCAGACATAAGATACATGGGACTAACATTACACAATAGTGGTTGGCCATAGAGATACTGTCAGGTTCTGGCTTGATTAGACAATGGGTACGTTGTATTCAACTGACAGTTTTCAACAGACTATTGTCTCTATAGCTACAGTACACAAGTAAGAGATTTACTTGTTTGAGGTTCTTTCAGCTCTCAAACTGAAAGAATGACTGTTAAATTACTGTCAGGTGTTGGCTTGAATAGACAATGGGTACGTTTTCAACAGTCCATTGTTTCTACAGCTAAAGTAAACAGGTATGTTTTCTGTGGTTTGGTAACTAAAAGGGATGAGTAGAGGGGAACAATCACACCATCATGCTTTAATATCAGAAGCCATCCATGATAGAAGAAACATGCTCGATTCTCCAGAAGAATCATTGCAAATGGAGATCACGAACAAACAGTAACAGAAGATAAGTAACTTTTAACCACTTGACCACTGGGCACTTAAACCCCCTTAATAACCAGACCAATTTTGAGCTTGTGGTGCTCTCACATTTTGAATGACAATTACTCAGTCATGCAACATTGTATCTATATGAAATTTTTGTCCTTTTTTTCACACAAATAGACCTTTCTTTTGGTGGTATTTAATCACCGCTGGGTTCTTTATTTTTTGCGCTATAAAAGAAAAAAGACCGAAAAATCTGTAAAGAAAAATGCATTTTTCTTCATTTCTGTTATAAAATTTTGCAAATTAGTAATTTTTCTTCATATATTTTGGCCAAAATTTATACTGCTACATATCTTTGGTAAAAATAACCAAAATCGGTGGATATTATTTGGTCTTTGTGAAAGTTAGAGTGTCCAAAAGCTATGGAGCCAATATCTGAAAATTGATCCACCTGAAGTACCGACGGCCTATCTAATTTCTTGAGACCCTAACATGCCAGAAAAGTACAAATACCCCCCAAATGACCCCTTTTTGTAACGAAGACATTCCAAGGTATTTAGAAAGATGCATGGTGAGTTTTTTGAAGTTGTCGTTTTTCCCACAATTCTTTGCAAAATCAAGTTTAACTTTTTTTTTTTTCCCCCCACACAAAATTGTCATATTAGCAGGTTATTTCTCACACACCGCATATGCATACCACAAATTACACCCCAAAACACATTCTGCTATTACTCCCAAGTACGGCGATACCACATGCGTGAGACTTTTACACAGCGTGGCCACATACAGAGGCCCAACGTGCACGGAGCACCTTCAGGCATTCTGGAGCACCCAGGCCAATTCTGACATTTCTCTCCTACATGTAAAAATCATCATTTATTAGCTAGAAAATTAGTAAATAGATACCTAGATTATTTAAGACCCATGGTTTAAATAATGTTGATATCTATGCTAATTTCAACATTTAAACCATCTCCATAGTGACCAAGTACGCTTCCTGAAGACGTGTTTAACGAAACGTACGTCGAGGCGGTACTTGGTCACGCAATTACATAACATCCGGCTTTCGTGGTTCGTCTGTCTGTCGAGGGTGGAACGCACGCTGCTGCCGCGATCATCTGGGAACTTCTCCTACAGAGCAGTTTCCCTCCACTCAAAGATACGCTTCCTAGCCTCAGTGTTGGGCGATGGCACCTTGTATGTGAGTAGCCCTTTGGCTATGGTTTTGTTTTTATTAAGTTTTAATAAATGGTGTTACACTATATTTGGTTCCTCTCCATCTATTTTATATCCCGTGCGTATGACCCTGTGATGTGAGGATAAGAGTCTGGTCCAATGTTCTCCATTGCAGCAAGCAATATCTTGCTAAAGCCTATTTGACCTTTTTTTCATTAAATTGGTCAACTTCATCTGGTAAGCTGACACCTATTTCCATGAGCACATTGGTGTTTTTTCAGTGATGGTGAAGGGATTTTGCTGTTCACGCCTTGATATCAAGATTCACATCAGAATTTCATTTCAACTAATTTTTCACCTTTGATGGACTTTTTTTTTTACTATATTGCTTATTTGATTTATATACAATTTTTTCATGTTTTGGCATCACATATTATGTTATGGTTGCACAATTATTACTGAACACTATTATCCTTTATTGGCTTTAGTTTTAATGATTTTGTTCATCTATGTTTGATCCACATAGGCAGGCTGGTTACGATATACTTGAATGTATTATTTGTAGTCCACACTGAATGGAATTTTTTTTCCATCTTATTTTATTATTTTTTTATGCACTAGTAGTTTTTTTAATCATTCAGCGCTCCCCTTATCCCCTCCTTACATTCATGCATTGATGAAATTTATTCATCTTGTTTAGGGCGTAGCTGCTTTATTTAACACATATATTTATATATAATTTCTTGGCGCGGAATTGTTCATTATTAATTCACATTCCCTATGAGGACCCTCACCCCGGAACAGAGGGTTTTTAATTACCGGCTGGCCAGAGCCCGAAGAGTGGTGGAGAACACATTTGGAATCCTGGCCAGCCGGTTCCGCCTATTTCTGACACCTATCCATATGGCGGAGTATAAACTTAATCATATAATCCCGGCGTGCTGTATTCTCCATAACTTTTTACGCAAACATTCGGCCAACTATGCGGGCTCAGTTGGGCCTAAGGCCAGAATGATCCATGAAACAACACTGACGGCGCTTGAAAGTGGCCGTCCTGGCTTGCCCTCCCTAAGTGCCCGTGATGTCTGGTTACGATACCTGGAGTTCTTTGCGGGTAGGGGGGCCATCAATATGCCAGCAAATTTGTGAATTCTTTATCAAATAAAAAAGCAAAAAAAAAAAAGAAAATCTTTGTGGACATTTACTGCTTGTGTTTGTTTTAGCTGACCCTGACAGAAATGTGTTGAGTCCAGAAAATGGCATGATTGTGTAACCTTATACAAAGCACTGTTGGGTGTTATTTACTAAAGGCAAAGACACTTTTCACTACAAGTGCACTTGCAACTGCACTTGTAGTGCAAAGAGGATTTGCCCTTAAGAAATAACCCCCATTTTCACAGAAAACACCAATTACATCACCAACAAAGTGTTTTAGCATTGACAATAATCCACACATTCTTGCTTAACAATCTCTTTAATACCTGCACAATCACATGTGCATTTACAAAAGGTTTTTCTAACAAACCAACATGTTTGTTGTATAACAATTTTTGGGGTAGCATTATAAAACAGATAAATGTCCATTTAAGATAAAACAGGCATGTGTAAAACCAACAAGAAAGACACAAATCTTGAACTTACAAAGTTCACATTTGGTAGAACTTGAAGGCAATATCAGACATGAGTATTTAGGAACTGTGTTTGATATTGCGTTCAGATGGGGTGAAGTCACCCCAGGAAAAGCCAAATTTGGAAGATGCACACAAATTTCCCAATGTCAACATGTGCTAGCTGCCATCACGGGGGATCAAGGGACATGTTTTGGGGGAGAAACCCCTTCCTCTCAGCTACTTTATTATTGAGGAAGGGGTTGCAACCCCAAAAACGTCCATTGATCTCCCGTGATGGCAGATAGCACATGTTGACACACTGAGTGCATCCTCCAAATTAGGCTTTTCTACAAATCTTTCAAACATTTTGAACATTGGAGCACACCAAAAAAACAAAGATTGGGAGGTGTTTTAAACTCGCCCCAAAACATCAATGATGTTTTTTTTTTTTTGAATAACATCATTGATGTTTTTTCTTGAGGTTTTCCAATTCTAAATTACACCCCATGATCTCCCCGATCAGGATCTGGGCACTTTCTGATGTGAAAGGGTCTGGATCCACAACATCACGATCACCTAAAAAGAGAGAAACCCAAAAAAAGGTATCAAAAATATGCCGGCATACATCTCTTACCTGAGCCTGTGGTCGCAGACACTCACCTGTTGTGACAATTTCCACCACATCTTCTTCCTCCTCCTGCACTTCTTGGGTTGGGGGCATTTCCCCTTCTTCCAGAGGTGGGGGGGTCTCTGGTCTCCTCAGATGAGGTGTGTCCTCCGAGTCTTTTCTCCCCTATGTCAAACAAAAATGCTATACTTAGCACACAGTGATTTGATGGCAGAACTATAAATATAAAACATTGCTTGGAAGTGGGGTACAATTGTCTATTTTGGCAGAGTTCCAAAATGTAGCATTTTCAGTGTCCTTTGTCAAGCTTTAATACTTTACCTGTTTGGTACAAGCTTCACAGATGTAGTCCCCCCTATAGTATACACTGGAGCACCTGTGTGGCCCCCTAATAAAAATGGTGTTCTTGTGTCCCACACTAGTGCTCCAGTGTCCAGATGTGAAAACAGCTGCTGAGTGTCCTCTCCTTACACAGAATCTAGTTTGCATTTCATTCTAGTAACAAAGCCATCTACCCAACCAAAATAGTTTCTGACAAGTAGGGCGTAAAAATTGTGGCCAAATGCATATGGCCTAAACAATGGTGTTTTATAGGCCGAAAGAAAAATGTTTGATACGAACGAATAATGTACCCATGAACATGAAATTTGCCATTTAAAAATGCACACTTGTAAGAAAAGCACAGGGAGCAGCACGAACGTAAGAAACAAAGAATAGGAACACAGCACAACTACTTACTTTTTTGCAGCACTCTCTGGATCTTTCTGTACTGCTCATGTTCTCATAATTTCAGGTCCGACCACCGTTTCCTGAGCTGATCTTTCGATCGTCGTACCCCGACATGCCGGTGCAGACTCTTGACCACTTTCGCCATTATCTTGGCCTTTCTGACATTGGGGTTGGGGTAAGGTCCATACTTCCCCTCATAGTCGGCCCTCTTCAGGATGTCCACCATCTCCCCAAAGGACATATTTGAGGCCTTAAATCTCCTTCTGGATCGTGAGGTTTCAGGCTCCGGGCTTTCCTCCTCCTCGTTGCTGTAATTAGCACGCACCTGCTGTGTATCCGCCATGTGCTCTTCCCCCACTGCGCAGAACGAAAAGGGGCGGGGAATAGACTAGAAAGCACGTCAGGGACGGGCGGAGTTACACGCATGCGCAGTGTGTATAAAGTGTAACACTCGTGCATATTACGTACGATCTGTGAGCGGAGGAAGGAGCATCGAAAGCGCCGATCGTGATAACGAAGGTAAGATCTAAACTTGGGCCTATATTGCTTCGAAATTGAAGCCTATATTGTAACACGATTAGGAGAGTTTGGCCTGACCTTAGGGTTTGTCTTGTGTTGTGTCTTGCAGAGAAAATGGATGGGTTCAACGACCACAACTTCCTCCCCCTGTTCATAGACAAATACAGGGAGCTGCCCTGTCTGTGGCAGGTGAGACACCCCCATTACAACAATAAACAAAAGAGGCAGGCAGCGCTGGAGAAACTGCTGGAGTTAGTGAAGCCGGTGGTCCCCACAGCAACCATCCCCTAATTGGTGGCCTGAGGAGCACTTATCTTAGGGAGCGCAAGAAGGTCACAGATTCCCAGAGGTCTGGAGCTGCAGCAGATGACATTTATGTCCCCAGGCTGTGGTACTATGAGAGACTGCGATTTCTGTCAGACCACACTGAAGTCAGGGAATCCCTCTCCATCCTTCCTTCCACTCTTCCTTCCACCCCAGCTGAGGCTTCCGATGTCCAACCTGAGCCTTCCAGCCAGGAAGAAGTGGAGGAGCCCAGCTGGAGTCAGGTATAGCATTGTTCTACAGATTATAAATAAATAATGTTTATTAGATGTTATTATTATTGATCACTAATTGCTGATTGAAAAAAGTGTTTTACATATCAATAGACAGTAGTGGGCTAAAATAATTGGGACAAGAATGAAAAATTCTGGGCTCAGAAGGATAGTCTGTTATATTTGTTAACATTCAATTTGCAACAGTCAGGAGGTGAAAATTGTGTGTGATTGATGACTAAAAAACTAAAACTATGTCCCTTTTTCATACACAGGAAGACCTCAGCCAGGAGGAGGCTGTGGAATGTGGCAGTCAGGAGGAAGTGGGGATTAGTGGCAGCCAGGAGGAGGCGGGGCTAAGTGTCAGCCAAGAGAAGCCTGGGACCAGTCGCAGCCTGACTGAATCGCAGGTTCCTCCCTTCCGCCTTCCATATAAAAGAGCGAGGAAGGCGACTCCCATGCAGGATTCGGCGCTCAGGCTCATTCAGGAGGCTTCTGCGTCCCTCCGAGCCTCACCCACTCCTGAAGAGGCCTTTGCCTGCATGGCTGCCACCAAACTGCAGGGCATGCAGGAGGGTCAACGCCTCCTGTGTGAGCAACTTATTTATAAAGTCCTAACTAAGGGGGTGAGTGGGGAACTAACACCCAAGACCGACGTGATTGAGTTGGACCATTCTCCTCCTCCTGCTGCCACAACTCCACCAGAGCCACCGCGTGGAAGGAAGACCAGAGAGTGATGACCCTGGGTTCCGTCTGGTCTGACAAAAGCTGCAGTCTCTCGTATGACCACAGCCTGGGGACACAGATGTCATCTGCTGCTTACCGGATCTCTGGGACTTCTGGACCAGACTGCACTTCCTTAGATAAGGACTCCTCAGGCCACCAATTTTGCTAGAAAATAATTGATGTCTGCCCTGGGGGTCCAAGGCTTCACCCATTTCTGCAGTTTCTCCAGCGTTGCCTCCCTCTTTGTTTAGTTGTGAGCCCTTAATAAAAGTTATTTTTTGGAAAATTATACTCTATGTGTGTTTTCATCCAAAAAGGACAGTTTGTTGGTGACGATTCAGGTACATTTCTAACATAAAATGTGAAATTAACAAGGGACAACAACACCAAACAATCTCCTACAGATTAAAAATAGAACATCATATCAATGGTGTTGTGGTAACTTGACACAAAAAACACACACAAAAATTTTCAGGAGTACAAATAAAATTCCCAAAAACAAAAAATAAGCCTTGAAAAAAAAATACAAACCAAAAAAAATCAAATCGGCCTTAAAAACAAAAAAAAATAAATAAATAAATAACACCAAAATAATGTTGTCAGATGTGACAAATCAAAATATATTGAGGGAATCCCGATAAATAGTAAAGAAATAAGTTTGTGAGAAGTGTGTGTGAATATGAGCAGCAAAACTACTTAATTCTTGTCACATTATAAAGAAGAAGAGAGTGCACTGTATTAAACAATTTTTAACATTGCAGCGTGACGAAAGTGCTGTATCCATTGCGAACGCTAATTTTACCAGACCAAGCTGTTCCATGTCGGAATTTCTTCTGAGCATGCATGGCACTTTGTGCGTCGGAACAGACCACACACGGTCGGAATAGACGCGATCGGGCTCTGTTGTCGGAAAATTTTATATCCTGCTCTCAAACTTCATGCGTCGGAAAATCCGATGGAAAATGTCCGATGGAGCCCACACACGGTCGGAATTTCCGACAACACGCTCCGATCGGACATTTTCCATCGGAAAATCCGACCGTGTGTACGGGGCATAAGAAGTGCAAGCAGGGGCGCCAAGATCTTTTTTAAACATCTTGGGACAAGCCGAATGACAATGCAACAAAGTGTAAGGGGTCATCTGCCACTGCAAAGCATAGAAACCCCTGCTGAGGTGGGTAAAAGGAAACATGTAGACAGGCATCTTGGAAATCTACAATTGCCATGCGTTTCTTGTCTTGAGGCAATTACTGACCCTGCAGATTACTTTTGAATATAAAAAAAGGGATTGCCTGAGAGATTTGAGTTGGAGTCGAATCCCTTTAAAGAGTTACTAAACCCACAACAGTAAAATCTGTCTCATTTCCAGAATTTAGACCTTTTTCCCAGTTTTAGTGTTTCCCAGGAAATGTCCAGGCAAATCTGTTTTTTTCGCTGCCGCTGGACATGTCCATGGACATGTGGACTGTGCACTGTATGTTTTGTAGTGCTATATACAGACTTAACAAATAGGTTGAAAACCTCAGCTGTGTGTTTACATTAGAGGGTTGGCAGGTTACAAACATTCAGTACCTCTATTGTGAATTTTGCAGTTGAATTTCCTCACAAAGGTTATAGCTATGGAGGCATTCACTCGCAGGGCAAAGAAGCATGGATTGACTGTATGAGGACGTGGATGTGAAGTGTCCATTCAGGTTAATACTAAGTGGAACGGAGGACCCTCTGGTGGTGGATGTTGGAATAGCGGAACAGATTCCTGTACATCATCTTATGCGGATATTTCAAGTTATCAAGGTGAGGGTTCTGTGAGCTCATTATTGGGATTGTACACCTCTCGCCTTTCTGCTGGGTAGTTTATATAAACGCATTTTGAAGAAACTTCTTTTGGACATTTATTAAAAAATGCTGGATTAAGAGACAATCACCACATTGAACCTAATGCCCCTGGATTGTTACACCAGTTCATAGATTAACCACCTTTACACTACATTATCCCAATTTATTGGGCACCATTTTTATACTGTTTATTTATCCTACTAGGCACTTTTTGCACTTTATGTATTGCTGTAGCGTGGAATCATTATATGAGTTTACTGGCAGAGTATAGGCACTGAGCAGCGCTGTGGGCTGGATCTGTAGTGCCCACAGCGCTGCAAACGATCTCTCCTCTCACACTGTACCAATCGGTACAGAGAGGGGAGGGAGGAACTGGGTCATGACATGACGCCAGTTTGTTTACAAGTGATGCTCAGTCATTCGACAGAGCGATCGCATAGTAAACGGCCGCTATCAGCGGCCACGTACCGTGATGAGCCGAGTCCCCTGGACCCAGCGGTCACGGATGTTCCCGGGTGCGCACGATTCTGCAAGGATGTCCCATGGACGTCCACCCAGTATAAGCTGACCGCGCTGTAGCCGTCTTTCGGCTATGGCCCGGTCGGCATGTGGTTAAAAGCATAATGATTTATGCACAAGTGAAACAACAAGAGTCCATAGTCTTGTAATATATTAAAAAGTCCAAAGGACCATAAGGGATAGTGATAGGGGGTCCCACACTCAGGGCTCCCATCAGGCCGGAAAAGAAACCATGTTCTGGTACACTGAAAAAGACACAAGGGGAGAGGCGCCTCTGGGTGCAGATATTAAAAAGTGTTATTAAACTTTTTCTATTACAGGCAACTCACATTTGTGAAGTCATAAGCAGGCATTGGTTAAATCCCAGCATGTGGGTAATCAGTCCGTTCCTGCTTGATAGGCGCACTGTGCTCGATACAACACTGGTGGATGGCAAGTAGCCGGCCGCAGTGGAGAGTGCACAGAACGAGGCTTGAGGCGCAGTTGGTATACAGGCAAGGAGGGATGACATCACTGGGAAGCGACGCGTTTCCTGAGCGTACAGGCTGCGAGTGACGTGGCAGCCGCGCTCCTTCAAGCTGACCTGTGTTGAATATAATCGCAGCATCGATGCAGATGTTCACGATGCTGTGAGTCGGTCAAATCGATCTCTGATGACGTCATCCGTTGCGCCGTGCGGTGCTCTGCCTCTCCGGGAGAAAACAGAGGCAAAGCGAAAAGTCAGCTGATGAGCTGACAGCCAGTACAGTGTAGAGGCAGAGATGCTCGAGGAGACCAGACATCAGGAGAGGCTTCATTGGAGGCACCGGAGGGAGAAAAAAAAAAAACAAACACACTGAGCAGCATTGAGGAGGGAAAATCGACTGACACTGAGAGCTGGTGAGTGCCAGAGTCACTGATCCCATCCCTTCACTACCATCACCCCTCTGCCACTGACCCCTCCATCCCTCTCCCACTGAAGAATAATGTTTTTTCTAACTGCTTGAATTTTTGGATAACAAGTTTTTAACCATGTGCACTTACGCAGTAGTCGTGATGCATCGCATAAAAATCAAAATGTCTTCATCTGTTTAGGCCAATATGTATTTTGCTACATATTTCTGGCAAAAAAAAAAAAAAAAAAAAAAAAACACACAACACACCCAATAAGCATATATTGATTGGTTGGCACAAAAGCTAGAGCGTCTACAAACTAGGGAATTTTTTTTTTTTTTTTTTAGGGACAAGGAGATTGGAATGGTGTTCAGTATTACCCTTTCATTCTCTCCACATAGTTGGGGGTGCAATAGAGTTCACAATCATTAAATCTGCCTTTCAACATACAGTTTGGTACCACACCATGAAACCTGGAACTACTGAACATTTCTAATTATTTAAAAAAAATTGTTTTTTGCTGAAAGTTAAACAGGTACAAGTCGGCTCGGGTGCCCCCATAGCAAGCTGCTGGTCTATGGGGGCACTCATCAGTAGGGAGGGGCCAGGAGCACCGAAGAGGGACCCGAGAAGAGGAGAAACCAGGCTGCTCTGAAAATCCACTGCAGCAGAACAAGTATGTATAACACGTTTGTTGCTTTAAAAAAAAAAAATAAAATTAAAATAAGACTTTACAATCACGTTAAACCGCTTAAGGACCGCCGACTGCATACATACTGCGGCAGGGCGGCCCCAGTGCGCGAAACGACGTACCTGAACTTCGCTTCCTGCACGAGACACTCTGGACGCGCATGCCTGCTACACAGCAGGGGAGCCGATGCGTGGGTCCATCGGCAATGATATCCGCCGGCCACCCGCGATCGCTCCTCAGAGACAGAACAGGGATCTGCCAATGTAAACAAAGCAGATTCCTGTTCTGACAGGAGTACAGTGAGATTGTCTGTTCCTAGTGATTAGGAACGGCAAGCTCTATACTCCAAGTCAGTCCACCCCTCCCAGTTAGAAACACCTCCCTATTACACACTAGATCCCTTCCCTGCCAGTGTCATTTATATAGTGATCAGTGGATATTGTTAGCTCTGATCACTGTAATGTCACTCGTCCCAAAAAAATTGTCAAAAGTGTCCGATCTGTCCACCGCAATGTCCCAGTCCCGCTTATTAAGACACTGCCAAAGAAACACATTAGATGCAACTTCAGGTATGATTTGTAAATCGCATGTCTTATCTGAAGTCGTACTGGTATGACCGTGGGCTAAAAGAGAAGAGAGGATCCTCTAAGTGTAGCAATATGGTTACATTTAATGAAGCTACAACATTTAGCAACTCACATGATAAATAAGAAAAACACATCCAAACATGCAAGCATCCGGGTCAAAGCTGTCAACATAGACCGCGGTCCGTACTGCCTGGCTCTCACCGCTGTCAGTCTGCAATTGTGATCGGGAAGTCTACCCTACAGTAGAGCTATCTGAAAGCAAGGCTTGACACGCTTGTGGAGTGCAGTGTGGAAGGGAGGACATTAATTAGCGGTGGAGGACGGTCTATGTGGACAGCTTTACCCCGCATGGCTGCATACTAGAGCTGCACAATTGTTAAAAAAAAAAAAAACGTGCTCTCGATTCAACCCCCCCGACGATCTCTATTGCAGAGAGTTTGCAGATTCTTTCATATAACAAGTGGAGAGACTTCTCTGCTCACTCAGCTGTCAAAAGAAAACAACTGGGCAGTCTGCCACATTTTTAACATGAAACATTGTAACTTACTCCTCCTTCTTAAATCAAAGGGATAAACTTCTGTGTAAAGAAAAAATCCAGGCAGTCTGTCAAGTTTTTAACAAGTGTAAATGCAGGAAGTTTAACCACCTAAAGTCTAAATCTTTTTCTGACACTTAAGTTAAAGTCAATATTTTTTGCTAGAAAATTACTTGGAACCCCTAAAACATAAATTTTAGCAGAGACCCTAGGGATTAAAATGTCAATTGCTGCAATATTTTATGTCACACTGTATTTGCCCAGCGGTCTTTCAAAAGCAATTTTTTGGGAGGAAATACACTTCAATTAAAAAAAAAAAAAAAAAAAAAACACACACACCGTAAAGTTAGCCCAATTTTTTTTTGTTTTAATGTGAAAGATGTTACGAGAATCGTGATCCATCTAAGCAAAAAAAGAAACGGGATTCACATTTTAGCCAAAATCGAGCAGGTCTACTGTATACTTAAATGTGCCCGTTTTAATCAACCTGCGATTTGCTAAAATGTTGAACCTTCATTAAATGTAACCATATCGCTACACTTATAGATGTCTCTTCTCTTTTATACTCTGTAGCTCCTGCTGGATTCTGCTTTATGCCCCATTAACACTTTTTTGTGGTTGTGGAACGAATCAGCTGAGTTTCCATTTTTTTATGGGGAAATCCTCTGTGATATTAGTGCTTTGGATTACAAGCATATTTCTGGAACAAATTATGCTCGCAAAGGTTTTACTGTATATTTTTTTAAGGTCTTTTGTGAGGCGTATGGGCATTTTACAATTACACACAGTAAGTATACACAGTGCTTCACTTTTTCCACATTTTGTTATATTACAGCCTTATTCCAAATTGGAATAAATTCATTATTTTCCTCAAAATTTCCAACAAACAATAGCCCATTAATGACAACGTGAAAGAAGTTTGTTTGAAACCTTTAAAAAATGTATTGGAAAAAAAAAAAAAAAAAAAAGTACTTAAGTATTCACAGCCTTTGCCATGACACTCAAAATTGAGCTCAGGTGCACAACCAGAGCCTGGGCAACTTTGGTCACAGAGAAAGCAGGGGCAACTCCAGAGCAGACCTGCGGGGCAGCGACATGGTCGAGCTTCAGTACCTTCGCAAGGCACTATCGTGTCCTACCAAGACCAGGCATTTGGTCTCAAGGTGCTCCAGTCTCTACCCCCACCCTAGTAAGTATTGCTTGATACATCCTCTCGAATGCTGCCCTGGAAGACAATTTGAGAAAAGTTAGGTACCTGGTAACTTTTTTTTTTTCTTAGAAGTCTTCCAGGGCAGCACTAGTTCCCACCCTTAAACGATAAATACCAGGTACAATGGGGGAGCTTTAAGCTTACTGAGATTTCCTTCGGTGCTTTAATACAACTGAGGCACGCAGGTAAGACTGTGAAATTTATAATGGTGGACTAATGTGTTTCCTGTTTCGGGGGGGGGGGGGAGCCTATCTCTTGGATGCTGCCCTGGAAGACTTCTTAAAGAGTTACCAGGTACCTAACTTTGTCAGCGTCCTTCAGGTACCTTTTTGGCAAACTCCAGGTAGGCTGTCATGTGCCTTTTTTTTTTTTTTTTTTTTTTAATTAATTAATTTTTTTATTGAGTGGCCTCCATCTGGTCACTCTACCATACAGGCCTGCTTGGTTGAGTGCTACAGAGATGGTGGTTCTTTTGGAAGGATCTCCTCTCTCCAGAGAAAGGCAGGAGCTCTGTCAGAGTGACCATTTGGGTTCTTGGTCACCTCTCAGACTAAGGCCCCCCCCCCCCGATTGCTCAGTTTGGCCAGGTGGAACACTCTAAGAAGAGTTCTGGCGGTTCTAAGCTTCAATTTACAGATGGAGGCCGATGTGCTCTTTAGCTCTTTTTTAAAAAGAGCTGAGCAGATCTCTCAGGTAACCTTGCGACTCTTTGGCCACTATTTTGTCTATGCATTTTTGGCATAGGGGTTTTTGCCATTCAGGTGAAAACCGGTGGAGAGATTACAGACCACACAGATATAGACATACATTTTTTTTTTATTTCCACCTCCTGGAAGTGATGTCACCGGAAGTGCCCGCTCTGTTTTTCCCCCTAGTCTCCAGGAAAATGGCGGCCGACCGGAAGGGACTTTTTTTTCCTGCGTCGGCGCCATCTTGGTACACCCCGCAGAGCCTTCACGAGGAAATGAGCCGGCTCTGCTGGATGCAGTGGAACGCCGATCGCGGCGGTAACACGGCGGAGGCAATCGGGCAGGCGGTAGACAGAGTAAAAAACTGACACCTCCCCACACGGCACCATCTGTGGGATCCAGTGCAGCCTGGGGTCAGGGGCAAAACAGGTCACTAGCAATGCCAGATTGAAGCAGCAGCAGGTCCCTCGGGCATGTGGTATGTGGAAAAATGCCAGTGCATTTGTTTGATTGGGGGGATGATTGCAGACCCCACTGTAGGGATGAAATCTCAGGCAGAGCAAGTTTTTTGCTCAAATTTGCTGTTCCTGCTCACCCTCCCAAGGCCCGCTGGGCTGAATGGGATGCTGACAGGGGGTCTCCTGCAACTAGCACAGAGACAAGGTAAAATAATAAATGTTTCTTTGCAGCTCCTGTGGGTCCGGAGGAAACAAACTGAGGCACGCAGGTAAGACTGAAATTTATAATGGTGGACTGTGTTTTTTGTTTCAGGGAGGAGCCTATTGCTCGGATGCTGCCTTGGAAGACGAATCGAGAAAATAGGATTTTTATAACAGCTTACCTGTAAAATCCTTTTCTTGGAGTACATCAAGGGACACAGAGCCACAGTAATAATTGTATGGGTTATATAGGCCACCTTTAGGTGATGGACACTGGCGCACCCTAGACATGAAGTTTAACTCCTTATATAACCCCTGTCCTTACCAGGAGTACCTCAGTTTTGTAGCAAAGCAATACACATGTAACCAGAAAGAGGGGAGGGACCTCTGTGTCCCATGATGTACTCCAAGAAAAGGATTTTACAGGTAAGCTGTTATA
Source organism: Aquarana catesbeiana (assembly GCF_042186555.1). NCBI lineage: Eukaryota > Metazoa > Chordata > Amphibia > Anura > Ranidae > Aquarana > Aquarana catesbeiana. The sequence continues at coordinate 485,723,438 of NC_133327.1, read as the reverse complement.
AAAATCCTATTTTCTTTATCGTACATCACGGGACACAGAGCCATAGTAATTACTGTATGGGATGTCCCAGAGCAATGTCATCTGTAGGGAGGGAGACAAACAAAAACAAAAAAGGTAGGGTGCTATCAGACCTGAGGACCTATACTGCTGCTTGCAGCACGCTGCGCCTATAGGCGATATCCTCATGCCTTCTTACATCCACCTGATAGAATCTGGTGAATGTATGGACTGAAGACCAAGTTGCGGTCTTGCAGATTTGAGCCATGGAGGCTTGGTGATGCACTGCCCACAAAGCACTAACATCCCTGGTGGAGTGCTCTTTGAATTGAAAAAGGTGGAACTTTCCTCTTCAAACCATAAGCTTGAATAATTACTTGCCGAATACACTTAGAAATAGTAGATTTCGATGCTGCCTGTCCTTTTCTAGGACCTTCAGGCAACACAAACAAGACATCCATTTTCCGAATCTGAGCAGTCGCCTCCAAATAGATTTTGACTGCTCTCACTACATTCAGAGAATGTAGTGACTTTTCTTCATCAGAAGAACAGGGTTGAAATGAAATGAAGGTAGAACAATATCCTGGTTTAGATGAAAACCTGAAACCACCTTTGGCAGAAAACTAGGATGAGGACGCAAAACTGATCTATGCTTGTGAATAAAGAAAAATGGCTCTTTATAAGAAAGAGCAGCCAATTCTGATAACCTTCTTATAGAAGATATGGCTACCAGAAAAACTAGCTTCATTGTCAAAAAGGACCAAGGGAATGTCATATCGGCTTAAAAGACGGTTTCTGTAATGCCGACAGAACTAATTTCAAGTCCCAAGGGTTCAGGGGTGACCTAACCGGATGGAATATTGGAACCTGCAAAAGCAGGTCCGGACATGGTGGTAGGATCCATGGGTCCCCTACCGCCATCTTTACAATCTCTGCATACCAAGATCTTCTGGGCCACAAGCACCACTGACTTCCTTTCCTGGTTGATCCTGCGAAGAAGCCGTGGTGGCAGCAGAATAGGAGGGAATGCATAAATCAGTGAGAACCGATCCCACGTGGTCACCAATGCATCTGTTCCGCATGCGAGTGGATCCCTTGTTCTTGACACAAAGTTGTCGACTTTGCTGTTGAACCTGGACACAAAACAGATCTACATCAGGGATCACCCATCTTTGGCATATAGCCAGGAAGATGTCAGGGTGAAGGGACCATTCCCCCAGGAACAACTGCTGGCGACTCAAGTAGTCTGCCTGCTAATTCTCTATCCCTGGAATAAAGATTGCCAATATGCACGGCACATGCTTTTCTGCCTAGGCTGGGATATGGTTTACCTCTCCCTAGGGTGCATGACTTCTGGTGCCCCCTTGGTGATTGATATAAGCCACTGCTGTGGCATTGTCAGACTGAATTCTGGCAGAACAATTCCACAACCTGAATGTCCAGGCCCTTAGGGGTAGGCGCAGTGCCCGAATCTCTAGAATGTTGATGGACAAGGTCCTTTCGGTCCTGGACCATTTTCCAGGGACAGTCGCTTCTTCCAGGACTGCTCCCCAACCTGACAGGCTGGCATCTGCTGTAACCACCTTCCAGGCACCTGGTAAAAAGCATTTCCCCTTCTGCAGATTTTTGGATAGCATCCACCAATTGAGGCTCTGGCGCACCTTTGGCGACAGATGCATTGGAAAATCTAGCACTTGGACATTGCTGAAAAACAGTATCTGCTTGGAACAGGAGTCTCTAATGAAACTGAGCATAGGGAACCTCTTTGAACGAAGCCACCATCTTTCCCAACAACCTCATGCAAAGGCAAATAGAAGGACCCTTCTTTGCCCTGACCACTTGAACCAGCTCCTTTATGGTGCCGATCTTTGCCTGGGGTAAAAACACCCTCTTCTGGGCTGTCCTGTATGACCAGACCCAAGTACTCTAGTCTTCTTAATGTTTTCTCTAGGTTGAGAACCCAATCTAGGTATTCCAGGCAGTTCTATCAAGAGCAGGTCGTCTAGGTATGCTATAATTGTTATACCGCAAATCCTTAATCTGGCCAGAGTAATGGCCAGAAGTTTTGTAAACACCCAAGGTGCAATAGCTAGACCGAAAGACAAGGCTGCAAACTGAAAATGGAGTTTTTCTACTTCGATACGCAGAGATTTCTGGTAAGCGGGGAAAATAGGCACATGCAGGTATGCATCCTTGATGTTGATTGATGCCAGAAGTTCTCCTCTTTGTAGGATGGAGTCAACAGATCGGATTGATTCCATGCAATATAAGCGGACATTCAGGAATCGGTTAAATCCTTGAGATCTAGAATGGGTCTGACATCTCCATTTGGTTTTGGCACCGTGAAAAGGTTTGCATAAAACACCAACCCCTGCTCTTTCATGGGGACCACCATGATCACTTTTTGAGACAAAAGTCGGTCTAATGCTTGAGAGACTTCGTTTTACTCTGGATCTTTGGGGACATTTGACCGAGGAAACGAGGAGACTGGAATTCTCGTAACTCTAGTTTGTAACCTAGAGTTACTGTGGAGACCACCCATTTGTCTCAAAACTCTTCCTGCCAGACCCTTGAGAACTGGAGAAACCTTCCCCCCACCCGAGCGAGTGGGGGCACCCCTTCATAAACAGGCTTTAGCGTTCTGTCTTGCAGGTTTCCTCCCCAGGACTTCTTTTGTCCCTGGGGTTGACCCTGAGGTTTATCTCTTGAACCTGACGGTGGAGGCCGTCGAGAGTGCCTGGAGGCTGATGCCCCTGGCCCTGGAGAAGGATCTAGTTTAAATGGATGTTTACTCCTTTTCTTAACTGGCAAAAGGGTACTTTTTCCACTTGATATATTTGTCTAAATTATCCCCAAACAGCCTTTCACCGCGGAAAGGAAAACCAGCCAGGAGCTTTTTGCATGGCACTTCGGCTGACCAACTTTCCAACCATAAGATTCTACGCATATGCACCAACCCAAGCGTAAGGCGAGAGGTCTGAAGAATAGAATCTCTGATCGCGTCAATTGAAAAACACAAAGCCCCTGGCAGCTCTGCTAAATCCTGGGCCTGCTGCTCATGGAAAACCTTGAGCACCTGTTTCAAGTGGTCTCTCAAGGATTGACATACCCCAATTGCTGTCACTGCAGGTTGAGCTACTGAACCTGCCAAAAGAGAAAGTGTTTTTTTAACAGGAATGCTAATTTTTTTATCAGCTGGATCCCTAAGCATTTGTGCACTGTCAACCGGACAAGTCAAACTTTTATTCACAGAGGATATAGCAGCGTCAATTGCTGGTATACCCCACATCTTTGTAAATGTTTCCTCCATGTGATAAAGTGTAGAGAACTTTTTAGGAGGGAAAATATGCTTATCTGGGTGATCCCACTCAGAATACATAAGCTTTTCCATCAATGAATGAACAGGAAAGGCACGCAAAGCTTGAGGAGGCTTTAGTGAACCCAAATAAGAAGTGGGGTTTTCAGCCGACTCAGTTAAGGGTAGCTTAAATGTGGAGCAGACCATTTCAGTAAGAGATTGCACAAGAAATTTCTCAGAATGCGAAGCTGAAGAAGGTCCTTCCCCACTTGTTCCTTTGGAAGAGGAGTCATCAGCCTCTTCACGGTCCCCTGTGGGAGATTCACCTTCCCCCTCCCACTGTTCCTCTGTTTGAGGATTCTGGGTGGTAGAATAGGACCTAATGCGTTTTCTCCCACTCTGGGAAGATGCGAATTAAAGCCGCTAACCTTTCTTCCAATCCCATCATGGCTGAGGAGAAAACCTCCTCAGTAATATAGACAGGGACTGAAATGTTGGAAACAGTTGCAACCCCTGAAGAACCCGATGGCTCACTCTGACCAGCCTCTCCAGGCCTTTCGGGGGGCATGGTGTCACAGAGGCAGGACCAGGGTCCTCAGAGCCTGGGGGAGAGCCTTTTGAGCCCCTGTTTTTTGGGGTATTTGTACCTCCCCTTCTGCCAACCATAATGCTATGCAAAAATGCAGAGGTACGGCCAAAAAAATGCACACACTGCTAAGCAAATAGTCCAGCAAAGGCCGCTGCTATTAATGCTCAGGCTGATGCTAATTAAATGTGCCTTGAGAATGCCTGTGTCACCAACACCCACATGCCCCTGTTTGCTCTGTGTCCCTCAGTCAGCTGAATGCACCTGAAAAAAAAAGGTACACTTATAGCCTACACAGCCCCGCATTGTGGACGCTGAGGCACGTCAACACCGCGCTAAGCCCCGGCCCCTCCTTCCGACTACCCACCGTGCCCCTCCCCACTTTCTTTGAAAAGAGACTGTTTTCCCGCCGGATCGGCATGTGGGGGGATCCCGACCGGATCGGCATGTGGGGGGGAGAGTTAATAGAAGGGGTGGAAGCGGGATCGGTGCGGCATAGCACTGACTGTTCAGTGCGCCCTCTGCCTCCTAGAGAGAAGAGAAACTTCTGTCCAGGTGGGGGATGTTTAAAAAGAAACACCCCCTTCCAACATCTTACCTGAGGCTTGGGACTGGAGGAAGCCTGCAGCTTCTACTCACACAGAGAGAGAGACTGACAAGCATGGAACAGGTACGTGCTCTTGACAGAACCCGGTGGCGACTTTAGGCATGACAACATTTACTTAAAGGAGAAAAGAAAGGAATTTGCCTTTGTTAGCCGATAAAACACTGTCTGTTGATCCCATCCCCATATATATAGCAAGACCAATTTCCTCAGAAAAGTGGGACTTTGAATGGATCAGACAGAGAAAAGAAAAAGAATTGGATTTTTATTACATAAATAGACAACTCATGGTGAAAAACACAATACAAAAGCATTGGATAAAACCAAGACATATACATGAAAAACACAGAATTAAAAGACCAACTATGAACCAAAGCCCAGAAGCTTTTAGGACGACAGACCATCCAACGAGTTTCGAAAAACACACATGGTATTTATCTTCTTCAGGGACTAAACCAAGCTTATTATTTTCAAAGTTGTAAGTTGAATCTATAGTGACAAAATAAATATCACAAACATGTACACAATGACTGAAACAGTCATGCGAGACAACATGACCTACAACAGGTTTACATACAGTGATACTGACCGCTGCTAGAAGCGTTTCACCAACACAAATGTGATAATTCAGTTAGGAAAAGGGGGGGGGGGGGGGGAATCAGAGGAGTATATCCAACCGTCCTAAGCACCTGTAGATAAAACTGCCACACACCCAAGAAGGGGTAATGTTTACCCAAAGGATATGCTGCAGTGAGCAGGGAAAAATTTAAATCGCCAGGACTGTCTGAAAATTAATCAAAATGGAAAACAGATATGGAAAACGTATTATCCTAGTTATAGAACTAGGAAAGAACACTAAATGAGAGCAGTGAAAAGCATAAATCGCTAGGAGTTTGAGCATTTGTGTGCCAAAACAGATCCAAGAAAAATCAGCCATATTTAGGCATGATCTGACTGTCCATGTCCTAATTGTGTCTAGTAGTTGGACGGGACACAGTGGAGGAAAAAGGTATCACCTACACTGAAGGATCTGAAATGATCTGTAGATCAAAACAGAACAACATTCTATTTATAGTGACATTTGTTAGTGTTAAGCTGGATATAAAGACAGACTGCTTCTATACACAGCACCAAACGGCTGGCTGGGAGAGCAGAATGTAGATTGCAAAAATTAAAGTTACGTTTACCGGTAACGTCTTTTCCAGTAGTCTTTCAGGACAGCCACATTGAGAGACCTTGGCTCCTCCTCTTCCTGGGAAACACTGCGCCAGCCCCCATAAATTTTCACCTCCCCCTGCCAGCCTCAGTTTTTTCTAGAGCACCTCTGGTTAGCTGGGGAGACACAAGCACACATTAATAACATACTATCACATATTACTATTGTGCCCTTTTTTCTTTTAGCTCTTCCTCAAGACCCCCCAAAACCTCGGGTGGGTACTAGGGCTGTCCTGAAAGACTACTGGAAAAGACGTTACCGGTAAGCGTAACTTTAATTTTTCCTTCCCGTCTTTCAGGACAGCCACATTGAGAGGATAGACGAGCACTTACCAGTTAGGGTGGGACAACAGCTTGCAATACCTTTCGCCCAAAGGATTGCTCACTTGCTGAAACCAGATCCACTCTGTAGTGTTTCAGAAAAGTAGTGAAACTAGACCATACGGCTGCTTTGCAAATCTGCTCTGGCGTTGCTCCAGCTCTTTCCGCCTGTGAAGCCACCATAGCTCTGGTAGAGTGTGCTTTAATTCCCATGGGGGCCTCTCTACCCGCTAGCCTGTAGGCCTGACTAATAGCTATTCTGAGCCACCTGGCAATGGTGCGTTTAGACGCCTTCTGTCCCTTTCTTGCTCCACAAAAAGAAATAAAGAGAGAATCTGACTTTCTAAAATTCTTTGTCAGCTCCAAATAACGTAGGATACATCTCCTGACATCTAAAGTGTGAAACCTGAATTCCCTTTCACTTGAGGGATTATTACAAAAGGTTGGCAAAGTTACCTCTTGGCTTCTATGGTATTTTGAAGCCACCTTCGGTAGAAAAGCCGGGTCAGTCTTAAAAACGACTCTATCCGGAAATACAACACAAAAGGGGGGTCTAATTGAAAGAGCCTCTAACTCACTGACCCTCCTGGCTGTGGTTACAGCCACCAAAAAAACAGCTTTATATGTTAGGTCCTTTAGAGTACACTCCTCTAAAGGTTCGAACGGGGGTTCAGTCAAAACCTGCAAGACCAGGGAAAGGTCCCACTTAGGGAAGGAAGGACCCTGCACTGGTCTTTGTCTTGCCAGGGCTCTGAAAAACCTGACCACCCAAGCGTTGGTGGCCAGGGATTTTTCAAGATATGTGCTAAGTGCTGAAACCTGGCTCTTAAGGGTACTGATGGCTAACCCCTTAACAGCCCCGCACTGCAGAAACTCCAGGACTGCTATAGGGCTCTGCACCTTAAAGGAGTTTTCTAGGCACCAAGCCTTAAAACGCCCCCAAACCTTTTGGTAGATTTGGCGCGTCTCCTCTTTTTTACTATCAAGGAGGGTGGCTACCAGTTGATCTGAAAAGCCCTTGCTTCTTAGAATCTCTTCTTCAGAAGCCAAGCAACTAAGTTCCAGCGGGCTACCTGGGGACAGAGAACTGGGCCCTGCGACAGGAGATCCCTCCTGGACGGAAGGAGCCAGGGCGGTTCCGCCGCATACTGCCCGAGAATCGAGAACCAAGCTCTCTTGGGCCAGTACGGAGCCACTAAAATTAGTGTGGTGTTTTCTACCTGGAATTTTCTTAGAACTGCTGGCAGAAGCACCGGGGGTGGGAAGGCGTAGCAAACTCTGAAGTGCCAACTTTGTGTCAGAGCGTCTACTCCTAACGCGTTCTCCCATCTGCTGAGAGAAAAGTAGTATGGGGACTTTGTATTGCTTCCTGAGGCAAATAGGTCTACCTCTGGGAGGCCCCATCTCCCGACTAGGAGGTCGAACACCTCCTGATTGAGTACCCAGTCCGCCTCTCTCAGCTGTGTTCGGCTGAGAAAAATCGGCCACTACATTCTCCTTCCCCTTTAAGTACACTGCTGAAAGGGACAGAGCATTGGCCTCTGCCCAGCCCAGAACCTCTGTGGCTAGGCTTAACAGCATCCCGCTTCTCGTGCCACCTTGCTTGTTTATATAAGCAATGGCCGAAGAGTTGTCGGACCGTACCTGGATATGTTGTCCCAGTAGGTCTTCCCTGAAAGCTGTGAGTGCCAGTCCTACTGCTTTTAGTTCTTTCCAGTTGGAGGACCTTTTGAGCTCCTCTTCCTTCCATGTCCCCTGCGCCAACTGGGATCCCAGATGTGCCCCCCAGCCTCTGCCACTTGCATCTGTAGTAATCAATCACTCTGGAGACTGGAATGATCCACAGGCGCCCCTGAGACAGATTTATCTGCTTCCTCCACCACCAGAGGGACCTTTTGACCCGAGGAGGGATAGAAAGCAGCGTGTCTAAAGACTGCTGGCTGTGGTCCCACACCTTTAGAATCAGTGCCTGCAGGGGACGGAAGTGAAGGCCTGCCCACTGGACTGCCGGGATGGCAGAAGTCAGCAGGCCGAGGGTTGACATAGCCACCCGTATTGTTACCTGCTGACTGCTCTGAAGGCATGCTACTGCTTGATCTAGCTTCAGAATTTTTTCTGGTGGGAGAAAAACTCTTAGCCGAGTAGAATCCAGCAGGTATCCCAGATAGGAAATCTGTTGAGCTGGAATAAGGCTGGACTTTTCCAGATTTAGCAGCCATCCTAGCTCTTTCAGGGTTGTCTTTGTGAGTTCCAAATCCCTGATTAGTTGTTCTGAGGATGGTGCGAAGAGAAGAAGATCGTCTAGGTAGGCAATAATTGATACCCCCCTGATTCGCAAAAAGGCCATGGCCTCCGCCATGACTTTCGTAAATACTTGGGGTGACGAGGATAGGCCAAATGGCAGGGCCTGAAAATGTAGGTGAATAGTTTCGTCTTCCACCTTTACTGCCAGGCGTATGAATATTTGAAAGGCCTCCGCAATGGGGATGTGGAGGTAGGCGTCCTTCAAATCTAGCGACACCATGTAACAGTCCTGGGGAAGTAACGCCCTGACAGTGAATATTGATTCCATCCAGAATCTTTTGTAAACAATCACTTTGTTCAGAGGTTTCAGGTTTAGAATTAACCTGTAACTCCCCGAAGGCTTTCTCACCACGAAAACGTGTGAATAAAAGCCTGTCCCTTCTTCTTCCTTTGGAACTCTGCACACCACATTCTGATGTTCTAGTTCCCTTAATGCCCCTAGGAGGGCCTCTGCTTTTGCCAAACACTTGGGGAGAAGCGTTAAGCTTCGACGTGGAGGGGGCTTTGTAAATTCCAGACAATACCCCCTTCGTATGATCCCCAGTATAAATTGATTGGGGGAGATTACTTCCCATTGTGGAAGGAAGGCTCCCAATCTTCCCCCCACTGTGACCTCTGAGTCACTGGGTCTTATTGGGCTGTTCAGGAGGGCGAAAAATCGCCCCTCCTTTGCCCTTACCCCTTTGGCTCCAAGTCTTTTTCCCCTGCGACTTGGGAGGCCTACTCTTTTGTGGACGAAACCCTTTCCTGGGTTGATTTGGGGATTTTCGTTTAACTGGGAATGCTTTCTTTTTATCAGCGGTACGGTCTAATACTGTCTCTAGACCTGGGCCGAAGAGCAGATCACCGGTCAGCGGAATGCCACACAGCTTGACCTTTGATGCATTGTCGCCTGGACACGTTTTGAGCCAGAGAGCTCTTCTGGCTGAGTTGGCAAGTGCCGCAGTCCTGGCTGACATGCGCACTGACTCTGCCGAAGCATCCGCTATGTATGCTACGCCTCTCAGTATAGTTGGAAAGGACGCTAAAATAGTCTCCTTAGCCGTACCTGCCTCAATATGAGCCTGGATTTGTGTAAGCCAGTGTTCGAGGTTTCGGGCCACCACCGTGACTGCCATCTCTGGTTTCAGATTACCTAGAGTTGATTCCCAGGTCTTTTTTAACAGGGAATCTATTCTCTTGTCCATGGTATCTGTTAGAGCTCCCAGATCCTCGAAGGCCAGATCTGTGTGTCTGGACACCTGCGAGAATGCTGCGTCCAATCTGGGGTTTTTGTTCCAGACTGAGGCAGGATCGTCCGAAAAAGGGAATCTTCTTTTTAGGGCCCCAGAAAAGAAGGGTTTTCGTTTGGGATCCTGCCATTCTTTTTTGACCGTTTCTACTAGGACCTCATGAACAGGAAATACCTTTCTTTTCTGTTCTTTCAAGCCCCTATACATTTGGTCATGGAGAGATAGGGTCTTTTTATCCTCCTGGATACCCAGGGTAGTGTGGATAGCCCCTAAGAGGTCCTCTACCTCATCAAGGGACAACTTGTACCTTGAGGGCTTCCTGCACTCCCCCTCCCTACTCTCCTCCTCCGAGTCGTCCTGAGACCCGGAGGTAGCACTGTCAGGTTCCTCCCTTGCTTCCTCTCTGGAAGTGCCTGCCACTTCAGCTGAGGTGGCGGTCCCTGGTTGGGAAGATGCAGAGTCCTGTGCTAAACATGGGATTGTATTCTGCGATGCAGGTGAGGGTTTAAGGGGAACCTGTAACCCTTCAAACAGGGTCTTAAATGATTGGAAGGTTGAAGATAATTCCTTAACTGATGCTGCTAACCCTGACTCCTGTTCAGAAGTTCTTTCGTCAACAAGAGCATCTATACAGTTTTTACATAAGACCTTTTTCCAAGCCTCCCCCAGGGTGTCCCTACAGGAGGCACACTTTCTCTTAGAGCTATGTGGGGGCTTTTTCTCAGAAGCTTTCTGAAAAACATAGAAAGAAAAAAAAAAAAAAAAAAAAAAAAAAAAAAACACACCAAATACCAATCAATATCCCCACACTGACACAGCAATACAATCCTGGGGAGATTCAAGTCCCTCCTTTACAACTGAGGGACCTGGTCTCCCCCCCCTCTGCCCACCTAGAGGGGTTTCTTCCCCACCCCCCCATACAGGAACCCTAAGGGGGGGACGGAAAGCCTAGGAAAAGGGGGAACCCTTCCCCAGGGTACCCTTACCTTAGGCTGGCTGGAGCTGGCATCGCTGAGCGCCGTCTGAGCATCTGCTTCCGACACGCTGGTGGGCGGCCTGTGGAGTCTTTACACTGCCTGTGCAGTGAACAACTCCTCTCCAGCCTGTGCCCGGCCCTCTATCAGTGCCGCACGACCCGGAACCGGAAGCCGCGGGTCAAAGGACACACTTCCGCCCGCCCCCCCCCGCCGGAAATGACGTCACCCGCCGTCCGGCCCGCTCGGCTCCACTGCGGCCTGTACCCTGTACAGGGGGAACAGAGGTGTATCCTGCTAACAGCCCTGTGGCTGTGAAAGAGGGCCCCCCCAGACTTCCACCAGCGCTCGGTAAAGTGGAGGAGGCGGACGAGATATGGCCGGTATGTAGCCTGCCGCTGACCCAGAGACCCCTGTCTCTTTAGTTAGGGATTTTAGTAATATAGCCCCCAGTCTCCCTGACTGCTTAGGCCTGGTTCCAGACGCAGTGTCTCCCCACCCAGGGGAAACACAAACAACTGAGGCTGGCAGGGGGAGGTGAAAATTTATGGAGGCTGGCGCAGTGTTTCCCAGGAAGAGGAGGAGCCAAGGTCTCTCAATGTGGCTGTCCTGAAAGACGGGAAGGGAAAAAAGAGTTTACCCACCTTACTCCTGAGATTTGTTTGGCATGGCTCATATGGTCAGTCAAACGACAGAATGAGGTGTAGAAAGACCTGACTTTAAATAGGCGTCCGTGCAATTGCTGACAGCCTGTACCTGTACCAACCAGCCAGATCATTAATGACTGGCTGATGACATCTTGTGGCCAAAAAGAATAGCGGGAAAAGGGATTTACTGATTACTAAACAGATATGTGTGAAAACATCCTTAGCGCAATTAACCCTGCTCATGCAGCATCATGATCACAAAGGGCAAAGGAACAATGTTTATAGGCAGGAAAATAGCAGGTGCCTGATAAAGGACGGACATTCCCCTCCTGATTAAAACCAAAATAACACATTGCAGGAATCGATAGCAAATGTCAAGCGAGTCCTGCAACCCGTCATAAAAAAGAAAATAATAAAAAAAAAAAAATTGTTGATATATACAGGATTGTCACTAGTGACAATCCTGTATATATCAATGATTTTTTATTATTATTTCTTTTTTCCACACCCTTGGACCCGTATAGCACCACGCCAGGAAACGATATGGCTGAAAAAACCAAAGCACTGGATCCCAGGGTCCAGCTCTCTAAAAAGAAGCGTTACAGGCCAAATCTTCTTTCTTCCGACACAAGGCCCGAGTACCATTCAATTTTGCCTAAAAAGACACTTTGAATGGATCCGGCTGCATAGCTTGCCCTAGCAAGGATTACCCCAGCGGAGCTCAGCACAGCACATCTTTACTCGTGACCAACACCTTACACACTGGCGAAAAAACTGAGGTACTCCCGGTAAGGATATAGGGAGTTAAACTTCCTGTCTAGGGTGTGCCAGTGCCTATCACCTAAAAGGTGGCCCATACAGTTATTACTGTGGCTCTGTGTCCCGTGATGTACAATAAAAAAAATGAACTCTTTAGCCTGAATGGCAAGGGCCATGACTAGAGGAAACCAGGCACCGCTCATCACCTGGCCAATACCATCCCTACAGTGAAGCATGGTGGTGGCAGCATCATGCTGTGGGGAGGTTTTTCAGCGACAGGAACTGGGAGACTAGTCAGGATCTCAATCTACTGAGCTGGCAAAAACCACCTCTGGAGGGAGGCTATTCCACATCTCTTACTGTGAAGAAACCTTACTGTACTTACTGTTTATTTCCTCATTTCATTCTCTTAATATTTATCATTTTTATTTTCATGTACATTCCCCTTCCCCATTATGAACAGCATTATCTATAGAAGTTTAATAAGTATCCAAAAATTTAAACTAATCCTATTTAATATGCATGCCATGTGGCAACAATTATTATACATATTCAATAGTGCATACTTTAATGTACTAATCTTGCACTACTGATGTATAAAATTTATCTAATATTAACAATCCAATACTTCCTACGAATTTCTTTGCCTTTCCTATAATAAAAAAAAAATCTCCCTTTAACAATTATTATTTATTCATTTATTAATTTTTTGTCCTTAGTTTTAGCCTTTTTGGTCTTGGTCCCTTTTTTCCTTTATTGTATTCCTTGGGGTGTCTGCCGACTGCCCAGTCCCCTCACATTTCTCTCCTCATTGTGCCTGACCTGTCGCATTTCACTGTATCCCTTCTCCCCTCACCTACATATCTACACATTCATACACTCCCTCACCACACACGTCTCTTACTCATTTTCCCCTTCACCTCATTACCACCACATTTTAACTACATATTCTTATTTTCATTTTTCCTCCTTTATTTTTCCTCCTTTTTATTTAATTAATTTTTTAGAACAGAGCCCTTCAGAGATAGAGATAGAGATATATCTCTCTCTCATGCCCTTCTCTTCCCTGTGCTGCCTCTAGCTCTGCGTGCGGAAGATTGAGAGACACGCGCCCACTGATTGGGGTATGTCAGCTCCTCATGTGCGGTCTCCCTCCCCGCCCCCGGACCGCGTTGCAGCATGGGGATTGTAGTGTCTGGATCTTTGACTTCCGGGACACTTCGCGCATGCGCCGTGCGGCACAATTGGCAGCGGCTCTTGCGTGACGTCAGACGCCAATTACAAGGCACTCATCTGTGTATACAGTCGTATGCAAACGTTTAGGAACCCCTAACAATTTACATGATTGTCATTTATAAATATTTGGGTGTTTGGATCAGCAATTTCATTTTGATCTATCAGATAACTGAAGGACACAGTCATATCTCAGTAGTGAAATGAGGTTTATTGGATTAACAGAAAATGCGCAATATGCATCAAAATGAAGTTAGACAGGTGCATAAATTTGGGCACCCCAACAGAAAAATCACATCAATATTTAGTAGAGCCTCCTTTAGCAGCAACAACAGCCTCTAGATGCTTCCTATAGGCTGTAATGAGTGCCTGGATTCTGGATGAGTATATTTTGGACCATTCCTCCTTACAAAACATCTCCAGTTCAGTTAGGTTTGATGGTTGCCGAGCACGAACAGCCCACTTCAAATCACCCCACAGATGTTCAATGATATTCAGGTCTGGGGACTGGGATGGCCATTCCAGAACATTGTACTTGTTCCTCTGCATAAATGCAGAGTAGATTTTGAGCAGTGTTTTGGGTCGTTGTCTTGTTGCAATATCCAGCCCCGGCATAACTTCAACTTTGTGACGGATTCCTCAACATTATTCTCACGAATCTGCTGATACTGAGTGGAATTCATGCAAGCCTCAACTTTAACCAGATTCCCAGTACCAGCACTGGCCACACAGCCCCACAGCATGATGGAACCTCCACGAAATTTTACTGTGGGTAGCAAGTGTTTTTCTTGGAACGCTGTGTTCTTTTGCCGTCATGCATAACGCCCCTTGTTATGACCAAATAACTCAATCTTCGTTTCATCAGTCCACAGCACCTTATTCCAAAATGAAGCTGGCTTGTCCAAATGTGTGTTTGCATACCTCAAGCGACTCAGTTTGTGGCGTGTGTGCAGAAAAGGCTTCTTTCGCATCACGCTCCCTGATGCTTCTTTCGCATCATACAGCTTCTCCCTGTGCAAAGTGCGCTGAATTGTTGAAGGATGCACAGTAACATCATCTGCAGCAAGTTGGTGTTGTAAGTCTTTGGAGGTGGTCCTTGGGCTTTTTTTGACCAGTCTCACCATCCTTCGCCTTTGCCTCTCCAATATTTTATGTGGCCTGCCACTTCTGGCCTTAACCACTTCAGCCCTGGAAGGATTTACCCCCTTCCTGACTAGAGCACTTTTTGCGATTCAGCACTGCGTCGCTTTAACTGACAATTGCATGGTCGTGCGACGTGGCTCCGAAACAAAATTGACATCCTTTTTTTCCCACAAATAGAGCTCTCTTTTGGTGGTATTTGATCATCTCTGTGATTTTTATTTTTTGCGCTATAAAACAAAATAAGAGCGACCATTTTGAAAAAAAAAATGCATTATTTTTTACATTTTGCTATAAATATCCCCAAAAAATAATATATAAAAAAACATTTTTCCTCCTCAGTTTAGTCCGATACGTATTCTACATATTTTTGGTAAAAAAAAAAAAAAAAAAATTGCAATAAGCTTTTATTGATTTGTTTGCGCAAAAGTTATAGCGTTTACAAAATAGGGGATAGTTTTATGGCATTTTTATTAATTTTTTTTTTTACTAGTAATGGCAGCGATCAGCGATTTTTATTGTGACTGCGATGTTATGGCGGACATTTTTGACACATTTTTGGGACCATTGTCATTTATACAGCAATCAGTGATATAAAAAAGCATTGATTCCTGTATAAATGACACTGGCAGTGAAGGGGTTAACCACTAGGGGGCGGGGAGGGGTTAAATCAGTACTAGGGAGTGTTTTCTAACTGTAGGGGGAGGGGCTGTGTGTGTCACTACACTGATCTCTGCTCCGATGACAGGGAGCAGAGATCCAGTGACACTGACACTAGGCAGAACGGGGAGATGCTGTTTGCATCAGCATCTCCCCGTTCGTCCTCTCCGTGAGGCGATCGCGGGTATCCCCGCGGCGATCGAGTCCACGGGACCCGCAACCCAACTCACGGAGCTCGCGGCAGGCGCACGTGCACACGGCGGCAAATTCAAAGTAACGTACGGGTACGTTACTTTGCGCAGCTGTGCCATTCTGCCGACGTAAATGTACAGGAGCCGGTCGGGAACTGGTTAACAAGAACTGTGCCTGTGGTCTTCCATTTCCACAATGTTCTTCACAGTGGACACCGACAGCTTATATCTCTGTGATAACTTTTTGTAGCCTTCCCCTAAACCATAATGTAGAACAATCTTTGTTTTCAGGTCATTTGAGGAGTTGTTTTGAGGCTTCCATGTTGCCACACTTCAGAGGAGAGTCAAAGAGAACAACTTGCAATTGGCCACCTTAAATACCCTTTCTCATGATTGGATGCACCTGTCTATGAAGTTCAAGGCTTAATGATGATCTCACCAAACCAATTGTGTGTTCCAATTAATCAGTGCTAAGTAGTTACAGGTATTCAAATCAACAAAATGGCAAGGGTGCCCAAATTTATGCACCGGTCTAATTTTGTTTTGATGCTTATTGCACATTTTCTGTTAATCCAATAAACCTAATTTCACTACTGAAATATTACTGTCCTTCAGTTATTTGATAGATCAAAATGAAATTGCTGATCCAAACACCCAAATATTTATAAATGACATCATGATCATGGAAATTGTCAGGGGTTCCTAAACTTTTGCATACGACTGTATATACACAGGGCTTGTATACCATACTACACTCTCAGACAGTCCCAAGTTTAGCCATCCTGGAAATTTGCCATGTACAAGGTACAGCTCTATTTGTGACCTTCTCTTATCTTCTCTCTCATTTCTTATTTTCTGATATATTACCATAGCTTCTATCATTCCTTAGATTCTCATTAACCTATTTATACATTATACATTTCCTTACCTGGCTGCCGCCTGTGTTGGAAACTTTAACCCCCCCATATGTGAGGGGGGCAGGTGATCTGCAGCAGGCTTTGGTCACCTTTGTATATAAGGTGACCTAGTTAGCTCTACAATAATTTATATTATGAACTATGCCCTGTTCCTTGTCCCTTTCTCCTAATCCATATTGTTCGGTCCTTTACATTAACTCTCAATGATTTATTCTTTTACATTGCCAAATACCTTTCCTACATCCCCCAATAGATTTTGATCTGTAAACCTGGACACGTCTTGGCTCCTTTATATTCAGTGCCTTTACAAATGTAAGTTTTCTATTACCTACGGATACGTACCAAATTTTCCATACTAGTTTTGTGCCCATTTTCACCACTCTCTGCTTTTCGATAAAGAATCTGTTCTAGATCTCTAGATTGTATTCACCTCCTCCCACACTCCCCATTAACCCTCCCTGCTAACTTTTTTTCACTCTACTACTGCCCTCCCCTTTTCTCCCCCCTTGCCACCTGTCTCGTCCCCCCCCCCCCCCCCAAATTCCCTCCCCCCTTCTTCCCCTTCCCCACTATTTTCGGTAGAACTTACACTTCAATCCAATTATCAATTACACATTTTTTTAATTTTCTGGCTAGATTTCAGCTGTCAAGCCCATCTGGGCCTCTTTCGGCACGAAGTACACCACTCAGCAAGGTTTTTCCTTGTTTCCAATATTTGAATTTCAGGTACGAGATCTGCATACGAGTGAGCTCTTGTTGATGGGCCTAGCGGTCGACATTGCACCCCTTTGTATCTTTATGTTATTTTACTTTAATATTCTGTGTTACACTTCAAGTCAATGTAATGCTTGCACTTTGTTTTACGCAGTGTTACATCTATCCTGTTTTAAAAATGTCCCCTGATGAGCCCAGAGTGGCGAAACATGTCGGGACTATCACTCCAACGCTACTATTGAGCAATTTTATTTCATCATGTTTTAAACTTTTAGATGTATCCTTGAATATGTGTACTTAACTTATATCGGAATTTTCAAATATTTTTTGTATGCAACAATAAAAATTGTCAAAATTTCTACATGCTTATTGTTGAGCATTGTTTGACTTCCCCTTTTTTTGTTGGCACCCAGAAAGTCCCGCCAAATAATCCCCCCCTTTTTTGATAATTATATACAGGGATGTTGGTGCCTCTCATTTTGTCATTGCCACCCACCCATATTACTACTTACTGTACTAGATATTCTCCTGCGCATGAGCTGCCTGCACGCCGCCTACAGGGCGTGCGTGGCACGCTCTGTGATCACCGAGTCAATGAGACTCGGCTGATCACAGATTGGAGTAAGGAGCCGATCCCGGCCCCTTACCACGTGATCAGTTGTCAGCCAATGACAGTTGATCACGTGATGTAAACAGAAGACCAGTAATCGGCTTTTATTTTGTCCCTCACAGCGTGAAGGGGGAAAAAAAAAGCAGGTCGCCGGATTCTGACAAAAAGACATTGGTCCTGAACAGGGAGAGACACTGCTATGCAGTGCCCTCCAGTGCCACCTACAGGTGCCCATCTGTGCGGCCTCATCAGCGCACAAAGAAAGAAAAAAAAAATTATTTGTTTTCAAAACTTTATAACAAAACTATGAGGGCCAGTTCACATCATAGAAACGCAGTCCAGATGCACTCCAAATGCTTTTTTGCATGCGCGTTTTTGATGCAGTCCAGTGCATTTTTCCCCCCTTTTTTTTTCTCCTTAACCAAGAACATGGGTGTTCCAGTGCGTTTACGTGCATTCCAGTGCTTTCCCGTGAGTTTTTGATGCTTTTTACAGCATTCCAGTACAGTCCAGTGCAGGAAAAATGCAGCATGTTCTACTTTTTTTTTTCTGGAACTGCAAGGACTGGTGTGACCTATGCCATTGAAAACCATATAATCTACTTTCTATGCGTTTAAGCAGAAAAAAAAAAAAAAAAAAAAAAAAAAAAAAAGTTACTTACTGGTAAATGTTCTTTCCCGGAGTCTTTCAGGACAGCCACCTGAGAGACCTTGGCTCCTCTCCTCTGTAGGAGACACAGCGCCAGCCTTCTATAAAATTTCCTCCTCCCCTGCTGGCTCCTCAGTTCTTTAAAGAGCACCTCCAGTCCACTGGGGAGACACAAGAACACATGATACACATAATTAACTATGTCACATTTCCTGTAAGGAAATCTTCATGTCTTAATAAACATTTGGGTGGGTACACGGCTGTCCTGAAAGACTCCGGGAAAGAACGTTACCAGTAAGTAACTTAGTTTTTCCCCTAATTATCTTTCAGGACAGCCACCTGAGAGGATAAACGAGCACTTACCCCTAGGGCGGGACCACTGCTTGTAAGACCTTGCGTCCAAAGTTCTGATCTTTAGCCGACCAAAGATCCACTCTATAGCGTCTTACAAAAGGTGGCAAAGCTGGACCAGGGTGCCGCTTTACAAATCTGTTCCGGCGTTGCTCCAGCTCTCTGCCCGCAACGCTGCCATTGACCTTGTGGAGTGTGCCCTGATAACCTCTGGGATCTGCATGCCTCCTAACTTAAGCCTGTTCGATAGCTTCTCTTAAGCATCTGGTTATGGTGCGTTTTGAGGCCTTGTGCCCTTTCTTCGCTCCAGAACTTAAAATAAATAAGGAATCCGTCTTCCCAATAGTTTTTGTTACCTCTAAATAATGTAAGAAGCATCTCCTGATGTCTAAATTATGAAACTTTACCTCTTGTTCCTTGGAGGGATTCGAACAAAATGAAGGTAACACAAATACTTGGCCTCTGGAATTTCGAGGCCACTTTAGGCAGAAATCCCGGATTCATTTTAAAGATTATGCGATCCGGGAAAATCTGAAAAAAAAAAAAAAAAAAAAAAAAAAGGGGGGGGGGGGGGGGGGGGTGGTTCTGATTGAAGGGCCTCTATCTCACAGACCCTTTTGGCTGTAGTAATTGCTACCAAGAAGACTGCTTTAAGAGTCAGCATCTTCAGGCTGCAATTATCTAATGGTTCAAAGGGGTCTGCTGTCATAGTTTGCAGCACTAATGACAGATCCCACTTTGGAAAGACTGTACTGTGTATCGGTCTCTGTCTGCTCACAGATCTAAAGAGTCTGATTATCAACGGATTAGATGCTAATCTTTTTTCCTGGTAAACCAAAAGTGCTGACACTTGACTCTTTAATGTGTTAAGGCTTAGTCCTTTGTCTATACAGCTCTATAGAAACTCTAAGACTGCCACTGAGCTTTGTGTGTTGGTAGATGTTACGTGTCTCAACCTTCCTGCTTTTCAGCAGTGTATCTATTAAACGGCTTGAGAATCCTTTTGCTTCTAGCAGCTGCTCCTCAGATACCATGCGGCCAAGTTCCACCTTTCCACTTGGGGGCAGTGTACTGGGCCCTGGGAGAGTAGATCTTCCTGGATTGGTAATAACCAGAGGGGCTCTACCGCGAGTTCGAGCATAGAGAACCACAGTCTCCTGGGCCAGCAAGGTACTATGAGGATTAGTGTTGTATTCTCTGTACGTAATTTTCTTATTACTGCTGGTAGTAGTACTGGTGGGGGAAAGGCATAACATTTGTTGAATGTACACCTCTGTGCCAACGCATCTACCCCAGGCGCTCCATCCTCTTTTCAGGGAGAAGAACGCTCTGACTTTTCTGCTTTCTTTCAAGGCAAACAAGTCCACCTGAGGTATTCCCCATTTTTGAGTAATCTGCTCGAATACCTCCTGTTTTAGTACCCAATCGCCTTCTCATTTTTTTCCTGCTGAGGAAATCTGCCACTTTGTTTAAATCCCCTTTTAAGTGGACTGCTGACAATATGTTTTCCTCTCCCCAGTTCAAGATTTCCTCTGCTAAAGTCCACAGGGTTACGCTTCTTGTTCCCCCCCCGTTTGTTTATGTAGGCGATTACCAACGAATTGTCGGACCCGACCTGCAAATGATGTCCTCTCAACGCTTTCTGGAAGGTTTGAAGTGCAAACCATACTGCTTTGGATTGGATTGGTTGGATTTTTCCAAATTTATCAACCAACCTAGATTTTCTAAGCATGTCTGCGTGTAATTTAGATTTTCTAGTAATTTCCCAGGCGTTTCTGCAAAAAGGAAAAGGTCGTCCAAATAGGCAATGATGGATATGCCTTTGACTCGTAATGGTGCCAGAGCTTCGGCCAGAATCTTTGTAAAAATTCTGGGTGAGGTGAAAAGGCCAAAGGGTAGAGCTTGAAATTGAAGGTGCGGGGCGTGACCGGAAGCCGAGCAAGATGGAAGCCTGATCTCCCTGCTCTCTGAGCCCGCAGCGAGAAAGGCAATCTTGGGGGCGATCATCCGCAGTTTTATGGGCAAATCACGGACCACCCGCTCCTCCAAATACAGGGGATCATCGAATCCCCCTCCAGGTGCCTCCACAGACCTTCGCTCCTTCTTTACCCAGCCGGACGCATCACGGAACGAGGAGGCCAACATGGCGCCGGTCACTTCCGCGCCTCACCACCGGAGCTCCTCTCAGGCCACACAGCCCGCTCCGGACCGACTCCAACACTCGGGGGACCCCCCACTGGAGGAGGCGATCTCCCAGGAACGCATCCCTCACACCGAAGCGGTGAGTTCTTCTCCACACGCCGGCGTCCAGATGGAACAGACACATGGGCCGCCATTAGCCATGCTCCCTATCTCCGCCCCGCCATATACACAATGCTCAGTAGCATATCCAAGGCTGCTGCGAACGGCTTCTGACCCCCAGATCCAGAGCCAGGACCCCGCATCCCCGCTCTCCTCAGACCTCTCCCAGGACTATCCACCGTTACCTAGTCCTGCAGGCCCCCCTGCCAGAGCGCATCAGCTCCCTGAGGGAACACAAGATGGAGCCTGGGCCATCACGGTCACATCCCCTCCACCTAAAGCGCAGAGGTTATCTCGCTCCAGAGACTCCAGCACATCCAGACATCACCCATCCTCCATACCTTCATATGCACAGAAGGCAGGAGCCCTGACCTCACTTCCAACAGGGGCTAGCTCTACAAGTCCCCCCCAGCAGCGACGGGCTGAAACCTGGTCAGACCCATGGGACTCCCCAGCAACTGGAACACAATCAAACTGGGAGAAGGGAACCACATACCCCAATCCCACTCCACCTGGCAGATCACCGCCCAACCAGCATTATGGTACCACAAAGGATCCACCTCTACATCCTCAGTGGCAAGCATATTTACAAGCCATACCCACAAAAGAAGATTTCAGACAACTCATTGAAGACGTGAAATCCACCTGCCGCACGGAAATCCAAGTACTCCAAACGGGGCTCAAACACCTGGCAGACAGGATGGAAATGGCTGAAGAAGAGATACAAGAAACCAAACTGGCGGTCCATAGAACACAACTCCAGGGAGCAGACCACAGAGAAATGTTGAGAGATATGCAAAGACACGTGGAAGAACTGGACAATCGGGGACGCCGCAACAACATACGAGTGAGAGGCATCCCGGAGGCGGAGGGACCCGAGGACCTGCAAACAACCCTACAATCTGTCTTTAATAATTTAATTGGGGAACCGCCTAACAAACACATTGATATGGACAGAGCTCACAGAGCGCTTCGCCCTAAAGGCGCCACCGCTAAACCGAGAGATATTATTTGTAGAGTCAGCTCCTACCCCATCAAGGAAGAAATCATGAAGCGGGCACGCTTGGCGCGTAAAGTGACTTTTGATGATGTCCAGATACAACTGTACCCAGACCTCTCCTGGATCACCCTGCAAAAACGCAGACTTCTCCAGCCGCTACTACAGTTACTGCAGAAAGAGAACATCACCTACCGTTGGGGTTTCCCCTTCAGCCTCACGGCAAAACACCAGGGCAAATCCGCGGTAATGAGGTATCCAGAAGATCTGCGCACCTTTTGTAACATTCTTGAAATCCCGGCACCAAAGTTACCGGACTGGGACATTGTAGCAACCCCACCACCGCCGCCTACAATTTGGCAGAGAGTGCCTCCCTCCAACCGGTCCCGGGACTCCGACCCGCAATGCAAGCCCACCAAGCAAAAGAACCGCTGAGATGCAACTACTGTGACTCTTTATATCTGCAGGACCTGAGCACTTAGGCTCAATATATATACCCAGTTAGACTGCAGTTTACTTTAGTTTGTTTTAAGCAACTTCAGCTTAGGTCCCCCAAGATTGACCCCCCATGCTGAATTTCACTTTACCACCTAGGGCTTAACTCAGATGAGCTCCGGAGAGATAGGTATAAACTCCGTTCACTACCACCCCCCTCCTGATAGTTAGATAGATATCAGCGCAAGGTCGTAGACTATGTGCTGTAGAATAGTTGTTTTTGGCTGGCTACGGGCTCCCGGGTGCCCCTTCCCACTCCTCTTTCCTGGGGTGGGGGGGCTCAGGGGAATCCGTCCAGACCTGGGCCTGTTGGCCTATATAGGTTTATTAGGAATGTATGTTCTCCATGTTCCTTACACACTAACAGTGTTTTTCTCTCTTTCTGACTATCCTCCTTCCTTTTCTATCCAGCCATCACTAAACCTACCCAGCAATCACCGTGCAGGGTTATGGTCTCCTCCCGGAGAGTGCCTGCCCCGAGCCCCAGTCCTGAATGCTGGTGCATCAACATCAGGTGAGCGTCTACTCACACCACCGCACACATTACCATGGCTAAGATACTCTCACTAAATGTACATGGATTAAACTCCAATAAAAAAAAAGACATCTGGCACTGAGGGAATTCAGACAGTCAGGGGCTGATATTATTATGGTCCAGGAGACCCACTATGATAGGGGGGGCTCCTTTGCGTTCACCTCCAGGCACTACTCTCAGATCTATATGGCTTCGGGCACCCATAAAAAGGCAGGAGTGGCCATACTTATTAAGAGGGGGGCCCCCTTCGCCTGCGTGACCCAGCATTGCGACCCACATGGCCATTTCATAATCCTACAGGGACAATGGCAGTCACAGGACATTACCCTGTGCACTTTGTATGCCCCAAATGTCAAACAGCACAGTTTTCTGTCCGGGGTGTATGCCCGCCTCTTTAAAACAACACCTAAGGTTCTTGTAATAGGGGGCGACTTCAATCTTACCCACTCATCTTACACAGATCGCCAGACGGTGGGCCCCCAAACAACCTCGCCCAGAGTACTCAGAGACTCGAGACTATTCAGGCAAATCTCCAGACGATATGCGCTCTTTGACGCGTGGAGGGCTCTCCGTCCAGGCGATCGACAGTACACGTTCTTTTCAGCCCCTCATCGCACTCACTCCAGGATAGATTACTTTTTTGTTAATAACCACACTCTACAGCTCACCCGCAAGGCTCAAATTCTCCCGATTTCATGGTCTGACCATGCCCCTATCCTGCTCACCATAGACCTTGGCACTGCCTTCCGTAGGCCTTATAATTGGAAGCTTAATACCTTCCTCCTCCAACACCAGCCCTCACTGACAGAATTAAATTCCACTCTACAACTCTATTTCAAAGAGAATAACAACCAGGAGGTCTCATCTACCACGCTCTGGGAAGCCCATAAGGCGGTTCTCCGAGGTAAATGTATAGCGCTCTCCACAGCGCTAAAAAAAGACGCCCTAACTGCAAAAGTGAAAGCTGAAAAAGAACTTAGAGTATTGGAACACAAGCTCCAAACTAACCCCACAATACCTTTACTTAAAAAAATAACTAATCTTCGTATGACTCTTAGGGACCTGGCCTTAGGTCAGGTAGAGAGGGCCTTGACCAGACTAAAACAAATGTTTTATAAGGGTAATAAGGCCCACTCTCTTCTGGCCAACAAACTCAGTGAACGCACCCACATGCTATCCCAGAATCAGATTAAAAATAAAAAGGGTCAGCTGTTATCTCACCCAGTGGACATTGCCCGAACTTTTGCAGACTTCTACAAAGACCTGTACAACAGCCCCGACATACCCAGTAACCCTCCTTCTCCAGACCTGACTCAAAAGATACGACAATATTTGGAACAAAGTGGAATTCCACATCTCCAATCATCTGACCTGCTATCGCTTAATGCACAGATAACAGAAGAGGAATTAGAACTGACTGTCAAAAACCTACCATCCCATAAAGCCCCTGGCCCAGACGGTTTTCCCTATGAATATTATAAGGCATTTCTCCCTCAGCTGCTTCCCTATATGTATAAGCTGTTTAATACCTTCCTCCATGACACCCCTATCCCAGTAGACATGCAGAGATCCTTTATCACCCTAATTCCCAAACCAGACAAAGATCCATCCCTCTGCGCCAATTACAGACCCATTGCACTCCTGAACTCGGACCTGAAAATTTTCACCAAGCTTTTATCTAACCGCCTAAATATGATTCTTCCGTCACTAATCCACAAGGATCAGGTAGGGTTTGTCCCACTGCGGCAAGCAAGTGATAACACCAGAAGGGTGATTGACCTGGTGGACGTGGCGGACAGGGAGGGATCCACCTCCATGCTACTGAGCCTTGACGCCAAAAAAGGCTTTTGACCGTCTGGGGTGGCCCTTCCTGTTCGCTACACTGACCCACATGGGCTTCTGTGGACCCTTTATGCAAGCGATCAGGCATCTCTACTCCAACCCCTCCTCACAGGTCAGAACCCCCTTCGCACTCTCCACACCTTTCTCGGTGGCGAATGGCACCAGACAAGGGTGCCCACTGTCGCCCTTACTATTTGCACTGTGCGTGGAACCTTTGGCCGCCTCGATCCGGAACAATCTGGACATACGGGGGATAATGGTTAGGGATAGGGAATTTAAGATTTCCCCATTTGCCGATGACATTATCCTTACACTGACCCAACCTCATATCACCCTCCCGGTCCTACATAGGGAATTAGACAATTTTAGAGCTCTCTCAGGCTATAAAATCAATGCATTAAAATCAGAGGCCCTACCTTTACATATCCCTGAAGCCGAACTCGCACTTTTAAAAGCCAACTTCCATTACAACTGGAAAACAACCGCTCTAAAGTACCTGGGGACCTATATCACCCCAAAATATGACACCCTATACCAAGAAAACTTCCCTCCCCTCTTCCGCTCTATCAGAGCTTTACTGACACAGTGGAAAAAGCATCATATCTCCCTTTTAGGCCGTATAGCCTCTATTAAGATGACCATCCTCCCGAAGCTCCTATATCTTTTTCAAACCCTTCCTATCCCTATACCACTTAAACACTTGAAAAAGCTCCAGTCAGACCTACTCCAATTCGTCTGGAACTATAAAAGGCATAGGATACCGAAGACAGTAATGCTGGCGTCGCGCAGGGAGGGAGGACTAGCTTTCCCTGATATTATTAAATATTATCAGGCTGCGCAATTAAGAGCGATAGCCTCATGGTTCACTCAAAAATCATATAATAAATGGACCGAAATCGAAAAGCTTTGGCTAGCTCCAATACACCCGAACAACCTTCTATAGCGTGCGGAGGCGGAGGTGCCCCCCGGTCGGATGCTGGGCCCCATGTCATTGTTACGACGAACTTGGCGTACACTGGCCCGACCTCACAAATTGTCCTCAGAGAGATCACCACTGACCTCTTTTATCTGCAATCCTAAAGTGCCAGCTAGCCTTACACACCAGATGTCTTACCCTTGGTCCTCTAGAAACTTATTTCATTTCGGAAGTATAGTGGAACCTAGAACTCGTAAGTTATTATCTTTTTCAGAATTACAAGCAAAATACGATTTGCCAAAACAGGCATTCTACGGATATTTACAAATTAGGCACTACGCACTGACTATAACCTCGAACCTGCAGTGCTCTCCCCCATCCTCCTTTGAATCTATAATATTAGAGGGGAATGCGCAGAAAGGTGTCATTTCGGGAATTTATAAGATTCTAAATGCCATCTCCCTAGAGGAGCAGGGAAAACACTCATACATGCTTAAATGGGAGAAAATCCTTGAAGAAGAACTACCTCTAGCACAATGGCAGGCGATCTGGAACCAAACAGCAAAGAGTTCAATGTGCACCCTTTATAAGGAAAATGCATACAAAATTTTGTTCTGGTATATGACCCCAGATGTACTCCATGCAATTTTCCCCACTACCTCAGACCGGTGTTGGCGATGTCAGGGAGCAAGGGGCACCCTCATACATATCTACTGGGAGTGTCCACTGATTGTCCCCTTTTGGGATAAGGTCCAGCATCTATTGTCCCACCTTTTGGAACTGCAGGTTCGAGCTTCTCCAAAGTTCTTTTTACTAGGATTATCACCACTCAAGCTTCGCACACCATATAAGAAACTAGTAAGGCATATACTCACAGCAGCCAGATGTCTAGTAGCCCTAAACTGGAAACGCCGTTCCCCACCCTCTCCTGAAGATCTTTACTCCAGAATTAAAGATGTTGAACTGATGGAGAGAATGACGGCTAGAATGCAGGACAGACTGGAGGCACACAATGGGGTATGGGAGCTGTGGCATCTCCGGGAGGACCCACCATGACCAGGTACCAACCTTACTCAGATGGCCTACTTTATATTTCCCCCCCTCTCTCCCTCTTTCTCTCTTCCTTTCCTTCTACTCATTCTTCTACAATACAGTTATTAAAGATTTGAATTCTCATAGGCATTATTCTACATTAATGTAACTGAATTAACATTCTCTATTTACAAAAGGAATTGCTAGCAGTTAAACAATGAGATATCTTTGAAACTTAATATGATTTCAAAACCTCTATATCATAAGTATATGTTTGATTGTGGATAAGATATGTTGAATAATATTTACAACTTTCCATGCTCCTTTATTCTGTATCGCAACCAAGAATGATAACAATAATAAAACTGTTATTTGAAAAAAAAGAAATTGAAGGTGCACGATTTCTTTTTTGTTTCTATTGCTAACCTTAGAAATTTCTGACAATTCTAATGTATCGGGATGTGGAGGTATGCGTCTTTTAAGTCTAGGGAAACCATATAACAGTTTGGGGGCAATAGCACCTTCATTGAATAAATGGAATCCATTCTGAACCTTTTGTAAGTTATGGAAACATTTAGGGGTTTGAGGCTGGAGGATTGGTCTGACCTTCCCGGAGGTTTTTTGTACTCCGAATATGTGGGAGTAGAAACCCTGCCCTCTTTCTTCCTTTGGTACCTTGGCGATTACCCCTCGTTCTTTGAGCTCCTTTATGGATCTCATTAACCCTTTGGCCTTTTCCTTGTTTTTTGGAAGTTTGGTGGTGAAGAAACTTTTGGGGGTGATCTTGAGAACTCTAGATGCTACCCATCTTATTGTTCTCAAAATAAAATCGGTTGGAGGATATTCCTTCCCATTGTGGGAGGAAGGCCCCCAGTCTTCCTCCCACTGTGACTCCCTTGTCAGTTTGCTCAGGAGGAGGAAGGATATTAAAAATAAATTAATTAAATAAATAACTAGCTCCTTCCTTGCCTTTCCCTATGTGAACCCAAGGTTTTCTCTGGTTCTCCACCTTGGGTGTTATGAAGCGGGATCTTGTGTCCCTGCTTTGCCTCCTTTTATTCTGCTGTGGTTGACTCCAAATTGCCTTGCGTTTCAGTGGGAACACTTTCTTTCTGTCTGCTGTACGGTCCAGCACTTCATCAACCCTGGCCCGAACAGCAGGTCCCCTGTAAATGGAATCCCGCAGAGTTTGGCTTTGGATGCGCAGTCCCCCTGCTATGTCTTTAGCCATAGGGCCCTTCTTGTGGAGTTGGCTAGTGCAGAGGATCTGGCTGCCATCAGAGCCAGCTCTGCTGAAGAGTCTGCGATGTCTCGCAGGAGTGTGGGAAAAGAAGATAGAATCTGCGCTTTTGCAGTTTCTTCTTCAATGTGTGCCTGCATTTGGTCCAACCAGAACTCTACATTCCTAGCCACCACAGTGACCGCCATAGCTGGCTTTAAGCTGTCCATTGTTGAGTCCCATGACTTCTTTAATAAAGAGCTCATCCTTTTATCCATCGCCTCGGATAGGACCCCCATATCCTCAAACGCTAAATCCGTGTGCGAGAAAGCTGCATCTAACTTTGGAGTTTTGTTCCATACTGATGCTGGATCCTCTGAAGGGAAACCGTCTCTTTAAAGCTTTAGAAAAAAAAAAAAAAGGCTTATTTTTTTTAATTGCTTCTATGAAGACCTCATGAACAGGAAAATTCCGCTTTTCCTGTTCACCTAATCCCTCAAACATTTGATCATATAGGGATAGAGGTTTCTTTTCCATTTGTATATCTAGTGTGGTATAAATGGCCCCTAAAAGATGGTCAACCTCTTCCAATGAGAGTTTGTATCGGGATGGCTTTCCGGAATCCCCATCCAGAGCTTCACCCTCAGAATCTTGGGAGCCGGATGCTGCACTGTCAAGTTCATCTTCGGCCTCCTCTCTAGGGGCTACTGAAGGGCCTGCGCTAGTAGAGCGTATTGCTTGCGCCCTTGATAACGCTGTCTGTACTGGGGGAGGAGCAGTCTGAAGCTGCAGAATCTGAAACCTTTCAAAGAAGGTTTTAAAAGGATTCGAAAGTACTGGATAATTCTTTAACAGATGCCGCTAGTTAATTCTGCTCCGTGGAATGCTCTTGTACTAATACATTCTTTGCATAATGCTTTCCCCCAGGAGTCTCCAGGGGTAGTTTTACAAGATTTTCTGAAAAGACATAAAAGAAAACCCCACAAAATTAATACTTTATCACCCTCCCCTGCAAAACTGCAGAAGCGCAGCATCTTCATATGGGCTTGCCTCACCAGGGGCCCTATGAACCACCCTCTGACGCCGGAGGGTCCTTTACCTACCCCCCCATTCCACATTGCTAAGGGGGGGGGGGTGGGGGTAAGAGGAACCTAGGGTGGCCAGGGGAGTTCCACCCTAGGTTCCCCTTACCTTCACATGGCTGGAGCTGGTGTCTGCTGGAGCAGTTTGGCCTCTTCCCTCTGCGTCAGACATTGTGGTGTCACCTCCGGAGCCTCTGCTGTCTCTACAGCATGTACAGCTCCTCTCCAGCCCATGCCTGGCTCCTTTTCATAGTTTGCGGCCGGAACCGGAAGCCGTGAACCCGGAAGTGCATGCCCCTTCGACCGGACATGACGTCACCCGCCACAGGCCGTGCGGTCCTAATACCCAGCGTGGTTTGCACTGCTGCTACCACACGCTGCTGAGGGTATAAGATGGTTGGGCCTGCACCTCGTCTCACCTCGCTCAGTGCTGAGGAGCCCCCCAACCTCCACCTGCGCTCAGGGATGCGGGGGTGACAAAAGAACTTTTAACCAGGTTAGTGGCTGTGCTGAGCGCCATAGCTGGGGTCCGGAACTGCACATTAGATCTTCCTCTTGTTTGTCCAAGGAGTCTCTACTCCTCTTTTAGAACATGCTGCCTGAGCCCCATTCCTCTGGCTCTCCTGGCTTGGTTCCAGTGGTGTCTCCCCTCTGGAGGAAACACAAATAACTGAGGAGCCAGCAGGAGAGGAGGAAATTTATAGAAGGCTGGCGCGGTGTTTCCTACAGAGGGGAGGAGCCAAGGTCTCTCGTGGCTGTCCTGAAAGACGATTAGGGAAAAAAAAAAAAAAAAAAAACGCACTGGACTGAACTGGCCCTGAATCTACTACTTTTTTATTTTCAAAATGTTCGGCCTTTTCTCGTTTTTTTTTTTTGTTTTGTTTTTTTTGTTGTTTTTTTTTTAGCAAAAAATACAAAGACAGCAGTGAACAAATACCACCAAAAGAAAGTTCAATTTGTGTGAACAATGATAAAAATGTCATTTGGGTATAGTGTTGCATGACCACGCAATTGTCATTCAAAGTGTGAAAGCCCTGAATACACTTAATACCAATATCTTCGCATTTTAGGGTTTACCTTCGATGTGCTAATACCATTCCTACAAAAACATATTTGGGGGGCACACCCTAAAATGCGTTTAAATTCAAGATGGTGCTGCTATAAGACCAAACAGTACAAAACAGATTACAGCGCACACATTCAAGAATGACATTTCCTGCAAGGCTAGTTAAAAACACCTGAACATATATATTTTTTTTTTTTTTATAATAATAATAATAATAATAATAATAATAATAATAATAATAATAATAAATAATAATAATAAGGGTTTTTTTTTTTTAATATGTTCTGGTGTTTTTAACTAGCCTTGCAGGAAATGTCATTTTTGAGGGGTGCTCCAGCCCAAAAAAACCTGGTCAGGGTCTATTACAATATACAAAAACATATTTGGAGGGCACACCCTAAAATGCGTTTAAATTCAAGATGGTGCAGCTATAAGACCAACAAACAGTACATTTAAAATATCATTGGGGGTGATGGGAAAAAAAAAAAAAAAAAAAAGAGGGGGGGGGGGGGGGGGGGGGCGGCTGTCCAAAAACCGCTTATTTTCTGGGCCTTTTCTTATGGAAACAATAAAATAAAAACCGTCATATCCCAATACCATCTCAATCTAAGCATAAAAAGCTATACAAAATGAGGATCCATCAAAACTCAGTGATATAGTAGGATGTAGGTTTAAAAAACACATAAAAAAAAAAAAAAAAAAAACACGCCTGTCCAAACTTGATCAAAATAATAAAAGACATAGGGAGACATCTAGCGGACAGACTCAGCAGGTCGAGTGACTATACCCTTCTCTTTTTTTTTTTTTTTTTTTTTTTTAATTGTTTGATGGCTTCCTATAATGCTTTGGCTTTCCTCTTTTTATTACTTTTAATTTTCCTTATGTCCTCTTGTACCATATTCTTGAAAACATCAATGAATTTATTACTATAAGGCTTGGGGTTGAAAGTTGGCTTGTTTTTTAATCCACTATGTTCAAAGATAGTTTGTTCAACCTGGACTTCCTTTGATTTTGCCTCCAAGAAGAATTTTTTTATGTGCAGCTTCCTGGAAAATTTTTCTACATCAATCATGGTATCAAATGTATTCAAAACACATGGCTGGTGCAAATTTGAGACCCTCATGGAGAATAAATCAACTCATCCCCTGTGAAGGACTCCTCTGCCAAAATTGAATATGCCCGATTCGGTCTCTTTTCTTATCTGCCTCCTCTTATCTTGTGTCCTGTTTTTGTGAAATGGGATGAGTCACCTTGTACGGTTCCTTCCAATCCCCGAATGCTAATGTTGGTTTTCATATCGTTGCGGCGGAGGTCTAGGATACCCTCTGCCTCCATTTCCTCCCCTGAAGGGTCTACCCCTATAAGGTCTCTTGTGTGGGGTATCATTGTGTCTATAATAGGCAGGAGGAGGTGGGTCTCTATAAGCATCATCCCCAGAGTAGACATAATTGCCACCCTGTCCACTCGGTGGATAGTAGCCCTGCTGCCCATACCACCCGTTGACCATATCCCCCTGGTGAATTTTCCATTGATAGAAAAAAAAAATCTGTTATCTGTTGGAATCGCATACCGTGGTGGACCTGAATGTGGCTTTTTGTTGCCTCCCCCCCATGGGCCCAGCTTTCCCAGGGGTGTTTGGTCTGGGACCCTATAATTGGTTCTCAATCATGCTCAAATCTCTACCCCTGGGTGCTGCTTGTGGAATCTCTTCCTGCCCTCTCAGGGGACCATTATGTTTCAAAGAGGATTCCCTGGAAATGGGTTTAATCATGTCATCTATATATTTTCTGTCTTCCTTATAATCTTTTATATCCTTTTGGTGTTTTTTTCACATTTTTCTTTTTGATATCGTACTTAGCGAGTTGTTTTTCTAAAAGTGCAGATTTCTCCTTCTATTCCTGTGTTTCTATGTGCGGGGACAGATTTTCCTTCAATTGGGAGATCCTTGACTACAGCAAATTAAGGTTTTAAATTCCTCCTGCAGACAATGATCCCCATGAGACTTTTCTCGCATTTATTAAAAAATTCATACCATTCCTGCATCAGTTTGGCATCTTTCAAACCATCATTAGGGCCCGTATCCCATCTAAGACTTCTCGGGTGATATTTTCCTTTATATATAATTCAAGTGCAATTTCCCACCAGGATCTGATTTGTTTCTGTGTCATGCTTTCACTGAAAGCCTGGTCTAAGTTAACAATTTTCATTTTGTTCCCGAAAAATATCTGCTATATTTAAATGTCTGTTGCAAAAAAAAAAAAATTATCCATACCGATTATCACAAAATGTGCACAAAATACCAAACAGTTAATATAATAAATGGAAAATATTAATAAATGTGCAGACTGCCACCAAATTTGCTACAAGTAAAACAATGAATAATAAATAAATGGAACTGGCACCAATAATAAAACAAAGAAAAAAAAAAAAAAAAAAGGGTGAAGAGTAATGAAGATCGAATGCTGTGATATACATACACACACAGTGGGGACGGAAAGTATTCAGACCCCCTTAAAATTTTTTCACTCTGTTATATTGCAGCCATTTGCTAAAATCATTTAAGTTCATTTTGTTCCTCATTAATGTACACACAGCACCCCATATTGACAGAAAAACACAGAATTGTTGACATTTTTGCAGATTTATTAAAAAAGAAAAAACTGAAATATCACATGGTCCTAAGTATTCAGACCCTTTGCTCAGTATTTAGTAGAAGCACCCTTTTGATCTAATACAGCCATGAGTCTTTTTGGGAAAGATGCAACAAGATTTTCACACCTGGATTTGGGGATCCTCTGCTATTCCTCCTTGCAGATCCTCTCCAGTTCTGTCAGGTTGGATGGTAAACATTGGTGGACAGCCATTTTTAGGTCTCTCCAGAGATGCTCAATTGGGTTTAAGTCAAGGCTCTGGCTGGGCCATTCAAGAACAGTCACGGAGTTGTTGTGAAGCAACTCCTTCGTTATTTTAGCTGTGTGCTTAGGGTCATTGTCTTGTTGGAAGGTAAACCTTCAGCCCAGGGGGCGTGTCCAAGATGGCGACCGGAGCGGACGTGCAGTAAGATAGCTCCGCTGCCTTCCCGGTCAAAATCCTGCTTCCCTGCAGATTACTACCCCTGACTGCCCAAAATAAGCTGCAATCCCCAGCGGAGAACGCTGAGACCCTGGGGGGGAAGCTGAGTCGCATTCTGCGGACCCCACGGAGGACGCCTGAGACCCGTTGCGACCGCGCCTGCTACTAGGCCCGAAATCCCGCTCCCGGCCTGCAGTCCTCTATCCCTGCGAACGACGGACACAGATCGCTCGGGAGGAGGTGGCGATCCACAGTAGAGGAAGGTAGGACGTGGAGGGAGACACTGATACACAACCCACGGTCCCCACAGTGATCGCCTTGATCCCGCTGCTGCTCCACCTGACTCCCGTCTGTAGGCCTCAGACCCTGCTGTGTTGCGGCCTGCTCCCTGTGCGCGGCCCCCACAGGCTGAGGTAGCGGTGGAGGGAGGTATGACCAGGGGGAAGGGTGCTATATCAGCCCGCAAGTCCCAAAACAGTGCCCCAAGTACCCCCGCACGGACCCCACGCCCCACTAAGGGCTCCAAGATGGCGGCGCAGCATGAAGATGTAGAACAGGCCCCTCTGGAGAGAGAACAGGAGCAATCCAACTTTGAGGCACTTATGCAGGCTATTACTAACTGCCAGTCTACCCTCACAGGGAAAATTGAACAAATGCAGCTAGATATTAGTCTCATACGAAGAGACATGGACACATTCAGAACCCGCCTTACTGAGGCTGAACGCCGTGTGGGAGACACGGAAGATGTACTGCAAGACCATACGGTCTCACTTCGCACGCTACAGACAAAAATCAAGGCCCTTGAAACTCGTGCAGAGGATGCCGAAAATAGAAATAGAAGGAACAACCTTCGTATAGTGGGTCTCCCAGAGGGAACTGAGGGTGCTGAACCCACGTCATTCACGGAAAAACTCCTGCGTGAATTGCTGCCTCAGGCGCATTTTTCGGATGTCTTTGTGGTGGAGAGGGCGCATAGAATGCCTGCTACCCGGGGGCCCCCGGGAGCTCCTCCGCGCACATTCATTCTGAAACTACTGAACTTTAGAGATCGGGACCTTGTTCTCCGTGAATCTAGAAAGATCGAGCAATTGCGTTATGAAGGGGCTAAACTAATGATCTTCCCGGATTTTTCAATTGACACCCAAAAGCAGCGACGTTCATTTGACCAAGTAAAAATGAATCTACGCAACAAGAAAATAAAGTACAGCATGCTGTTCCCGGCGAGGCTGAGAGTCCAGGACGGAGAGAGGGTGCGATTCTTTACTTCCCCTGAAGAGGCATCGCAGTGGCTGGAAACCATTCAGAGACACTGACGACGAACTGCTTTAGTTACAAGCCTGCGAGGAGCAACGCAGTCAGAAAGAGGGAAAAGACAGAACATTTCTATTATTCACTCTCAACAAAGCAGCCCCCCCTGATTTTATCACCGAAAGGGGTTTGGGGGCGAGGAGAGTAACAGGTTCAAGATAAGTGCCCCCGGAGGACTATATGCGTCTCTCCGGGTGAAGTTGACTCCTTTATTCTGCAGGGAACATTTATCCTTTATCAGCAGGGGGAGGTTCGGTCCCCTTTTTGTTCATTACCCCAATTGGCAGTTGCCATGAAGGTTTTTGGGAATGAAGCACGCCGAGGTTTGGGGGGTGGTGCGGGGTGACGGATGGGGAGCACAAGCTTTTGCTCCAAGTTGGGACTTTTGACCCTTTTTTTTTTTCTTTTCCTTCTTTTTTCTTTTTTTGCTGCTACATGTACCTAATATACTGTGTTACTATATACTGTATTGAAGAACAGGGCTACTTGCATATGTGCTCACCAGAAGGCATGAGAGGTCTAATGTCTGGCTCTATGTATAAGGGATATATGTTACTTTTGATTTCATTTCTCCTCCTTAAATTTACAATGACCCTGACGAGGGCTGATTATCAACCCGGTGTTATATTTTTTACAGTGAACCAATGCCACCACTAACAGTACTGTCGTGGAATGTTAGAGGGCTAAATTCCAAAATCAAACGATCTCTGGTTTTTAACTTCCTGAAAAAGTATAACCCGCATATATGTCTGCTACAGGAAACGCACCTGGTGGGGGGCAGGACGCTGGCACTGCGGAAGCCGTGGGTCGGTGCATATTACCACTCGACATATTCCTCGTACTCCCGGGGTGTCAGTGTCCTGGTTCACAAGTCGGTGGGGTTTACACTGTTGGATCTCCATCTAGATCCAGATGGAAGATATATAGCTATACATGCAATGTGTGATAGAGTGGAGTTACTCATAGTGGGGATATATATCCCCCCCCCTGCCACGGTGGAGATCCTTAAGAAAATCACTCCGATATTGGCTCAGTACCCTTCAGCTGGGATAATCATAGCAGGGGACTTTAACATGACCCCAGACCCAGACCTGGATAGAATGGGTGTGGGGCCATCCGGGGTGACCCCCTTGACACTATGGGCTGACAATTACGGATTTACAGATGTCTGGAGGATGAGGCATCCGGGTGAGAGACAATACACATGCCACTCTGCGGCACATGCTTCCTTCTCTAGGATAGATCTGATATACTCCTCTGGTTCTCTCCTCCCCAGAATACTTGAGGTAGCCATTCTGCCTCGGGGTATTTCAGACCACGCTCCCCTCCTACTGAAATTGCAGACAGACTCCCCTGTTGCCAACGTCCTTTGGCGACTCTCGGGGCTCTGGATTGCGGATGAGAGGGTGGTCCCACTGGTGGAGGGCGAATTGGGAGTCTACTGGACGATCAATGAGGGTACAGTCTCTCCCCCTACGCTTTGGGATGCCTTTAAGGCCTACACAAGAGGACAATATCAGACGGCAATTGGGAGGGTTAGGAAAGATACCCGGTTAGCGTTAGAGGAAGCTGAGAAAAAAGTACTCCTTTTAGAAAAAGAATATGTGCACACGAGAAACGTATCAACATATGATGCTATGCAATCCTTACATAGAGAGATCTCTCTTTTGCGGATTGAGACCACTAGGAAACAGTTACTGGCTCAGTCGCAAAGGATCTTTGAACAGGGAGAGAAGACGGGTAGAATGCTAGCCTGGTTGGCCAAGGAACGTTCACCTTCCATACATATAGCCCATATCAGGGATGACGGGGACGTGGTCCACTCGGACCCCGGGGAAATAAATAGGCAATTTACACAATATTACCAACGGCTATACACCTCTAGGGTCTCCTTTACTGAGGAGGATCTGAGTGCATTCTTAGATCGGATCGATTTCCCCCAACTGACCACAGAGGCTAGAAACAAATTAGAGGAACCAATTACTCTTAAGGAGGTCCAGGTGGCAGTGACATCTCTCCAGTCGGCAAAAACCCCGGGCCCTGACGGCCTACCTGCAGAATTTTATAAGGCAAACAAGGACCTTCTCAACCCTATCTTTCATAAACTACTCCTCACAATGCTAAAAGAGGGCTCTCTCCCTCCCTCAATGTCGGAGGCGGTGATTGTAGTCATAGCTAAACCCAACAAAGACCCCACATTGTGCTCATCCTACCGTCCCATATCACTTTTAAATGTGGATGCCAAAATAAACTACCAAGATCCTAGCAAATAGACTTAACTCGGTTATTTTATCTATTATACATGGCGACCAGACAGGCTTTATGCAGGTTATACACTAATATCTCACACTCGGAGAGATCTCAGTCCCTGGGTGTAGTGGCCTCCTTAGATGCCGAGAAGGCCTTCGATTCAGTTGAATGGAGGTTCCTGTGGAGTGTGCTGCAGCGATTCAATTTTGGCCCCCGATTCATTTCATGGATAAAGTTGCTCTACACACACCCCACAGCTAGAGTCCGTACGAACGGGCTACTCTCTCCCCCGTTTTCTCTAGAGAGAGGGACCAGGCAGGGGTGCCCGCTATCCCCGGGCCTGTTTGCTCTAGCCATTGAGCCCTTAGCTATTTTGCTTAGAACGTCCCCGGAGGTTGGGGGTATAAAGGTTGGTCCGCTGACTGAGAGGCTTTCCCTGTATGCTGATGACGCGTTGCTGTACCTTCCAGATGCGTCGGCATCGCTGTCAGCAGCTCTCGAAATTATTAACCAATATGGATCCTTCTCGGGCATTCGGATCAACTGGTCTAAATCCACCATATTTTCGTTGTCTCCGACGCTGCCGGATGTCGACCCTTCAAGTCCTCTGGTGTTGGTCTCTAAGCTCAGATACTTGGGGATTGAGATTCAGAGAGACCCACACATGTACCTAACAGACAATATATATCCAATCCTTCACCAGCTTACTGCTCGCTGTCAGGCCTGGAAGTCCCTCCCGTTATCACCAGTAGGTAGGGTTAATCTGTTAAAGATGACGTTCCTCCCTAAATTCCTATATGTATTCCGCAATACCCCAGTCCCTATCCCCAAATCTTTTTTTGATAAACTGGAACAGGTTGTTAGCTCGTTTGTATGGGGGGGGATCTGCCCCCAGAGTGGCAAGGACCACCCTCCAGCTCCCCTTGACGTTGGGAGGCTTGGCGCTCCCTTGTTTTCGGAAGTACTACTGGGCGGCAGTAATAGTTACTGTCCGGTGGTGGTTCTCTCAGCCGAAATCTAACCCCTCACTTAATCTTGAAGCAGCAATAATGGGATCATACTCAGCTCTGAGTAACCTAGTCTTCAGAGGGGTCAAGACACATAAAGATATGACAACCCCGATGCGAACGACGGTCGTAGTATGGGAACAGATGTCCAAAAAGATTGCAGGGCCTGCTACTATCTCCCCTCACACACCGTTATGGGGCAACCCTAAATTAAAACATCTCCAAACAGTCCCAGAACCAGCCCTATGGGCGGGATATGGAATTAAAACAATACAGCAGGTGTGGTCTGGAGATGGAGTTATCCCATATGACACTCTTAAAACTGACTTCCAACTCCCCTCAAAAATGTTCTTTCGCTATCTACAACTGAGACATGCAGTGCGGGCCCAATATCCAGACGGTATTACTTTGCGGTCACATGGGGTAGAAAGGCTTCTTATTTCTAAACACTTAGACCGAACTTTGTCGTCCATATACAACCAAATTCTCACTGATGAACAGACTGGAGAGATGGGCCTGTATGATAAGTGGAGGGGAGACGTTCCGAACCTAGCGCCAGATGACTGGGAAGAGGGTCTGCAGCAATTTATTCCTCTTATGATCTCGGCAAGGGATAGATTCATACAGCTCAAGTTTATTCATAGAGTATATTACACGCCACAGAGACTAGCTAGAATATACCCGACACAAACGGACAGATGCCCGAAATGTACGGGGGAGATAGGTACGTTTATTCATGTAGTATGGGAGTGCCCGCTTATACAAAAATTCTGGACTGAGGTGGTTGAAGTGATTAATGCAGTAGGTAATCTAAATATTCAAAGAAATCCGATTATTCTGCTCCTCGGGGTATGTGACAATGTTATACCTAGTGTGCACAAAAGACTATTTGTATTTTATGCCTCATTCTATGCCAGGAAGGCTATTCTCCTCAGATGGAAACAACCCGACCCCCCCACGGTAACTCAATGGAGGGGTATAGTAGATTCTGTTCTACCACTCTATAAAGCCACATATATCAACCGTAAATGTCCCAAGAAATTCTCCAAGATCTGGGGAGCCTGGACCAGGCAGTGACAAGGTTCGGTAGCGACCAGCCCAATTAGAATATCCATCTATCTCTTGGTGCCCTCCCTCTCCCCCCCCCTCCTCCCCCTCCCTTCTTCCTCCCCCCCCCCCCCCCGCCTTCTCCTACCCCCTTGATCACAGACATATCAATACTTAATGAGGGAATGATTGACAAGTAGATAACATACTGATTATTTGCTGCTGGTTAAACTATTGCAGAAGAAAAAGTGGATAATTTGATATAACCGACACAATAACTCCTCCCTCCAGATAGGAGGAAGCACAAGCAATAATGACACAGTAAACTGTATGCTATGACCCTGCATTGTATCAGTAGGAACTATGTAATTATCTATAGAAATACAGCTGGAAATATGTAGCAACGCTATATTCTTTATGTTCTTTGTAAATATGTTTGTATGATGAATAATCTCCGGCTGG
Source organism: Aquarana catesbeiana (assembly GCF_042186555.1). Lineage (NCBI taxonomy): Eukaryota > Metazoa > Chordata > Amphibia > Anura > Ranidae > Aquarana > Aquarana catesbeiana. The sequence goes on along the minus strand of NC_133327.1, from coordinate 485,684,406 downwards.
AGACAAATAAAAACTTTTCTGTTAAAAAAAAAAAAAAAACCTTCAGCCCAGTCTGAGGTCCTGAGCACTCTGGAGAAGGTTTTTGTCCAGGATATGCCTGTACTTGGCTGCATTCATCTTTCCCTCAATTGCAACCAGTCGTCCTGTCCCTGCAGCTGAAAAACACCCCCACAGCATGATGCTGCCACCACCATGCTTCACTGTTGGGACTGTATTGGACAGGTGATGAGCAGTGCCTGGTTTTCTCCACACATACCACTTAGAATTAAGGCCAAAAAGTTCTATCTTGGTCTCAGACCAGAGAATATTATTTCTTACCATCTTGGAGTCCTTCAGGTGTTTTTTTAGCAAACTCCATGCGGGCTTTCAAGTGTCTTGCACTGAGGAGAGGTTTCCGTCGGGCCAACTCTGCCATAAAGCCCCAACTAGTGGAGGGCTGCAGTGATGGTTGACCTTCTACAACTTTCTCCCATCTCCCGACTGCATCTCTGAAGCTCAGCCACAGTGATCTTTGGGTTCTTCTTCTTTACCTCTCTCACCAAGGCTCCTCTCCCCCGATAGCTCAGTTTGGCCGGATGGCCAGATCTAGGAAGGGTTCTGGTCGTCCCAAACATCTTCCATTTAAGGATTATGGAGGCCACTGTGCTCTTAGGAACCTTAAGTGCAGCAGAAATTTTTTTGTAACCTTAGCCAGATCTGTACCTTGCCACAATTCTGTCTGAGCTCTTTAGGCAGTTCCTTTGACCTCATGATTCTCATTTGCTCTGACATGCACTGTGAGCTGTAAGGTCTTATATAGACAGGTGTGTGGCTTTCCTAATCAAGTTCAATCAGTATAATCAAACACACCTGGACTCAAATGAAGGTGTAGAACCATCTCAAGGATGATCAGAAGAAATGAACAGCACCTGAGTTAAATATATGAGTGTCACAGCAAAGGGTCTGAATACTTAGGACCATGTGATATTTCAGTTTCTTTTTTAATAAATCTGCAAAAATGTCAACAATTCTGTGTATTTCTGTCAATATGGGGTGCTGTGTGTACAATAATGAGGGGAAAAAAAAAAATGAACTTAAGTGATTTTAGCACATGGCTGCAATATAACAAAGAGTGAAAAATTTAAGGGGGTCTGAATACTTTCCCTCCCAACTGTGATAGAGAAAAATTATACATACATACATATATTAGGGCTGCAACTAACGATTTTCCTAACTCTATTAGTTGGGCGATTCGTTTCGAATATTGTTTCGATTTATCGGTTAATAACCTAGTCTGCTAGGTCCCCATATGAAAGTGTTGAGAATACTGTCAAGCATTTAAGATTTTTAAAGGAATTAGTACCAGTGAATGCCAAAACATGTAGGAGGAACATTGGCAGCAGGATCATTTTAGTGAGGTTGATCCTTCCCATCACCCCCAGTGGGAGTCGTGCCCAAGATTGTGTACGAGATTTCAGATGAGTAAATAGCGGTTCAATGTTATTGTTGACGTATTCTAGGGGCTCTCTAGTGATCTGTACTCCTAGATATTGAATAGAGGACACCCTATGTAATGGGAGGGAAGCAGAATAGCATGTAGGTGGAGACAGGTCCACTCAGGGCAACTTAGACTAGTTCATGCACAGTCCTGAGTGTTTTCCAAATGCCTCTATGGCAGTGGTTCTCAACCTGGGGGTCGAATGATGATTTGCCAAGGGTCACCAAATCCTGGGGTGTTCCTGAAGCCCGCACCGCTCTTCCAACCTTTTTGCGGCTGCCCAGCAGGGATGTCCCTGGAGCCCACGGCCGCCCAGCAGGGATGTCCCTGGAGCCCACGGCCGCCCACTCAGCTTCTTCAAAGCCGCCCATTCAGTTCACAGCATGGCTGGGGGGCAGAGACTAGAGGTCAGCTGACTGGTGATGAATGTGAAGTGGGAGGGGCTGGAGGAGACCCTATCTCCTGATTTCAGCATATGTGTCACTGCTACGAGACGAGTTCTCGGATCAGCAGATGACCTTGATCAAGAGCACCTAAGTTGGCTGATCAGAACTCTTCCCCCCCCCCCCCCCCCCCAGCACTGCCACTCATCCCATTCTCCCCCCACCTCCCCCACCAAGGAGTAAGAGAAGGAATAAAAATAGAGAATACATGGAAGGGAGAGGAAAAGAGGGGGAGGAACAAAGAAAAAGGGCGAGAAAGAAGAAAGAACAGAAAGACGGATAGAGAGAGGGATGGGGAAAAAAAAAAACCCAAGAAATTAGGAGAGAGATAGAGATGATAGAGATAGAGATGATATAGAGATAGAGGAGAACTAAGAGAAAGAGTGGTACATCCTAAAATGTGCCATAAGGGGTTTTAACACTGTACAAGTGGAAGGGACTCAGGGAGAGCTAAATGTCTGTGGGTTAGGGGCGCAAATTACTTGTTTGCCTTGGGTGCTGACAACCCACGCTACGAAAATAATTTTACCATTAGGGGTCCCCACAACTTGTGAAATTTTATCAAGGGGCCACGACACTAGAAGGGCTGAAAATCACCGCTCTATGGTCTGGAGGGCAGTCCGTAAAGAAGGGCCAGTGTCCTCTAGGTAGAGGAGCATATCATCTGCGTAAAAGGCTCACCGTCTCCACTAGAGAGCCCAGTCGAAGACCATGGATATTTGAATTCAGAGTGAAATGGCAAGTGGTTCTGAGGCGAGGGCATACAGGAGTGGGGATAGTGGGCAGCCCTGTCGGGTTCCTCACCCCAGAGGGAAGAGGTCCAATGTCCGCCCGTTCACTGCCACACAGGCCTCTGGGGAGAAGTATAACAGCTTCACCCATTTGATAAAATTGGGGCTGAACCCAAAGCCCTACAAACACTCCCACAGGTATTCCAACTCCACAGAATGAAACGTCTTAGCGGCGTCTAGCGCATTTACTGCTCTGGTTCCCATCGTCTCATGGCTCGCTTGGAGATTCATGTGCAGTTGACGTAAATTCATGGCTGCATTTTTCCCAGGCAGGAATCCCGTCTGGTCAGGGTGAATAAGGGATAAAATGATTAGATTAAGGCAAGTGGCCAATACTTTTGCCAATATTTTTATGTCCCCCTGGAGTAGCGAGATTGGGCGGTAGGAATCCAGGTATTGGGGATTTTTACCTGGTTTGGGGAGCACGATGATCACCGCTTGACGGAGGGATTCAGATTCAAAAATATGGTTGTATAGCTTCAATAGTTCAGGGATTAGCACCTCTGAGTAGGTTGCGTTAAAATCTAATGGCAGGCTATCCTGGCCTGGGGCCTTAGCGGGTGCCAGGAATGCTATCGTCACTGCAATTTCCTCTGTGGTAAGGGGGGCCTCTAGTGCCTCGTTTCCACTGAGCGGATTGGTACGGTACGTTATTTTGGGTGTTTCCATTATGAAAGCGGCCCATACAACCGAACGCTACCACTCCATTCAGGGTCCTGCTTCAGATGTGGGGCCATAGAAAAAAAAATGGAATAGTTTGGTTAGGGCGGAGCTACGATACATTTCACTGATTGGCTGACAGAAAACCCTCTGCTGTGCTATGCTGAGGCATTTTTTCTAAACCCTGTATGGCCCCTTGTGGTCCCACTTGCAGTGGAAACGCTCTCAAGAACAGACCGGACCATTCTAGGCCATTCAAACTGTACCGACTCCGAGCCGCTCAGTGGAAACGAGGCATAGGTCTGCTATCTGAGTCTCGGATAGATGAGGGAAGGGTATGTTTTGCAGAAAGGCCTGGGTCTCCTGTGTGGTGGCGGTCACCTGGGAGGAGTATAGGTCAGAATGTAAGCTCTAACGAGCAGGGCCCACCGATTCCTCTTGTACCAAATTGTAACGCAACTGTAATGTCTGCCCTCATGTTGTAAAGCGCTGTGCAAACTGTTGGCGCTATATAAAACCTGAATAATAGTAATAAGAGCGGAACGCCGCAGCCACCGACAAAGGGTCCGTTATAAGTGTGTTCTGTGGATCCATCAAGGACACCACCACCAGTGGCCTAGCATCTTGGTGGGCCAAGTATGCCAAAAGCTTTCCCGCCCGCTCTCCCTGTTCGGACACCCGCTGCCTCGAGAAGTGCTTCTGTTTGACCTTTTCATAATGTAGTTGGTCGACTATGCGTTTTTTGAAGCTTAAGTGCCGATGCATGGGCCGGTGTGGGGTCTAACATAAATTTGTCTGTTGCTGACCACTAGTTTTTCTGAGGCCTGTTGAAGCAGTACTTTAGAGGAAGCTTTTAGCCTATTTATACGTCTAGATAAGGTGGAGCGGACATGCAGTTTAAATGCCTCCCAGACTAGGCCTATGGACACTGTGTCCCGGTTTGTAGCAAAATAGAACTGCCATTCCCTTTGTATATCATCTTGGTCATTTAGTGCAGACAGCCAAAAAAGGGTGAAGGCGCCTTGCTTGTGGAGCAAGAAAGCCCAACACGGAGCATGGTCAGATAGGGACCTGGTGTGGTAGCCTGAGTCCCCAAGCAAGAGGAGCAAGACATCCGAAACCAACATAAGATCTATGCAGGACATGGTAGAGTGTGTCGCTGAGAAGCATGAAAAGGCCTGAGTATTTGGGTGTTTATATCGCCACGTGTCTGTCAGGGAAAATTCAGTCAGTGTGCGCCCAAAGCGGGTGATGTTAGGGAGCTGGGCAGTCTGGCTCAGCTGTAATCTGTCCTCGGATGGATTCAAAACCATATTAAAGTTCCCAAGCCAAATGGCTGGGATTGTTGGGTGTTGTGCCATATACAGGAATCCCTCATTAACCAAAGTGGATTTGTACGGCGGAGGAATATAGTAGGCTATAATAAAGTATTGCGTACCATATAGAGTACAATGCAAAAAAAAATTTAAAGAACCTACCCTGAGGATCCGTTTGTACCGAAATAATTCCAAATTGAGTGGTTTTGGCAATTAGAATAGACACGCCACAGGAGCATGGAGTGTGGGTGGCGTGGTACGTCCACCCTATCCTATTGGCCGGTGACACGCGTCTCCACCAACACAATTATATCCGCCCGATAGGACTTGAGGCAGCCAAACACTGCAGTGCTTGAGCTTGTCCCGAATTCCACAGACATTCCAGGTTAGGAATTTTATACTAGCCATGCAATTTTGGGTTGGGTATTTTTAGAAGGGGTGGCGGATCAGTCCCCAGAGCCGGGTCACCTACATAATACGCTGTTGTGTGTAATCCATAATATCGTAGTTTCAAATTGTACCATATGTGCCTACATCTTACATAAAACTCATTACATTACAAATAATTAACCATATACATAACTTGCAGTTTCCCCTTTACCCCCACCCAGCCCTCAGCTGCCCCAACTTAGCTGGAGCATATTTCCCATAACCTGTGCGAAGCGGTCTTAAAGAGGAAGTAAACTCTCCCACTCTGATGCGGCTTTTCATTTAGTCCATTATAATAAGTAATTATCAAACTATAGCCATTGTAATCCAGCCCAAATCGCATATTACTTACTGTTTAAAGAAACTTTTAAAAAACTTGTTTCCAGGGGTTAGGCAGCGCCATCTTAAGTATTGTTTTCCGAGTCCACAGTTGAGTGTATTTCCGCCCTTACATTGAGCACTTCCTGTACTGTTAACCAAGCCTCCTTCTCAATCCAACGTTTCTATGGCAACCCTGTTTCACCGCTCATAGCTGACTTGTTTTATTTCATAGTATTTACTTGTGCCTATTATCTAGTGTTTGCCTGTGTCAGTCTTATCAGCTTCAGCTGATAAGGCTGCAGTAATCCTGTCCGATGCCCAAGTTTACACTGCATGTGATGTCACATGGTCACATGGGGTGTAGTATGAAGCTCTGAGTGATTATGCAGGCTCGTGGGATTTCAGAGTTGTGCCGTAGGAAGATCTGATAATAGACAGATAAGTACACAGAGTGTGCAGTAAATCAGGGGAGATCTGGGCATGCTCAGTGAAGTCATTCTAAAGAACAAAAAAAAAAAAGATAACAACACTAAGCAAGTAAGCAGATATCTACAAGCAGTGTTCATAAGGGCTCTTTCACACGGGGCGGATCAGTGATGATCCGCCCCGTGAACACCCGCTTGCTCAGCGGGGATCACTCCGCCGATCCCCGCTGAGCAGGAAAATGACAGGTCCGTCGCTGCACACTGTGCAGCGACGGACCTGTCAGAGCGCCGCTCTCCCCTATGGGGGAATCGGATGATGACGGACCGTGGAGTCCGTCGTCACCCGATCCGATAACGGATGGAAAAGTAGGGTTTTCCTCCATTACACTTTTCGGATTGGAGCAGGTCGGATGTCAGCGGACATGTCACCGCTGACATCCGATGCTCCATAGGGATACATGTATGTCCGTTTTTCATCCGAAAACGGAAGGATGAAAAATGGACATACGGATCCCCCATGTGAAAGAGCCCTTAGGGGTTTTTTTTTGCGGATTTACATGGGACAAAGTTGTCAGGGAGAGTTTACAACCACTTTAACAGTCTAACGAATAGGACAGACAGGTTTGCACTAACCATACTGTCACCCACTGAGGTCTATTTGGACAGTGTGGGTGACAGTCTATCTTCCTGAGGGGGTGAACAAACGCTGGTTGTGGACCTAGCAATAGGACTTGTGGCTTTTGTAGCTTACCAATATTTGTTGGTTAAGTATAAATGTCCATTCGCTCATTCACGGTGTATAGTAGTGGAATAAGAAAAAAAAAAAAATTTGAAAAATAGCAAACAAAAAAGGGGAAAAAAAAAATGATGAAGAAAAGGAGAAAAATGAACCCACCTTAGTTCAGTGTCTTCCTTATACTATTTATGTTAAGTATAACAGTACGGGTCTGAGTCATCGGTTGCTGATGCCATGTATTCGTGATGTCCATCCTGCTAAGAATGACAAATGGCTAACTGCGCAAGCAATAAACAGAAAAGGAGTAGGAAGGGGGACGTACAGGCCACTGTAAATGTGGGTACAGTATTTATGGCTGTTGCAGTCCGGGTATGGCCGTACTGTACACTATATATATTATGGGCATATATCCCATGCTATGGCTCTATGTGGGCAAGTTTCCGTTGTGAATCCGGGTATGTAAAGGCTTACCCACAGAGGATGACAGGTAGGGGTCATCAGGCGGGTCGATTTCTCTCCGCGTCCCGCTGATCTAGCCAGGCCGAGGCAAGCACCGGTTCTTCAAAAAAGTGTTCGATCGTCTCCCACAATGCGGAGGCGGGCCGGGAACAGCATGGCGTACTTTAGATGATGTGCTCTCAGGAGTCGTTTTACATCCATGAAGCGGGCTTGCGGTTTCTGGACCTCTGCCGAGAAGTCTGGGAATACCGATGCATAGCCAAATTGGAAAGGAATATTCCCCTTATCTCTGGTGAGGCAGAGGATGGCATCCCTGTCTCAATAGTTTAGAAGCTTCGCTATAAAGGTGCTTGGCGGTGCTCTCTCAGGAGGGCGGCGTGCAGGCATGCGATGGGCCCGATCCACCACAAATGTAGCCGAGAAGGCCTCCCTGCCATATGTTGTGATCAGGAGCTTCTCCAGGAAAGTGGCCGGGTCCGGGCTCTCGGAGCCCTCTGGTAATCCGATGAAGGGGAGGTTAGACCTACGGGCCCAGTTTTCGAGGTCATCGTGCTTTTGGGCCAGTTGCTCTATTTGGCGTTGCATGTCCTCGTGGGAATATTGAAGAGGGTACAGCGTGTCCTCCGCTCAGCTGATTCTGGTCTCAGTCTCTTTAACCCGGTCCCTGAGTTTGGTCAAATCTTGCCTTATTAAAGGAGATGTCCACCTTTATTTCCTCTATTTTAGTTGTGAGGGTGGACTGACACGTAGATATAGCCTCAAGAACCTTCGCTGTATCAGCCGCTGCATGCTCTGTAGGTGAAGCTGCAGGGTCACCATCTTGCTCCTCGTGGTCCCGCTCCTGTCTCCGATATCTATCCAGGGAGGAGGAGGCTGTATTGTTCCTCTTCGGTGGGGACAGGATGATTGTAATGTGGTAGTCGCTAGCCGTCTAGAGATTGAGCAAAAAAAGTAGCGGCGGGCACTCAGGATATCGGTTTCATGATTTACTGCGAAAGTGGAGCTCAGCTCACACACGTCCTATTCCATTGCCGTCCAGGCTACGCCCCACATTTTTGGTTATTTAATAGATTGGGATGCGGCACGCACTAACTGAATATGATCACCCTCACTCTTTTCTTATAAAAAAGACATACTGCATTTTTAAGCGCACCAGTTTCAAAGAGCCCTTAAAGTGTTACTAAACCCAGGACCCTGTATTCACTATAACTGGTCTTCCATGGTAACAGAACATGGAAATGCAATTATTTTAGTAAATATAAACTGCTAATTACCTTTTCTCAGCAGTATATAGCAGTCTTGTGACTTCTATCAGTGTCCATCCAAGCACTGGTTAAAGCTTGTAGGAGGAGTTTTCTGACTGTCCTGAGACTGTAGGACCCCTGATCCTCTGTCTGGACAGTGCTGATTGGCCATGTACTGATCACATGCACCCTCCCAAGAAAAGAAAAAAATGCTCTAGCAATACACACCAAACTGAGCATGTGCAGAGTGACTCCATTAGACTCTGTTATCAGGAAATGATTAGGTGCAAGGTACCTCCCAAAAATCACCTGCACATTTGGGACTCTATTTATAGTCTGCTCATTTTGAGATGGGTAGGGTAACGGGGAGGACATGTCCTTTGTAGCTGCGGGTGGATCATTACTGGGAACAAGCTGTCTAGGTAACTGCATCACTTTTATAAAATATAGATGTTTGTTTAAATGGGTTTTGATCGGTTCTCAAATAGTTTGATATACAGTACCAGCATTTATATAGAAACTCATGTATATTTTTACTTTTCTAGTCTCTTTTTGGGGTGTCTTCCTACTTTGGCAAATGTTAATACCAGACGGCATCTTCCTACTACATGGGTCCACATGCCCTCGGATCGTCCTTTTCGCTTTTTGTCCATCTGCCTGTGAGTGACGTCACCGTTGTACTTGGGTACGTTTCACCACCAGGTTTGGGTTTAACCCTGTAGGAGAAATTGGTTAATTTTCCTTTCCCTTTCTTCCCCACATATTGAGAATCTTTATGCGGTATCCGTTTGTCTTCCCTCCAGATTCCCTAATTATTAGATCTCAGTGCATATACCATTTTTGCTGTGTGTCTGGGTTTCCAAACTTCAGCGGACTTGTTGGGTGTTATTTGGGGATATATATCCTTTTTTACCTGGCCCCCCTTTCCTATTTTGACGAGCAAGACTGACCAGCCATTGAATGGATGGGATCTGCGGGAGAATATTCCATGGTGTCTTTCCTCTTTTTAGCTTTTGTGGATGCCTTAAATGTACTTGCAAAGTGATTATGCTGTAAGTAGAGCTATGTTTATACCACTCTGTATGACTATTCTAGCAATGTTTGTTAGGTCGGTTTGGCTGACTGCTTTGCATTTAAAATTTCATAGATACTTTACTCCCTGTGAAAATCCCTGATGAAGACAACAATTCATCTCTGAAACGTTGGGTTAAGGAAGTTGTATCATTTCTCTTTGCATCAATTTTGGACAATTTTTTGCATCCATGGTTATGCATTATATATGTGTATTGTTTTATTTAAGTTACTCCAATAAATATTTTCTATTTTTCTACTTTTTGTTCATGTGGTAGTGCCTTTAAAGTCCCACCCCTAGGGGGTTCCTCCCTTTCCATATCTTTCTGCTGCTCTGTTCTTCTATTAACAGCATGATAACTTCTGACAAGTTATCTGATACTGGAGATAAAAGCAGCTGTAAATTTGTGTTGGGGCCAGTGCTATAAATAGATTAGCAGAGAGCTGGTCTATTCACAGCACAGGGCTGCACTTTAAGTGTTTCTTAAATCACTGCTTCCAGTTAGATGAAAATGTTTAAACGTCTTTTTGCTTTGGTACATGCCACCACCATGTCATTCGTTTGACAATCACTTGCCAGTTAGCCTAGAAAATGGCCAGTTTGACATTCAGCTCCAATTGGCCTCAACTGGGTTTGGATTTAAACAGAACCAAGGTATGTTTTTTGGATCACTACTTGTCAGTTTTACTGGCATGCCATAAATGGATTTGTAAATGTGATAATATACCATGTATTTAAATCTCGGTGTATGAGGAGCCCACCAAACCTAGGTTGGACTTGATGGACTTGTGTCTTTTTTCAACCTCACCTACTTTGTAACTTGAATCCCCCCCAAGGTCTTAGCCCCAGTCACACTTAAAGAGTGTAACTCCACATTTGTTAAGAAAAAAAAAAAAAAAAAAAAAAAAAACATCCCCCCGGGTGATCAATGTACATTGTAAAGACTATAACCACCATTATTGCAGATTCCTACCTTTTGTTATTCTGAAAAAAAATCAGTTTGTTCCTCTGTGCCCATGAGAGAATGAATCTAATGGGAGTGGTTTCATAATTATCAGCTGTGGCACCTGCAGAGCACTAATGAGGAAATCTGCTTGGCCTACATCCCTTTAGGATGGGACACTTGTGCGTCTTGAGTCGTACAATTTTGCTGAGATTTTGACGCGACCTGAAGCAAGGCCTGCATAATCTTAAGGTCATAATCATAATCTTAAGGTCCATGGACTTCAAGTCACATCAAAATCAGACCAAAGTAGTGCAGGGACTATGTTGAAGTCGCTGCAACTTGAAGATGCAGACATGAATGGTATTCATTGGAAATCATGGGGTACTACTTGTCATGCGACTTTGCAGTCCCAAGTCGCAGGACAAGTCGCACAAGTGTGAAAGGGGCCTTAGATGTGTTCCTATTGGGAGTATCTCACCAAAAATTACATTTTTGTTCCAGGGGATGCCTGAAATCTGACTTGTGTCTTAGTGCAGACTTCCTGGAAAATCAGTGAGCCAAGCACACAAGCAGGAAATTATGTTTCTGGGGTGTATTCAGCACACATTCAGAACTCAAGGTAGCCATATTGCATTGCATTTTCAGAAAATTACAGCAGCTGCAGATTGAAAAGGAAAAATAGAGTTAGGTACCTGGTAACTCTTTTTCTAAGAAGTCTTCCAGGGCAGCATCAGAGATAGGCTCCTCCTCCCTGAAACAGGAAACACATTAGTCTACCATTATAAATTTCACAGTCTTACCTGCGTGCCTCAGTTGTATTAAAGCACCGAAGAAAATCTCAGTAAATCTTAAAAGTTCCCTCCGTTGTACCTGGTATTTGTCTTTTCAAGGGTGGAACTAGTGCTTCCCTGGAAGACTTCTTAGAAAAAGAGTTACCAGGTACCTATTTTCTCGAATCGTCTTCCAGGGCAGCATCAGATAGGTTGTATCAAGCAATACTTACTAGGGTGGGGATAGAGACTCTAGCCCCTTGCGACCAAGTGCCTGGTCTTGGTCAGACAGCTGGTATATGCGGTAGTGACTTGCGAAGGCACTGAAGCTCGATCATGTCGCTGCCCTGCAGATCTGCTCCAGAGTTGCCCCTGCTTTCTCTGCGACCGAGGTAGCCCAGGCTCTGGTTGTGTGTGCTCTGATCCAGCTTGGCGGAGTGAGGTTTTGTGCCTCATAGGTCGTCTGCATGGTCATTCTTATCCATCTGCTGATGGTATTCTTGGAAGCCTGTTTCCCTTTGTTGACTCCTGCATAAAAGGACAAAAAGGGAGGTTGTTCTTCACCAATCCTTCGTTCTTTCGAAGTATGTTTTCCATGTCGAGTTTGTTGTAAGTGTCTTTTTTGCTATCCATAGTTTTTGGAAGCAAAGCTATGACGATATTTTGGGTTCTATGGAATGTTGAGGGGACCTTGGATAGAAAGGCCGGGTCTGGAGAGAGAATTATTTTGTCTCAATGTATTAGGCAGTATGGTTCCATTATAGATAGCAAAAGAGAAAAAAAAAAAAAAAAAAAAAAAAAAAAAAAAAGTAGCTCCTGCGCACAGGTGGATCACCAAATATAGTACATGAACACAGGCCTTGCTGCCCTCAAGGATGGGGGTCCTAGAAGAAACCGAAACAAAAAGAAGACAACGGCGCACCAGCCTTGTGCATTAACTTTTACTATTTTTATTTAATAAATGTTTTAAAAGAAGTGACTCACAAGCGTTTGGTGGAGGAGGCACAACATAAAATCGCACCAGTAGACAATCTGTGATTTGGGATGAGCAAAACCTTCCAGGGGTCGTGGAGGAATGCACAGACGTTGCAATCCGCTAACGCGTTTCGAGGGGAGAGTCCCCTCTTCCTCAGAGCTATGCAGTGCAACCTCCCTCGGCGAACCTTACCTATAAATGCCTGCAAGCCAATAGGACAGGGGTGGGGTGTGGGGCTCCTCCCCCTCCCTCCTCAGTCCTCTAATCCGGCATGCCATATACGTATAAGGGCATATGTAGATACGTGCATACAGCATACATACACGTGCATGCATATACACACGTACATACACAAAGGACCAATAATAATCAATTGATAGATGAATTAATACGAAGTGAACTGCTGCGTACAGTGCATACAAGCTGAACGGCGACATGCGATGTCTAAGGAGCACCAAATATAAAATATATATTATATAAATCACAGTAAATGCTACCAGTCACACTGCCAGATGTACATCGCAGTAGACATTGCAAGTAATAGTGGATGAGAATCGCCACCTCAAAGACTCACTCAAAAACAATGTTACCACTCCCACTGCCAGATGTATACTGCAATAGACATTACAAATCATAGTGGATGAAAATCGCCACAAGACCTCACTCATCAAGACTCAGCATATGCACAGTGGGTGGACGTGTGTATGTACTTACACTGGCATTGTGGTTGTGGGTGCCTGTGGAGTGCCTACACATCCACTACACTGCAGGCCGGTAGCTGCAGCATGTCTATGGTTGAGAGGAACGCACGCCGATGCGCTTGCGTTCCAAGCTGCAGGGGGAAGAGGTGGAGTCTCTGTGCCACGCTGTAGGAGGGAGGCGGGGTTGACATCTCCCCCTCCGTATGACGCACAGTACATTGGCTGTGCGGGCGGCGTGGGGCAGCCTAGTGACGTGCAGCTAGGGGCGGGACTGGTACGCGGAGAGCCACCAGAGACATCCTGGCGTCTGACAGAGCGACCAACCGTCTCACAAACCATAAACCAGGCACAAATTGCCACCACACAATTCCAGTGTGCCAAGCAATGATAGAACAATAATTACACTGGCAATAAAAGTACAAATACCACTGAATGATGTGTGAACTATATAGTAATAAAGGAAATAGGGATGTTGAAGTCATTAGTAATGGCAGTGTGTGTGTGTGTTTTTTATCTGGTAATGCGGTTGGTGATACTACTACAGGGGCATAGCTTATAGAGGTGTAAAAAAAAAAAAAAAAAAAAATAATAGGGGAAAATATTATAAACGCTAGCAAAAAGAGTAGTAAAAATTGTTATAATAGATGATAGATCATCCAACCACCAGCGCGACCAGCACGCTGTACATGCAGTTTCTATACGCATATGGGTGCCCCCAGACTCGCATGCCACTATTCAACTACAAATCAGCTCCCTTGATAATGATGGTACTAGTAGTGAAATAAAATAAAATGCATTGAATGAAATGAATAAAAATACAAGTGAGGTTCACGCCGAGAGGGGTATGCACATGCAACAACCTATTGCGACTGCTATATCATACATAATATATAATAATGATACAAAACGGTAAATGTTACATCTTAAGTCGCTATATACAAAAAATGGTTGCATCAATGACTGTACAAACAAACAATATCTATACTAAACCACTAGACAATTGTCATAAATGGGGTCTCAAATAAAACACTATATTGGTATGAAATTATTAATGATCCACTGGTGATCAAAACAGAAAATTAGCTACATAAAATGATTCGGGAAGTGCACTGACAATGTCCTATATGTTAGGGACAGTGTAAATGCGTGCATGAATAAAAAACGTGAATAAGCGGAACCACGGGGGGGGGTGTTTGTTTTGGGAAGGGGGAAAGCAGATGCATATCCACCAAATTCTACATGGTCAAACAATTTTGTGGACCTCAGGATCCTCATTCAACCCCCCAGGGGTCATGCTACCTATGGTGAAAATCCAGTAGGCCTCACGTCTGCAGAGTCTCTGGTGTCTTCTACCTCTGTCGATATCACCCCTGATGGACTCGATCCCAAACACTTTCATACCCATGGGGTCTCCATGGTGAACATCTTGAAAGTGCCGAGGGACAGGATATTTAACTCGTGTGTTGATAATGTCACATTTGTGCTCGCCAATGCGCACTCTCAAGGGGCGAGAGGTGCGGCCAACATAGAGGCGCCCACATGGACAAATAATGCCATAAACTACATGGTCAGTGCCGCAGTTGATAAATTGCTTCAGATGGTGAGTTCTGCCATCTATACCAGTGACAGACTTTTTCCTGTGCCACATATACTGACAGGTGCCGCAGTGCCTGACGCTACACTTATAACTGCCTTTCTGATCGAAAATAGTCGACCAGACATTGATGGACTTATTTAAAGGTTTCTTCACCATGCTGGGGGCTATCAGGCTTCTTAGGTCACGAGGTTTTCTATAGACTATATTAGGTCCATCAGGAAGGTGTTTACTCAGAATAGGATCGTGTTTGAGGATACTCCAGTTCTTCCGTAAAATACTTTGTATCTCGAAAGCTCTGTTGGTATATTGGGTGGAGAACCGAGTCTGTATAGTGACCTCATCACTCGCAGGGGTAGACTGTGAATCATGTACCAAGGGCTCCTCATATGAATGGGCATATTTATTGCAGGCCGTGTCAATTAGGGTGAGATCGTATCCTTTATCAATAAATTTATTTCGGAGGATCTTACTCTGTTCTAGATAGTCGCTTATCGTTGTGCAGGTGCGCTTAAGGCGACAAAACTGACCATATGGGACGTTCTTGATCCATCTGGGATGATGGTTGCGCTCAGCATGTAAAAAAGAATTACCACTGCTCGGTTTAAAGTGTGTTTTAGAAATAATTTTCCCATCAAGGCCATTCCTGAGCTCCAGATCTAAAAAAACGAGATTGTCACTGCTGATGACATGCGTGAACTCGATCCCAAACGGATTGCTCCTACAGTGCTCAAGGAATTGTCCTAGCTCCTGGTCAGATCCATCCCAAATAATGAGGATATCGTCTATATATCTAGCGAAGAGGACCAGGTTCGCTCCAAAGGGGTTATTGTTCCCAATACCCCATGAAGATGTTAGCATAACTGGGAGCGAACCTGGCCCCCATCGTGGTACCCCTAATCTGCAAATAATGTTCCCCGAGGAAGGAGAAATGATTGTGTTTAAAGGGAAAATTCAACACAATCAAGTATAAACTTAGCCTGTACAGAGTTAAGACCACCTTCCTTGGACAAATAGTGATTCACTGCTCTAAGGCCATAGACATGATCAATCGACGTGTAGTGCGAGGCTACATCTAGGGAGAGCCACCTATATCTAGGCTGCCATACGTAGTGTGATAAGATATCCAACATATGGCTCGAGTCCCTCACGAAGGATGGAAGATTCGTAACTATTCGCTGCAAAAAATGATCAATGTAGCACCCTACATTGCTGGTGATGCTGTCAATACCCGCAATGATGGGTCTACCAGGGGGGTTCACTTCGCTTTTATGTACCTTCGGGATGTGGTAAAAATGTGGGGTTAGGGCATGTCTGTTGTAGAGAAACTGAAACTCATTTTTGGTTAAAACCATATTTAATACTGCCTGATCCAAAAGTGATTTTAGGTCTTTCGTATACTCTACAACAGGGTCACTTTTCAATTTAGTGTAAGTGTCTGTATCCCCCAATAACCTCATTGCTTCGGCTACATAGTCTTCCCTGTTTTGTATCACTAGACTCCCACCTTTATCGGCTTTCCTGATGATGACATCTTGATTCTGCCTGAGGCTAGTGATAGATAGCCCTAGGGGGTCAAGATGCTTATTGAACTTGTTCCCTTTTTTGTTAGCATGATGAAACCTCTTTTTAAAGGATTCAAAAACCACATCATAAAATGTCGAGATGTATTTCCCCTTAGCCCAATAGGGTAGAAGGAGGATTTGGGGGCGAAAGAGGTGTGAACTATCGCTGTATCACTAGGGGGTTCATAAGAAGAGGATGGTGTATCGCTATGTTCTGTCTCTATGTAGAGCTCCTCTAGAATATTCAGGGCAGAGTCATCGTCAAGGCTCTTGTCCGAGAGCGGGGTAGACGGTGGTTCCGCATTACTGATAATTCCTGAGGATTTACCAGTATCTTTTATTATGTAATACCGCTGCAAGGTAAGTTTACGCACATATTTGTTGAGATCAACAAATAGTTCAAAAAGATTGGGGACACTGGGAGGGGCATAGTTCAGACCTTTTCTAAGTAGATCCAGGTCCGTGTCCGTAAACACGGAACTGGATAAATTAAAGATCCTAATAGTTTCAAGAGTGTGATTTATACTCTGCCTCTTTTTGTGTCTCTTGCCACCTCTTCCGCCTCTTCTAGTTCCTCTTCCCTTTTCCTTGACTTCTTTGTCGACATAGTGCATGGCTGAGGGTTCAACTTCTCGTGCTCCGGAGGTTGCACTGCATAGCTCTGAGGAAGAGGGGACTCTCCCCTCGAAACGCGTTAGCGGATTGCAACGTCTGTGTGTTCCTCCGCGACCCCTGGAAGGTTTCGCTCATCCCAAATCGCAGATTGTCTACTGGTGCGATTTTATGTTGTGCCTCCTCCACCAAACGCTTGTGAGTCACTTCTTTTATTATTTTTATTTAATAAATGTTTTAAAAGTTAATGCACAAGGCTGGTGCGCCCTTGTCTTCTTTTTGTTTCGGTTCCATTATAGATAGTGCTTGGATTTCGCTCACTCTTCTGAGTGATACTAGGGCCACAAGAAGTACAGTCTTTAGGGTGAGGTTTTTGTCTGAGCTATCTTCCATCGGTTCAAATGGAGGGGAAAGAAATCCTCTAAGTACTGTGGGCATGTCCCAAGTTGGAGTTGTATTCATTTAGGCTGGTCTAGCTCTTTTGAGTGACATCAGGAATCGCTTTATCAGCGGGTCCTCTGCTAGTCTTGTGTCCATGAACGATGAGAGTGCTGCAACATGTACCTTCAGCGTACTTGGGGAAATATTTTTGTCTGCTCCATCTTGTAGAAAATCCAGGATTATTCCTCTTTTGGAATACGGTTTGTTTCTGTTCCAGGAGACAAACTTTTTCCTCACTTTGTCGTAGATTGCCCTAGTTACGGGCTTCCTGCTGTTTAGGATGGTATTGATCCCATTGTCTGACATACCTTTGTTCTGAAGTCTCACCCCTTCAGTACCCAGGCCGAAAGCTTTAGGATTCTGTGGTTCGGGTGGTTGACTGGGCCCTGTGATAGGAGATCTGGCCGGTCCGTCAGTGTCAGCTGAGGCTGGATGCTGAGGTTTTTCAAGTGGCTGAACCATGCCCTTTGTGGCCAGTGCGGTGCTATTAGTATCACCATTGCTCTCTCTGCCTTTTAATTTTTGAATCACCCTTGGTATTGTGACAGTTGGAGGGAAAGCATAGCATAGTTGCCATCCCCAGCTCTGGTTGAAGGCGTCTACTCCGCTGTTGCCATCTGTGGGGTCCAGAGAGAAGAATGTTGGTGATTTTGCATTCGCTTTGGAGGCGAATAGCTCTACCTCGGGTACTCCCCACTTTTGAGTGATTTGTGCGAAGGTCTCTTGGTTCAGAGACCACTCCGTCTGTTTTATGGTCTTCCAGGTCAGGAAGTTTGCCAGCGCATTGTCTGTTCCTTTCAGATAGATACCTGATATTGACTTTGTTTGATTCTGCCCATAGTAGGATTTTCTCAGTCAGCTTCATCAAGCTTCGGGACTTTGTCCCACCTTGCCTGTTTAGGTATACCACAGTCATGACATCGTCCGATTGTAACTTTACGTTTCTCCCCTGTATTGCTGGTTTGAACGCTTTTAATGCTTCCTCCACAGCTTTTAGCTCTCTAATGCTTGAGGAGGCTTGGGACCATTTGGAGGTCCATTTTCCCTGTGAGCAGAGGCCCTCCAAGTGTGCCCCCCAGCTTAGGGCATTGGCATCGATGGTGATCCCGATTGGCTCGGACTGGGCCCATTTGCGCCCTTCGATGTATCGAAGTAGATTGAGCCACCATTTTAGTGTTAGATTGACTGTGGTTGGAATAGGAATGGACATGTCTAGGGACTCGGCTGCCATCCCACTGGGACAGAATGTAGTTCTGTAGAGGTCTCATGTGAATCTGTGCCCAGGTGATAGCTGGAATAGAAGACGTCATTCGTCCTAGTACGGCCATACCTTGTCTGATTGTTATGGTTGGTCCTTATTAGGAAGGTTACTGCCTGTGTGATTTTTTCGTTCTTTTCTTCCGTTAGGAAGGTTTTCCTTAGTCTGGAGTCTAGTATATAGCCCAGATATACCACTCACTGGCTTGGGGTCATCTGTGACTTTTCTGCGTTTATTATCCATCCCCAGTTTTGCAGATAGGAGATACTTGTGCACAGGTTGTTCTCTAGGGCCTCTGCTGAGTCCGCAAGAAACAGTAAATCGTCTAAATATGGTATTATGCCAATACCTTGTTGTCTTAGACCTTTTAACGCTTCTGCCATTATCCTGGAGAAGATTTTTGGTGCAGAGGAGATGCCGAAAAGGAGAGCTGTGTATCGTGGGTGCAGCGTAGTTGCTGGCCCTTGTACTGCGAACCTCAGGAATTTCTGATGACCCTCCTTTATGAGGACATGTAGATAAGCATCCTGTAGGTCTATTGTCGCCATAAATGTCTCCCGTGGAAGGATGTTCCCTAGGTGTGTCACTCTCCAGAAGTTCTTGAAGCTGGGTTAGCCAGATTGATAAAGTCCGGGCTGTGCAGGTGGAAGCTATTGCCGGATTTCCACGGGGTCGCTTAAGGTACCCGCGTCGTCAAAGGCCAAGTCATTTGTGACTTTTGCCAGAGAAGCATCCACTTTGGGGCATTTAGCCCAGGTTTTGGTGTCTGTCTCTGCAAATGGGTCTGCGTTTGACTGTGGCTGGCATGAAGAGTTTTTTCTCTGGATCTTGGGTTTTCCTACTCTTTTTTAAAGATATCTTTAAGAGTTTGGTGGGGAATGTTCTAGGCTTCCTGGGTTGTAGCTCTTTATACATCTTGTCACGTATTGTGAGTTCTGCGGATTTATGTTCTTTAATACCTAGCGTGTCCGCTATGGCATTTAGAAGGCTATTCGTATCCTCTGACAGAAATAAAGTTGCCCTCTGAAACCGCATCTTCCTCGTCGGAGTCTGAGCAAAGTTCATTCTCCGATTCGGATTCATCTGAATCCTCTTCTTGTTCTGTCTGTTCCCTGTTACCTGAATGAACGCATATCCGGTGGTAGACAGGGTATTGGTCTCACTGACGCTAGATGGCGCTTCTAACTTTTTAATCGCCATGGTGCTCTGTATTAGTTTCTTGAAAGAGCTGAGCAGATCTTTCAGATACCCTTGCGATTCTTTGGCCACCATTTTGTCTATACATTTTTGATATAGGGGTTTTTTCCCCATTCTGGGGAAAACTGGTGGCTGCACGAAGCACATGTTTTGTTGCTTTCCCCTTCCCTTTCCTCAGGGGTCTTTGCCTGAAATCAAGTGCAAAAAAGGTCCCCGTGAGGTAGGCGGGTAAAGGCTGCCTGTAAGTAGGCAGTTTTACAGTAAGGTTAAGACAGGAGGTGACTCTGGAGTATTCTAACTTACCTTGGAGCTGTCCTGGCTTGCAGGAACTGCAGGGCAGGGTGGAGAAGCGTCAGACATGGTCAGCCACCAGGATCCTCTGCTTAGAGGGGCCTTTTTAACTGCTTCCTGCTTAAGCTCCGGCCCCGCCCCCAGCTGACCCTGTGCAGGTTGGTGGATATACCTGCACATGCCGCTGCAATTGGTATCCTCCTTTCTGGGTCCAATAGGGAGGGGGACTCTGCTGCAGTATGCATGTATATTGATATGTTTGCTATTATTAAAAATCCATTTTTTTTTTTTTTTTTTAATTTTAAAATTCTCGCCCCCGGAAGTGATGTAACCGTAGCCCATTTTGTATCCCTGGAAGCAGGCTCCAGGAAAATGGCCGCTAACCCGGAAGTGTCTCCGGAGCCATCTTGGTACACCCCACCGAGCCTCCATGAGGAGAGGCTTGTTCTGCGGTGTGTAGAGGACGCCGATCGCAGCGAAAGCACCGGCAATCAGGCGGGCGGACATTACAGGGGTAGGAGAGAAACAAAAAATAAGCCGTGAGGCACCTACCCGTCTGGCGCGGTAGCGGCTGTAATCAGGGGGTAAGGCATCCATGCACCCACACCACTGTACACTCTTCATGTCTGGGAGTATGTTGCCAGAGTTTGCACATGGAGTTCCCTGGTGAAAAAACTGCAGCAGGTCCCTTGAGCAGCGGCATGGCAATACTGCTCAAATATGCTGCCCCTGCTCGCCCTCCCAAGGCCCACCGGGCTGGATGGGATGCTGGCAGGGGGTCTCCTGCAACTAGCACAGAGACTGAAGTAAAATAACAAACGTTTCTTTTGCAGCTCCTGTGGGTCTGGAGGAAACACAAACAACTGAGGCACGCAGGTAAGACTGTGAAATTTATAATGGTGGACTAATGTGTTTCCTGTTTCAGGGAGGAGGAGCCTATCTCTCAGATGCTGCCCTGGAAGACGATTCGAGAAAGTTACATTTTAATAACATTCAATTACAATATGACTTGTGTGACAATTGTATATGCTATATTATTTTCTTTGTTATTTTTTTCTCTCCACGAAAGTGGAGTTAGCCTTTAAAAGCGTTTGTATACTGTTACTGTGGGACGTTTTTTTTTTTTCTACCCCTGCAAGGTAAAATCATAATGTGTCAGTATGCACCCCATACTAGCACATTATGTGAAACTTAATTTAAAACTAACCTGTTCCAGTGCTGCAATGTCAGCACTGCAGGGGCTTCCATCTTCACCCCTCTTGCTTCTGGTTTTGAGGGCTCCAGCCCTGCGACTGGCCAAAGCCGCCGTTCATGGCACAGGGCTCTGAAGAAATGGCACGGGTGGCCGTTCCTTCAGAGTGCATGCTACAGTGATGTCACTGGCTGCATGTAATGTAAATATCTCCTAAACAGTGCACATTTAGGAGATATTTACACTACTTATAGCTAAGCCTCATTATAGGCTTAGCTATAGGTAAGTCAGTAAAGGAAGTTTACTTCCTCTCTAACCACTTCCCACCCAAGGTACGTCCAGGGACGTCCTTGACTTTGTGGGGGTATATCTGAATGATGCCTGCAGCTACAGACATCATTCAGATATCATCTTTTAGTGCCGGCGATTGTCCAACACCATAAGAAAGATCATAGCTGCTGTTCCACCCTTTGATCATTCTTACGGGCAGCGAGAGGAGACGCCCCCACCCCTCCCGCCGCCCTCCAGTGCTTCTACCGACTCACCGATTCCATCGGTGAGTCGGAGACAGGATCCGCCGGCCCCGGATGGTGATCATAGAGATTTCCAGCGGACCAGATGGTCGCCGGAGTCTCTATGATCGTTCGGACATGATCGTTATGACATCACGCCCGGCCTCTGCATGCCAATGACGGCACCTCGGCTGGGAAGCTGTGATCTTTAAAAAAAAAAATAAATAAATAAAATATTATTTCAGGCTTCCCAGCCTAGAGGTGAGATGTGGGGTCTTATTGACCCCATATCTCACTGTAAAGAGGACCGATCATGCCACATTCCTATTACAAGGGATGTTTATATTCCTTGTAATAGGAAAAAAAAAGTGATCAAAAAAATTTTTTTTTTTTTAAAGTGTCAAACTAAAAAAAAAAAAAATTAAAGCACCCCTGTCCCTGTGTGCTCGCACGCAGAAGTGAACGCATACATAAGTCCCGCCCACATATGAAAACAGCCGCGAACATTAGTGCGAGAGCAATAATTCTAGACCTCCTCTGTAACTCAAAACATGTAACCAGTAAAAAATTTTAAAGCGTCACCTATGGGGATTTTTACGTACCGAAGTTTGGCGCCATTCCACAAGCGTGTGCAATTTTGAAGTGTGGCATGTTGGGTATCTATTTACTCGGTGTAACTTCAACTTTGACATTAAGCAAAAAAAATTTGAGCTAACTTTGTTTTGTTTTTTTCTTAAGCATAAAACTTTTTTTTTCCAAAAAAAAGCGTGTTCGAAAAATTTCTGCGCAAAGAGATAAAAAGTTGCAACGACTGCCATTGTATTCTCTAGGGTCTTTGCTAAAAAATTAAAGTTACGTACCGGTAACGTCTTTTCCAGTAGTCTTTCAGGACAGCCACCATGAGATAGTCTCCTCCTCTTCCTCTAGGAAACACTGCGCCAGCCCATAAATTCTTACTTCCCCCTGCCAGACCTCAGTATATTCCAAGATTACCACCGGTCAGCTGGGGAGACACAAGAACACATTAATAACATACTATTCCATATCATTATCATGCTGCGTTCTGGTCTTTTATAAGACACCCCAAAATTTCGGGTGGGTAACTAGGGCTGTCCTGAAAGACTACTGGAAAAGACGTTACCGGTACGTAACTTTAATTTTCCCCTTTCGTCTTTCAGGACAGCCACCATGAGAGGATGAACGAGCACTTACCAGTTAGGGTGGGACTACAGCTTGCAACACCTTTCGCCCAAAGGCTTGCTCACTAGCCGACACCAGGTCCACTCTGTAGTGCTTAACGAAAGTGGAATAACTGGACCATGTTGCAGCCCTGCATATCTGCTCTGGTGTCGCTCCAGCCTTCTCTGCCTGAGAAGCTGCCATAGCTCTAGTAGAGTGTGCCCTTATACCCATTGGGATTTCTTTCCCTACTAATGTATAGGCCTGGCCAATGGCTACTCTGAGCCATCTGGCAATAGTGCGTCGAGACGCTTTGCATCCTTTTCTGGCCCCAGAAAACAAAATAAATAAAGAGTCTGACTTTCTAAACCTCTTGGTCAGCTCTAGGTACTGAAGGATACATCTCCTTACGTCCAACGAATGAAATTTTAATTCCCTTTCCCCCGAGGGGTTGGGACAAAATGAGGGTAGAACTACCTCCTGACTTCTGTGAAAACCGGAAGCAACCTTAGGTAAAAATGCTGGATCAGTCTTGAAGATGATCCGATCTGGAAAAATAACGCAAAAAGGAGGTCTAACAGATAAGGCCTCAATCTCGCTGACTCTCCTGGCAGTTGTCACTGCTACCAAAAAAACTGTTTTTAACGTAAGATCCTTTAGTTGACATTCCTCTAAAGGTTCAAAGGGGGTTCCCGTCAGGCCCTGTAAAACTAAAGATAGGTCCCACTTGGGAAAGGGAGGGCCCTGGACCGGTCTTTGTCTAGACAGAGCCTTAAAGAATCTGACCACCCAAGGGTTGGTGGCCAGATGCTTTTCTAAATAAGCACTGAGTGCTGATACCTGACCTTTAAGGGTACTTATGGATAAACCCCTATCTGCCCCGCACTGAAGGAATTCCAACACCGTTGTGGGACTGTGTACCGCAAAGGAGCCTTCTGCACACCATTCATTGAAACGTACCCAGACCTTTTTATAAATCTGGCGTGTTTCCTTCTTCCTGCTGTTGAGGAGGGTGGAGATTAATTTCTCAGAAAAACCCCTAGCTCTTAGCATACCCTCCTCAGTAGCCAGGCCGCTAACTGCCATTGGTGAACCTGTGGACAGAGGACTGGGCCCTGTGAGAGGAGATCCTCTCGAGGTGGCAGGAATAAGGGAGGTTCGACCGCTAGTTGCTTGAGTACTGAGAACCAAGCCCTCTTTGGCCAATGTGGTGCTACTAGAATCAGGGACGTGTTTTCCATCTGGAACTTCCTGAGAACTGCCGGTAATAATGCTGGGGGCGGGAAGGCATAGCAGATTCTGAAATGCCAGTCCTGGATCAATGCGTCGACCCCTCGCGCTCCCTCCGCTCTGTTTAGGGAGAAAATACAAGGGGCTTTCGCGTTGCTTCTTGACGCGAACAGATCTACTTCTGGAGGACCCCATTTCTCTGAAATGAGATTGAAAACCTCCTGGTGGAGGATCCAATCGCCCTCTCTCAGTTTGGTTCGGCTGAGAAAATCTGCTATCACATTCTTTTCTCCTCTCAGGAAGACTGCTGAGAGTGAGAGAGTGTGAGTCTCGGCCCAGTTCAGAATGTCTGATGCTAAGGCCGACAGGACTCCGCTTCTCGTGCCGCCCTGTTTGTTTACATAGGCCACGGCGGACGAGTTGTCCGACCGCACCTGAACATGGTGGCCCCGTAGCTCCTCCTTGAAGAACCTGAGTGCTAGCCCGATTGCCCTCAGCCTTCTTAGTTCGTCGCCCTCCCAGGTGCCCTGTGCTAAAAGGGAACCCAGATGCGCCCCCCAACCCTTGCCGCTTGCGTCTGTGGTTACCACCTGAGAAACTAGGATGAACCACAGACGACCCTGCGACAAGTTTGAGACCCTCCTCCACCACCAGAGGGATCTCTTTACTTGGGGTGGAACCTGTACCAAGGTGTCCAGATCTTTCTGACTGTGATCCCACACCCTTAAGACAAAGGACTGCAAGGGACGAAAGTGCAGACCTGCCCATTGCACTGCTGGGAGGGTAGCGGTTAATAGTCCCAGGACCGACATCAGAACTCTTATGGAGACCTGACTGCTGCACTGGAGAACAGCCACTGCCCTGTCCAGTTTTTGTACTTTTTCTGCTGGAAGAAACACTCTCAGTAGCGTTGAGTCCAACAGATAGCCTAGGTACGTGATGCGCTGAGAGGGAATCAAACTGGATTTCTCCAAGTTCATTAGCCACCCTAGACCTGTAAGAACTCTCTTTGTTAGTTCTAGATCTCTGACTAACTGCAGTGGACACGGTGCAAACAGGAGCAGGTCGTCCAGGTATGCTATCACTGATATTCCCTGGAGTCGAAGAAAGGCCATCACCTCCGCCAAGACCTTGGTGAAAATGCGGGGCGAGGAGGATAGCCCGAAAGGCAGCGCCTGAAACTGTAGATGTACCGTTGTTCCACCTACATTTACCGCTAGCCGAAGAAACCTCTGCGAGGCTTCTGTAATAGGAACGTGTAGATACGCGTCCCTTAGATCCAGAGATACCATAAAGCAGTTGCGGGGCAACAGGGCTCTGACTGTGAAAATTGTTTCCATACGGAATCTCCTGTACGTCACTGACCTGTTCAGGGGCTTTAAATTCAGAATCAATCTGAATTTCCCTGTGGGTTTCTTCACTACGAAGATGTGTGAATAGAAACCCTCTCCCTCCTCGGTCTTTGGAACTCTGAGAACCACATTTTGATCTACCAGATCTCTTAATGCTTCCAACAGAGCCTCGGCTTTTGCCGTACACCTGGGTAGGTGCGTGACAAGAAATCTCCGTGGAGGAGGATTTGTGAATTCGATATGGTACCCCCTTCTTATAATCCCTAGGATAAAGCGATTGGGGGATATTGCTTCCCACTGTGGGAGGAAGGCCCCCAGTCTTCCCCCCACCCTGGTTGGGGAGTCATTGGTTTTTACGGGGCTGTTCAGGAGGGCGAAAAATCGCCCCTCCCCTGCCCTTCTTCTGACCCCAGAATTTCTTTTGCCCTTCCGGTTTTGGAATTTCTTTACGCTTTTGCGGACGAAACCCCTTCTTTGTCTGTGTAGGGGTTTTCCGCTTAACTGGGAAGGATTTCTTCCTGTCTGCTGTGCGGTCCAAGACGGTCTCTAACCCTGGGCCGAAGAGAAGGTCTCCCGTTAACGGTATGCCGCACAACTTGGCCTTAGAGGCGCTATCGCCCGGCCAAGTTTTTAGCCAGAGGGCTCTCCTGGCCGAATTGGCCAGAGCCGCTGATCTGGCCGACATACGGACTGATTCTGCCGAGGCATCAGCTATGTAGGCGATACCCCGCAGAATCGTAGGGAAAGAAGATAGAATGGTTTCTTTTGCCGTTCCAGCTTCAATATGCTCCTGAATCTTAGAGAGCCAGTGCTCCAGATTGCGAGCCACTACTGTGACAGCCAACTCAGGTTTTAAATTACCAATTGTTGAATCCCAAGTCTTTTTGAGAAGAGAGTCTATTCTCTTATCCATGACATCCACCAGGGCCCCCATGTCCTCAAAAGCCAGGTCTGTGTGTCTGGAAACCTGGGAGAAGGCAGCATCTAACTTGGGACTTTTATTCCAGATAGATGTAGGATCATCCGAGAATGGAAATCTCCTTTTTAAGGATCTAGAAAAAAAGGGTTTCCTTTCGGGATCCTGCCACTCCTTTTTAATAGTTTCAACCAGTACCTCATGTACTGGAAAAACTTTCTTCCTTTGTTCCCCTAAACCCTTGTACATTTGGTCATGAAGGGTCAGGGGTTTCCTGTCTTCCTGAATACCGAGGGTTGTATAAATAGCCCCTAAGAGGTCCTCTACCTCTTCCAGGGATAATTTATATCTGGAGGACTTTCTGGACTCCCCGTCCAGGTCCTCTCCCTCTGAACCATCCTGGGAATCGGAGGAGGAACTGTCTGGTTGTCTTTGTTCCACTCCGGAAGAGGCCCTGGAGCTTCCACTGCCCTAACTGAAGTTGCAGGTTGGGCAGGAGCAGAGCCCTGAGCCTGAGGCGAGGTTGTATCCTGGGGGACTGGACTAAAGGGAGGCTGAAACCTTTCAAATAAGGCTTTAAATGAAGAGAAGGTGGACGAAAACTCTTTAACCGAGGCTGCAAGTCCTGACTCCTGTTCAGAGTCCCTCTCCTTAACAAGGGAGTCTATGCACTCCCTACACAAGACCTTTGTCCATGTTTCCCCTAAAGTGTCCCTGCAAGAGGCACACCTCTTCTTAGAGCTATGTGCAGACCTAGACTTCTCTGTAGCTTTCTAAAATACATGAAAAGAAAAAAACATTTTGTCACTTTTTTTTTCCAAAAAAAAAACAAGGATACAACCCTGGGAGTGCACAAGACCCTCCTTAATATGTGGGGATCTGAGCCTCCCTCCCCTGACCACCCAGGGTGTCTGCCCCCCCATGACAGGAACTATACATGGAGGAACAATCCTAGATAAAGAGTACTCTTCCCCAGGGCACTCTTACCTTAGGAAGGCTGGAGGTAGTGTCCGTTGGCTGAGCATCTGCTTCCGACATGACTTGCAGGTGGTTGCTACTACCGAGTCCCACGCTGCCTGTGCGCGTCCCAGACTCGTCTCCAGCCTGTGCCTGGCTTCCCTATCAGCGCCGCGACCCGGAACCGGAAGTCGTGGGTCAAAGGCAAGCACTCGCCCTTCCGCCGGAAATGACGTCGCCCGTCGTCCGGCCCGCCTAGTTCCAAAAACAAGAAAAAAAAGAGAGCGGTCTGTATGGAATACAGGGAAGGTGAGCGCCTGCCTGCTGCAGCCCTGTAGCTGCGATAGGGAGTCCCCCCAACCTGAAGCCGCACTCGGCTAGGAAGTGGTGGCAACAGAACTAGGGGTAAGTCCCCCCTATGCCCTAGGAAACCCCTGCTCCCATTACAGGCTCCAAAAAATATAAACAGCCGCAGTCACCCTGACTGAATGGCCTGGCTCCTTGCACAGTGTCTCCCCACCGGAGGAAACACTAATACTGAGGTCTGGCAGGGGGAAGTAAGAATTTATGGGCTGGCGCAGTGTTTCCTAGAGGAAGAGGAGGAGACTATCTCATGGTGGCTGTCCTGAAAGACGAAAAATATATATATATATATATAATGTTTGGGGGTTCTATGTAATTTTCTAGCAAAAAAATGGATGAATTTTACATGTAGGAGAGAAATGTCAGAATTGGCCTGGATGGGAAGTGGTTAAAGAGGAAATAACCCTCCTACACTTTACAGCCAAAGAAGGCTGGCATCTTAGCCTCTGTTAGATCTGCAGTTTCCATGGTGCCACACGTGATGTAATGACACCAGTTATTGGACGGCTTGACATTTTGGTTGAGAGCACAAGCACCTGTGAATGTTAGCGTTTATGAAATCCCTTGAATACAACTGTTTTGAAAAAGTGATGGCGCTCGTTCATACCAGAATGCGGTGCAGGAAAACCACACTCCGTGTGCGCTTTCAGCTGCTCGTGTCAATATATTTCTAATGACACCCCAAATGAAGATCGCAAACAGTCCGTTTGCCTGCAACCGATCACATGGTGATGCAGCGATTTGGTGTAGTGTGCTTTTTGAAAAGTAGTGCATGTAGTGCAAGTAGTGCATGCACTACTTTGTGCAATCCAGTGCAATTTTACCTTATTCAAATAAACAGGTTGGAAAAATTGCACCACACAGTCGCACAGGAATGCAGACAATTCCTGTGTGAATCATGTGTGAACTGGTCCTTAAACCCCTTTCACACTGGGGCGGTTTGCAGGCGCGAATGCGCTAAAAATAGCGCCTGCAAACTGACCCGAAACAGCTGCTGCTGTGTCTCCAGTGTGAAAGCCCGGGGGGCTTTCACACTGGAGCGGTGCGCTAGCAGGACGGGAAAAAAAAAGTCCTGCTAGCAGCATCTTCGGAGCAGTGTATACACTGCTCCTGCCCATTGAAATCAATGGGGCAGCACGGCAATACCGCCGGCAAAGCGCCTTTGCAGTGGTTTTTAACCCTTTCTCGGCCGCTAGCGGGGGGTAAAACCACCCCGCTAGCGGCCGAATGCCGCCGATAAAATGACGGCAAAGCGCCGCTAATAATAGCGGCGCTTTACTGCCGACGCACCTCCCACCGGGACCTAAAGTTGAAAACAACAAACTGAAAATAGGCAAGCTCTTTATTGCAGAAGAGACATACAATAAAATATGCTTACCAGCCTGTTCGCAACCCCCTGTAGAATGTACACTGAGCCGCACATACGCATTTCAGTTTACATTCTGCCGTACTGCCTATATGTCAGGAGGACTGCACTCCTGCGCATGCACAGGAGTGACATCATCCCGTGTCAGCCATTTAAGATGGCCAAAGACTGGCACCCAGAAGAAGCTGAGAAGATGGTGCCATCAGCAAGGGACCTTGCAGGAGTCAGACTGTTAGAACCCTGGTAAGTGTTTTGGCATTTATTCAAGCACAACCTCTGCTTTCACTGTATGTTTCTGCATTCATGTTTGAACACGATTTCAATACTATTGTATACATTTTTAGTGAGTTTTTTAAATTTTTTTTTTAATTTCAAAATGTATTTTCATTACTATGTTGCACTGCATTTGCACACATTTATGCGTGCTTGCATTCATGGTGCGGGAAAAATGCAGCATGCTCTACTTTTTTTTTTTTTTAAACGCACTGCAATAGTGTGACCCAGGCTCATTCCTTCTGGGAAAAAAAAAAAAAAAAAAAAACGCACACACACAACACACACCTGACTACATCTAGTGTAAATGAGTCCTAAGGAGTTTTCCACGTGACGCCCATAACCCTATGCTCAAAAAAAGTACAGGATTTTTTTTTCCCCACATGCATTTTTTGATCCCATAGTACTAGTACCCGATTTCCCCAAAATAAGACCAAGCGTGATTTTCCAGGATGGTTGCAATATAAGCCCTACCCCAAAAATAAGCCCTAGTTAAAGTAGCTCAGAAGTCTTTAGCATTAAGTAATCCTGTAATACGCTCTGTTAAAAGATTATATAATGTGCGTGTTTTTGTAACATTGTAAAAAATACCTTATTTACAGCACTACTGAGAGCTCATGTGACCTCCGCTCCTCTCGATGTCAGCGGGGATCTCAGGCCCCCTCCCTCTGCAGTGCTTGGAGCAGGGAAGAAATGCTTCGGTAGGTCACGTGAGTGCCCAAGGTGCTGTAAATATGTTTTTTTTTGCTAAATAATGTTACAGAAACACACACATTATATAATACTGTAAGAGCGGATTACAAGATTCCTTAATGCTAAAGACTCCTGACTTGACAGGTAGGGAGGGAGAGATAGAAGGAACAGGCAAATGAGAGCAGTGTGTTCACTCTAATGTCAAAATATGAAAAAAAAAGTAGATTGTACATGAATAAATAAGACACCCTCTGAAAACAAGCCCCAGTGTGTATATTATTGCCAAAAATTAATATAAGACCTGGTGTTATTTTCGGGTGAAATACGGTAGCACCTGTACACAAACAATAAACTTGTTTTTAAATGTGAAGAACACCCTTCCTCCTATACAGCTGCTCTTCTCCTCTTTGCCCAGCCTAGGAAACAAACTCATGAAGTCTGATACACATACAAAAAAATGTATGTAATACCCTTATGGGCTCACTGAGACCTATCCTTGGTGCTGAGCCGCTTTTTGCTGTGCATCCACCTCAGAGCTGCACGCAGCAAGTCGACTACTGATGCGGATTGAGATGCAGCAGCTTGACATAAGGACAGGAGCGGGTACATAGGTCAGAACGCAGTTTTACAAAATTATTATTGCTATTCTCAAGCTAATATCCCAAGAATCACTTTGAAAAATCAGGTATACCTAACACGGAACTACAAGCTCATTTATGCACGGGCCATAACAGGATAGTCCGCCTACCAAAGGCTCTCGGGCCAGCATCAGAACTCGCCTGCCCGCACTCACCTCTACAGCCGACACTTTCCGAGTCACCTCATCCGCCACAAAGCGCTCCATGCCTCGGCCAGCAGTGCAGAAGAATCTCACACCTGCAGACTCCCCTGTCACGTGGGGCGCCTCAGATGTCATAACTACGACTACCTAGCAGCAAACTCTGCACGAGGTTCATAAACACAGCTAGCCGTAAGCTCTAGGCAAGAAGTACGTACAGACATACGTGACGTCACGGTCACATGGCTATACCAGTTGACCAGAAAACAGGCGGGGTTTCAAGCGGCTATAAGAGTAAAGTATGGTTTTGCGGAAGCTAAGAAATCCGATGCAGACATGGAAACCTTGATCGAGAAAGAAAACGTCTCTAAACGCTCCCACCTCGACGTCACAAATGAGTACTTACCTGCAGCCCACTGCAAATGTGTGAGCCTGCAATGGGGCCTCGTCTGTACTGTTCATCCCTTTAGACTTCCATGGACCTTTTTTTTGTGTGTGATAGTGCACTTATGATGCTAGATTAAAAACCTGTCATCTTAACGCATTCCAGAGTCCTGCTTACTGTGTGTAGGACACTCCCGAACTCTGCGTTCTGTATGTTGCACATTCCCAAACCGTGCGCTATATGCAGAACACTTCTGAGTTCTGTGCTCTATACGTAACTCACTTCTGAACCCTGCACTTTGTATGTAGAAAACTCCTGAAACCAGCATTGTGTATGTAGCATGCTCCTAAACTTTGCCCTATGTGCATAGAACATGCCTGAACCCTGAACTAGCGCATAGCGCACTTCTGAACTCTGCATTCACTATGTAGCACACTTGAACCCTGCACTCTGTATGTAGAACATCCCTGAACTCTGCACTTTGTACCACACTTCTGAACCCTGCGCACTGTGCATAGCGCATTTCTGTACATAGCAACCTCTTGGACTCTGCACTCTGTGTGCAGCAAACTCCTGAACCCTGAAATCTGTACATTGTGTGCTTCTAAACCCTGAAATCTGTGCATAGCACACTCCTGAACTCTGCACTCTGTATATAGCACACTTTTGAACTCTGTACATAGGACATCCCTGAACTTTGTAGTGCACTCCTGAACATTGCACTCTGTATGTAGCACACTGCTGAATCTTCAGTCTGTGTGTACTGAAGCCTGCATCCTATGCGTAGCACGCTCTTGCACCCTGCACTCTGTGCATACCACACTCCTGAACTCTGCACTCTGTAGCATGCTCCTGAACCTGCACTCTGTGCATAGGGCAATCCCGAACCCTGCACTCTGGTATTTAGATGTTACAGGTCAGGGGAGGGGGGATTTGCCTTTTTCTTAATATTTCAGTGTGTTGCCTGTTGAACATATAATAATAATAATAATATGTTTACAAATAATAAGCTTAATAAACAGCAATAGCTCTCGAAGTGTTGCTTTAACAATGACATTCTGTATGTGCAACATTGAATCAACCGCTTCCTGACCACCCGCCACAGTTATACTGCGGCAAGGTGGCAGGATGGCACGAATCGCTGTCATTGTACGTTGACTCATTTAAGTGATATAGGGGGTGCGCCCACAGGTCCTGCCGGCAACCCACGATTGCGGTGTACAGAGGCAGAACGGGGTTCTGCCTATGTAAACAAGGCAGATCCCGTTCTGACAGGGGACATGTCAGTGATCTTCTGTTCCCAGTGATCGGGAACAGCGATCTCTGTCCTGTCCCTGGCAGTCCATCCCCCCCTACAGTTAGAGCACGCTGAGGGAACACGGTTAACTCCTTGATCGCCCCTTGGTGTTAACCCCTTCCCTGCCAGTGTCATTTATACATTGATCGGTCCATTTTTATAGCACCAATCAATGTAATAATGTCACTGGTCCCCAAAATGTGTAATTTGGGGTCAGATTTGTCCGCCGCAATGTCGCAGTCCCACAAAAAATTGCTGATCACCACCATTACTATTAAAAACAATAAAAAAGTCCCTAAATATATCCCAGAGTTTGTAGACGCGATAACGTTTGCGCAAATCAATCAATATACGCCTATTGCGATTTTATTTATTTTTTAACAAAATTGTCAGTTAAAGCGATGCAATGCTGTATCGCAAAAAATGGCCTGGTCAGGAAGTGGGTAAATCCTTCCAGTCCTTAAGTGGTTAAAAGAGGATTAAATCAGAGAAAAGGGAATATAGGGATTATGGCGGTGCCAGGAAGAACACAATATGTTCCAATATTAAAATAAACAATTTTTATTAATACATAACAATTAATAGAATTACAAAAGCATGGTGTGCAAAAATGCTAAAATATATCTGTAGCGAGCTTCACGTCACTTGGCCTCATAGATGTAACGGCCAATGCAGTAGGTAGGTATTTTAGGTATCCGACATGTTTCGCCAGTATTGGCTTCTTCAGGGATAAGTTATTAATACCTAGAGTGCTACAGTAATTCTATGAAAGAAATATAACAATCAGTAAATATAGTCTGGCAAGTAATACAATGAATACAAGAAAAATATCAAAAATTCAAATATTCAAATATATATATATATATATGTTTGCGAGCTGTCAGTGTAGATTGACCTCCACCACCAATCAAAGAGCACCAAGGGGACATCCTCACATATGCACCATCGGGTGGCCTAGAAGCCTCCACCCCAGAACAACCACCCAGCCAGACATTCTACAGATGGGAATGAGGTACCTGCAAGTCACCAAGGGGGTGCCACACACTTCCAGGGCTAAACCTCCGGCAAAGATCACAATAGGTAGCTGCAGGGGGCAGTAGGAAGGACCTGGCCAAATGTGTATCTAAAGAGGTATAATTATTTGCAATGAGTTCATTATCATAATTTTTATATCTTTCTAAGGGGGTCATGTGACTCCCAATAGTTAATAGAGAGATTGTATGGGACTAACATAGTCTCCAATTGATATACTTACAAAAAAATACTCTTTAAGGTGAGTAACAGGACACCAGTGGATCCTTGGCTTAGAGAAGAACTCTAAGCAGCAACAGGGGAATGTATTTCTATAAATTAAATAGACAGACGGGAAAGAATTTATGTGCCATTTATAGGATTATCTGGGGGGAGGTGTAATTATAAGATGCACTTTAGTTAATCTGTGAGTAGATTACATCAACAAAAAACGGGCTAAGTTAACACTTACCGTTAAGTGGATGTTACACTGAGATGCTGGGCTAGACAGAGCCTACAGCCAGCGATAGCACTAAATGAGATAAGCCAGAGAGCAAAAGATAGTGTCAGCAAGAGGTAAATCTATTTATGCCCCAAACATTGAAGGTCCATAATGGTGCCTACCGGGTCAGATAACAATCAGTATGACGGTGTCCTGTAGCATCCCTGGCGTGTGTACTGGCCTGGGATGCCGGCGTTCTTATGCCCCCCACACACGTGCGGCGTCTGACGTCACCGCACGTGTGAGCGGACGAAAAAGGCCACAGCGCATGCGCCAACCGCAAATCCATCCAGGCCTACAAGGTCCAGAGGGCATTGCGGTGGTGTCCATAGTGATGTACACAACATCACAGACAAGACGCGGTACCAGACGCCGCATAAGGCAGAATGATACCTGGAAGGAGGCATTGATTTCCAGTGCGCCGTGGCTGGAGCGGGCAGAGGAAGATCCAAAGCCCTTGGGTGTCCATACAGCTAAATGTGTCCTTGACAGGGGGCTAGAAGCACCGGATCGGGTGCACATCCCCCACAGCGGAGTGCAGGGGCACAAAGACAATAGAGAAATCAGAAGGGGAGCTGGAGGGGGGGAGAGAGGGGGAAAGAGGGGAAAAAGAAGAACAAGAGGGGGGAAAAGCAGAGGGGGAAGAAAGGGAGGGTTGGGAAGGGAAGGAAGGGAATGGGGAGGAAAAAGGGGGAAAAGAGGAAGGGAAATTTGAAGGGAAAAGAAGAGAAAAATTTAGGCATCCGAAGGTACGGGGATGCCAACCGAGGCACACAAAGGGATGAGGTGAGGGTGGGTGAGAACAATCCAGGGATATATGTAAAACCCAAAAGAAACGCCTGCACACATGGCATGAAAATTGGGACAGAATACAGGAAGAAAGAGTAGAGAGGGGTTAAATCCCTGGGGTGTGCCCACACAAGTCACCCTGACAGCTCGCAAAAACAATACTTAGGTAATATTGCGAAAAGTTCATGGATTACAGATCAAACAATTAGGTCAAAGTATATTTTTACAGTAATGTACATGATAATAAAAGATATGTCTTGACTATACATATGCCGTATACAGTCATATATCCATGGTGAAAAATATTTTTTTCAAAAAAAGAAAGGGAGGGGGAAACTGTATCCTAGTCCAGCATGACTATCTCATGCGTAGGAAGGGCCAAAGGGAGGAGAGTGAAGAAACATAAACAAGATAATAAGAAATATGTATTAAAGTACAGTAGGACTTAAGAAAGGACTTTAATTGAAAGATCATGGTCCACTTCGAAGGGGGTTTTTTTATAAAAAGGGTTTAAAACTAATATTTTCATTGAGCCCAGGATATGTGGTAGCATCCAAAATGTGTATCCACTTAGTTTCCAATTGTAAAAGTTTCTGATCAATATCTCCACCCCTCACATGTGCAGGGATATGTTCCAATGCTGTAAATCCTACAACATGGGGATTAGAATCATGGTATTGTGCTATATGTCGATTGATAGAAGTAGAAGTCTTACCCTTCAGTAAGGGTTTGATATGGTCTCGAATCCTTACGCAAAATTGGCGTTTAGTTTTGCCTACATAGTAGCTGCCGCAAAGGCATGTAGCAAGATATACTACACCGATAGTTTGGCACGTGATCTTGTGTTTAATTTTGTATATTTGCCCATTGGGAAGCGGTTTCTCGCATGTATCATAAATGAACTCACATGTGTCACAATGGCCACAAGGGAATGTGCCATACACAGTTGAAAGGCACTCTAGTTTAGGTGCATGATGACTCGCCGTGACTTTATCCCGTAGGGATGGGGAACGACGATAAGTAATTTGAGGCTGAGACTGAATATATTTTTTGATGGTGTTGTCTGCTGTTAAGAGGGGCCAGAATTTACATAAAATGTCCCTTATTTTCTTATGATGTTGGGAATATTGGGTTATAACCCGGACCATTATCCCTATTTTTGGTGGAGAATATCAATTTTTTGCGGTCCAATTTTTTAACTTTGTTGAAGGCCTGCTTCAACAAGTTATGGCTGTACCCTCTTCTTTTTAATCTTTCATAAAGTTCATGTGAGGCCCTAAAAAAGTCTCCCTCATCAGTGCAGTTTCTTTTAATACGCAAATATTGGCTGTAAGGAATGCTATTAAGCAATGGTTTGGGGTGAGCGCTGTTAGCGTGTAAAATAGTGTTTCCTGACGTTTCTTTACGATACAGAGACGAAGAAAGGTTTCCTTCAGAATCCAATCGTATTTCCAGGTCAAGGAAGGTGATCCTTGTCTGGCTGCACTCCATTGTGAACTTGAGATTATACGGATTAACCGCCAGAGTGTCTACAAATCTTGAGAGATGTTCTTGAGTACCTGTCCAAAAGAAAATGATATCGTCTATATACCTGTGCCACGAGATCACGTGGCACAGGGAATCGACTAAATCGTAATTGGAAAATAGGTCCTTTTCCCACCCCCCCAGGTACAAATTGGCGTAGGATGGCGCACATTTAGTGCCCATGGCTACGCCTTGCACCTGGAGGAAGTGGGAAGTACCAAATACAAAGTGGTTATGTGTTAAGATGAAGTTCAAGAGATCAACAACAAATTGGTTGTATGCCTCAGAGCTGGGGCCTCTGTCTTGTAGCAGTTTAGAGATGACTTGAATACCAGTACCATGAGGTATAGTATTGTACAGACTTTCTACATCTAAAGCCACCATCCAGGTGTTTCTTGGAAGCTTTAGGTTCTCAAAAATACGGAGAAGATGTACTGTGTCCTGTACATAGGAGGGAAGGGCCTGAACATGTGGATTCAGGTACTTGTCCACTAAAGCACTCGCATTTTCTGTCAAACTTGAACATCCTGATATAATCGGACGCCCAGGGGGATTTTTTAAGGACTTGTGAAGTTTGGGCAAAGCATAGAACGTGGGTATTCTTCCATCTTTAACATTTAAGAATTTCCAGGTGTTAATATCTATGATTCCCTTCTGGTAGGCAGAGAAAATGAGTTCGTAGTATTCGCGAGCGTAATTTTCAATAAGTGTGCGTGAAATAGGTCTATACCAGTCAGGGTTGTCAAGGATGTTGCGGCACATGGTTTCATATGCCGCACCATCCATGACAACCACATTGCCACCCTTATCGGCAGGTTTTATGACCAGACCAGGGTGGTTTTGAAGAGATTTCAAGGCCTGCCTCTGGGCACCAGACAAATTAGAGGGGCATGGAGTGGCCCAGCTACATAGTAATTTTTGTGGTTAAAAGAGGAAGTAAAGTCTTCCTCTTTAATTGTACATACAGGTAAGCCTATAATAAGGCTTAAGTACTGTAAATATCTCCTAAACTTGCACCGTTTAGACGATACAGTTGTGTGAAAAACTGTTGGGCTTTCTTCCTGATTTTTCATTGTTTTGCACGTTTGTCACACATTAATGTTTCAGATCATCAAACACATTGAAATATTAGTCAAAGATAACACAAGTAAAAACAACATGCAGTTTTTAAAAGAAGGTTTTTATTAGTAAGGGAAAACAAAATTCAAACCTACATGGCCCTGTGTGAAAAAGTGTTTGCCCCCTAAACCTAATAACTGGTTGGGCCACCCTTAGCAGCAAGACCTGCATTCAAGCGTTTACGACAACTTGCAATGAGTCTGTTACAGCGCTGTGCATGAGATTTGGTCCACTCATCTTTGTAGAGTTGTTGTAATTCAGCCACATTGGAAGGTTTTCAAGCATGAACCGCCTTTTTAAGGTCATGCCACAGCATCTCAATAGGATTCAGGTCAGGACTTTGACTAGGCCACATTTTGTTTTTCTTCAGCCATTCAGAGGTGGACTTGCTGGTGTGTTTTGGATCATTGTCCTGCTGCAGAACCCAAGTTCGCTTCAGCTTGAGGTCACGAACAGATGGCCACACATTATCCTGCAGCATTTTTTGGTAGACCGCAGAACTCATGGTTCCATTTATCACAGCAAGTCTTCCAGGTCCTGAAGCAGCAAAACAGCCCTAGACCATCACACTACCACCACCATATTTTACAGTTGGTATGATGTTCTTTTTCTGAAATGCTGTTTTACTTTTACGCCAAATGTAATGGGACACACACCTTCCAAAAAGTTCAGCTTTCTCAACTCACCTTCCAGGACGACAACACATTAGAGATGATAGGCTCCTCCCTACAGAAAACACAATCAAATCACAGCTGACCAGAAGACTAAAAAGAGAGATGGATGGTACCCCTGTGAGCCAGGTTTAGGAATGCCGGTGGGGGCTGCACTTACCTGCTGCCTCAGAGCTTCTCACAGGTCACCTCCAAACGGCGTTTGTGCAGGTGGGCCAGGCGTATTCAATCCCCTGCTGTTGCACGCTGCTCAGGTCTCCTCCTGTTTTCCCCTGGTGCAGCGGGCTCCATTTTGCCAGAGTCCAAACGATCTAAGACACCACGGGGAGGACTTAACACGTTCCAAGTCTCACTCTCAGGCTAAAACTTCCTGTCACAGCGGGAAGAGGGTGAAACACACCCAGCTCGACCCAGGAAGTGGGTTTTAAGCGTAGAGGAGACTCCGGACCCACATGGCTGCGGAGACTGAAGCATTTCTGTCTCACAACAGGGCTCAGTGAGCTGCAAGGAGCTGAAAGCCTATCTGAGCGCACATCATGGACAAGGAGGATGGAAAGACAGTACAGGTGGCTGCAGGCAAGAGCAAGCCGGGGCCGGATAACTGCCGTTTTTACCTATATGGGGGGGTGACACCAGATTAGAACAATCCCTGGTAATCCCCCATGCTCTCACCTCTGGGGAGGGGGGCCTGCAGACATGATACAGGGGGCAGGAAGAGTGACTGTTGCTTATTCCTTCTTCTCTTGCAGGTTCCCCATGCGGCGCACAGGAAGTCTGACAAACCATCTTCCTCATCCACTAGCACTAGTTGCAGGGAACTATTGTCTAAATCCCAAACCAAGCCATTTTGTTATAGGTGTATTAACAAGCTGGCTAGGAAAGAGGCCTCAGGATTAATGAAAGATTTTCTCAAGTCTGTTCAAGAGGATATGTTGGCCACTATACAATCTTTCCGCACCTCTACACATGGACCCTGCCCTTTCCCAGGTAAAAAAAAAAGTCTGACCTCTCCTTTGAGGACTCTGGGAACATCCGGGATGCAATGGATCGCAAATTGGAGCGCCTACTTAAAAATTCCTGGATGGGCAATGCCTCGGTTATGGCCCCTGCATTAGCAGCAACCTGCATTGCCAGAAATGCAGACTTCTGGATAGAGAAGCTTAGTAAACACTTCTCCCAGGGTAATAA
This sequence comes from Aquarana catesbeiana, assembly GCF_042186555.1. Lineage (NCBI taxonomy): Eukaryota > Metazoa > Chordata > Amphibia > Anura > Ranidae > Aquarana > Aquarana catesbeiana. The sequence goes on along the minus strand of NC_133327.1, from coordinate 485,645,385 downwards.
GTCTCAGGATATCCTTTCGGTGATAGGGAAGGTTGTAGCCTTCCTGGCTGACGTGGTGGTGGATTCCTTTAAAGCCTCTGCAAAAACAGGGGCACTGATTAACTCGTCCAGGAGGGCCATATGGGTGAAAGCCTGGGAAGGTGACCTTACCTCAAAGGCCAAACTGTGCGGGTTGCCCTTCAAAGGATCTTTGTTGTTTGGCCCAGGCCTTAATGATGTTCTGTCTAGGTCCTCAGAGAAAGGGAAGAAATTTCCTGTCAAACCCAAACGCGAAAAGTACAGAAATTTTTTTCAAGCCCCCACGCGACAATCAACAGAAACTTAAAAAAGAACCCAGCAGAAGGTGGGGTTATGGTAGAGGCAGGCAAAAGGGTCACTTGCTCTTTTCCTCTCCAGGCCAAAACAAAAAAGATCCCAAGTGACGCCGGAATCAGGGTAAGGGGCAGACTGTCTCATTTCATCCCCCAGTGGGAGGAAATTTCAGACAGTCTTTACCTCATCAGTCTGATCAGGGAAGGCTACCGCCTAGAGTTCTCATCAGAGCCCCCACCAATGATCACGTTAACGCATCGTCCCAAGGATGCATCAAAAAAGAAAGCCTTACTAGAAGGGATTCAGGAACTAGTGGAACAACAGGTGGTAGTTCCAGTTCCAAAAATTCAGCTTTACCAAGGCTTTTAGTCCCACATTTTTGTGGTACCCAAGCCTTCAGGAAAGTATCGCCTTATTATAAAATCTCAGGAACTTAAACAAATTCCTAGAATACGAGAGGTTTTCTATTGAGAGTATTTACTCAGTGCAAAAAAACCTACTGAAGGAAGTCTTCATGACCACCCTGGACCAAAGGGATGCCCGATTTACATGTCCCGATCTTCCCGGAACACCAGGCATTCATTCCTGAGATTTGCGGTGATAACCCAGGAAGGAGTTTCCCACTTGCAGTTTAAGGCACTTCCCTTTGGGCTAGCGGCAAGTCCAAGAATCCTTACGAAGATTCTAGCAGAGGCGGTTGCCCATCTCCACCTCCAGGGGATAGCAGTGATACCCTACCTGGACGACCTGCTCATCTTCGGTCCATCAGCCGCTCAAGTGGAAACAGATACCCAAAGGGTGAACTCTGTCCTGGAAAGACTGGGCTGGCTGGTAAACATGGAAAAATCCTCCATGGAACCAGCTTAGTTCCAGACCTTCTTGGGCTACCGGATGGACTCTCGGGCTCAAAAGCTCTTCCTACCAAGGGAAAAGCTGGAGAAAGTGGTCACAGCCATCAAAAGGCTGATTGGAGCCCCTGTGTGTTCCAGAAGGGAGATCCTCAGGGTCCTGGGTCTCATGTCCGCAGGATTCCAGCAGTAGTCTGGGCGCAACTGCACTCAAGGGATCTGCAATTGTTCCATCTTTGCACTTGGGACAAAAAGAACGAATCCCTAGATGAAAGTTTAATCATTACCCACCATCTAAAATCTTCTGTGGAGTGGTGGTCAGTCCCAGGCAATTTGGAAAAAGGCAGACCCTGGGAACAGTGGGATCCTCTAAAGGTCACCACAGACGCAAGTGCCCAGGGATGGGGAGCCCAGCTAGGAAAAAGCCAAAGCACAGGGTACCTGTGAGAAGGAGGTAGTCAGATCGTTTTCCAATTTCAGGGAACTCAGAGGGGTGGGCAAAGCCCTAAAAGCCTTCAAAAAAACAGTCACAGGGAAAGAAGTCCTGTTTGCTCAGACAACGCTACGGCTGTAGCCTATCTGAACCATCAGGGGGGAACCAGGTCCAAAACCCTTTTAGACCTGGGCCGAGTACAGGGTAGTCTCTTTGTCAACGGTCCACATAAAGGGCACAGACAACCAGGAAGCAGACTTCCTTAGTTGCCAACCTGGCAGACAGGGAGAATGGGAACAAAACCTGAAAGTATTTTGAGTGCTAGTTCAAAAATTTGGCTGCCAAGAGATAGACCTCTTTGCCAATCAAAAGAACAGAAAGGTAAAAAGTTATTTTCTCTCTCTCAGTAAAGATTTAGAAGTCTGGATGCTTTAGCACAAAACTGGAATTTCCAGTTGGCTTACGCCTTCCCCCCTCTGGCACTGATTCCGCGAGTGGCCCCATGGTGGCCAAGGAGGGTGTTGGAAGCTAACATGAATATCATATTTCTGGATGTTGTACACATATTTCTTTACTTCCAAGAGAAGCTAGACATGGAAAGAATGAAGGTTTTACACTCCCGGGAGGACAGGATGCTGCCACCCAGGTGGGAATGTAACCTGTTAAGCTTCTATTGCGCATGACAATGCTGGCTCTGATCTGTCTATGGGAATTTCCTAATTAGCTACTATACACCCAGGCTTCAAAGACAACTAAACTGACAGGGATGATGGATGAGGTGAGACACAGAAAAGCAAGGGCCCAGGTATTTGTGGAATTTGACATCGGTCGGATGATGGCATTCCATGGACTAACACTGCCCCCCAGAGGCCAGTTAGAGCAAGACGGTCCATATGATAGCCTGTTGAGGGAACGCCCCAGAGACACTGTGATTCGTCCAAAGGCAAAGTTGGGCAGGCAAAAGGGGGGGGGGGTCTGGATGAGGTATGTTTGTTAAAAGGAAATGCTTGCCAGAGAAACTTTCTCTTTAAGACCTGAGGACCAGCCTGAGAGGATGTGCTAAGTATCAATCTTGTATTGTGTTATGATTGTAGGCCTTGTAATATTGCAATTTCTTGTAGTACCTTTATGTTAGTTTTCCTAATTCTGCTGTTTTAGTACATTCCTATTTTATTGGGAAATAAATGTAACTTGTTTACTAAGCAGAGGTGTTTGTTATATCATTGTGCTTATCAGACTCATACAGATTAGCAACTATAGGGATTAGATAAATTAATACATGGGTGCAATAGTTATATAGGATATATTAGATTGTATAATATTGTACCAACTTCAGAGGGCTTGGTTTGCGACCTTGAAGGCACTATCAGTAGCGCCTCCCTGGAAGCTCCTGGACCTTCCGGACCTTCACTCGCAGGGTCCAGTGCTGCATCCCAGACGGGGATTTTTTTCATCTGATGGCCTGGTTAGTGAGCGCCAGATCCTCAAGGGCAAAGATTGCTCAGACAGAGTGATAGACACTCTCCTCTTGAGCAGGAAGATGGTGACGAGAAAAACTTACTGTAAGATATGGAAAGTTTTTTGTACTTGGTGTAAATGAAAACATATAGTTTCCACTTCTATTCCGGTAATCCTGGAATTCCTCCAGGATAGAGTAGAGAAGGGTATGGCTGTCAACACTCTTCGAGTACAAGTGGAAGCTCTTTCAGTTTTTCTTGACAAGAGAATAGCGAAGGAACCTTTAATTAAAAGATTTTTGGTGGCCAGGGATAGGGCTACCCCTGTAACGAAAGATAGGTTCCCAACTTGGGACCTAAACAAAGGTTCTAGAGACATTATCTAGACACCCTTTTGAACCTTTAGAAGAAGTTTAAAGGGGTTGTAAAGGTTGATCCTACCAGATAGAATCATCCTCAAACCAGATCCATTGTATCTGCCTAAGGTGTCATCAGCCTTCCATAGGACGCAGGTAATAACCCTAATATCCTTTTGAAATTTAAGAGAAGTGACCAGTCGCATAACCAAGTATCAATGGCATGCTTACATCCCGGGTTAATGTATAGAAAGAAAAAGGGGGACAAGTTGGACTTTAAATGAAGCATGTCAATTGAGAGTAAAAATGATGAATACATGTGAGTAGGTAAAATGATTTGGATTTAATTTAAAGTCAATAACCCCTAGGGGTAGTCCGTGATTTTGATGCATACAGTAACAATGAAGTAGTATAAATTCAAATATAATCAAAAAGATTGACATATTAATAATAACAATTATCAAGAAATCTGGAATGCGAACAAATCAATGGACATACATGAATGCAGTTCATAACAGAAATACATGAATTAAAATTACCAATCAAGATCAAAAAATCACATGAAATTAGTACAAACTCGATAGAAGAAAATTGATAATGTCAGGAATTAAAATTAAGCTTAATAGGGCATCCTTAGTTTGAGAACCGGATGGGTTTCTTGGCTTCTTGCCAGTCAACAGGGGTTGGATGCATATTTTTACTGAAGAAAAGCAAAAGAATATGATGAATATTGATACATGTGGAACCTCAGTTTAATAGAGAAAAGATATCAAAATTGTCCGCTTAATTGGAGAGGCTACTTACAAAATAGCCCAAAAATCAAGGAGAACTTCCAGCAATGGGATCTGTTAAGGTCTAAGATATAACTGTCTCAACCGGGGTTGAGGCAGGGTTCCGACCATCCTCCCAGCACATTGGAGGGCAGGCCAGGGGATACACAAGCCAACTGATTCCTATGCCCTCAAACACCGGTCAATGGGTTATGAATGTGCAAATCTGCGAAAAGGTAAAGAGAAATTATACATTAAGAAAAATTGTTGTATGTGTCAAAATAAGTGAATGATGATTTGAACATGTTGAATGAATAAATGACTGAAAAATGTGTGTACTAAATACATTGGGGGAAGTAAAATGAGTGGGAAATAATAAGGGGGAAATGGGAGTGAACTGAATGTATGTGATGCAGGTGAAAATGGGTTAAAAAAGGAAATACAACCTCAACCAATGGGAGGTATATAAAAATGTATGTGTGGTGCACTGGATAAATAAATAAAAAGAATAAAAATATGTGTACATAAAAAGAAAAAGAGACATGAATAAGACTCTATTACCCATGTGTTGAATGGTGGCTGCTAACGAAATGGTCCCTTCCTAGCAAGGCACAGTGGAGGAGTGAACCGTCTGTCTGTCGGTCCCAGCTGATGTACCCCGGCCCTGGGTGGGTCCCCGCCAGCGTCATGCGTGTCATCTTTGGCAGCCAAGAAACGAGGGAACAATCACAGCTGAGGATAACCTATACCTCAGTGGATGTCCGCCCATCTCAGCTGCAGGCGTCAGATGGAAATGAAATGAACAGAATTCCACCTTGCGGCGTCTATTGACGCCGCTCGAGGGGCCAGTTTAGGCATGACGCTGATGCGTTGAGATCGAACCCCAACATACCCCGAAATGAATGAGGGGAGGTGGGGAGGGAGCTGAGCGCATCGCAACCCCGGAAAAAGAGACCGAGACATACACTCTGTGTCTATGGACACAGAATGTATCAGACGGGAGCGCGCCCGCAAGGTAACCCCCTTGGGAGAGAGCTTCCCGAGGGGGTTAGCTATTGCGGGGAGGAGCCGCCGTGGGTCCCCAGAACAGGAGGATCGGGGCCACTCTGTGCAAAACGAGCTGCACAGTGGAGGTAAGTATGACATGTTTGGTATTTTTAAAAAATAAAAAAATTAACCTTTACAACCCCTTTAAGTTTTTGACCATAAAACTAGTCTTACTCCTAGCAATTACTACAGCTAGGATGGTAGGGGACTTACAGGGTCTTTCCATTAAAGAACCGTTTTGTTGATCCTACCAGATAGAATCATCCTCAAGCCAGAACCAAGGTGTCATCAGCCTTCCATAAGACGCAGGTAATAATCCTACAATCCTTTTGCAAGAACCCTAAGAATGAGGGGGAAAATACATTTCATTGTTTAGATGTCAGGAGATGCCTCCTTACTTATTTACAGAGGGTAAAAGAATTTAGGAGATCTAATCACCTTTTAACCCTCTTCTCTGGACCTGTAAAGGGACTTCAAGCCTCAAAATCTTCAGTCTCTAGGTTGAGAAGGCAAGCCATTACTATAGCATACGAAAGCTCAGGCATACCTGCACCAGCAAAGTTGAAAGCACACTCAACCTCCTGGGCTGAAAAAGCGGGAACCACCTGGGAGCAAATTTGTAGAGCGGCCACCTGGTCCAGCTAAGACACCTTCTTGAAGCACACCAAGTGGAGTTTCTTTCGCAGCTAGACCTAGCCTTCGGTTGAAAAGTGTTACAGGCAGTGGTCCCACCCTAAGGTAGGCCTGTGGATTACTTTATTATCCTCTCATGTGTTGCCGTCCTGGAAGGTGAGGTGAGAAAACCGAAGGTTACTTAGCGATAATGGTGTTTCTACGAAACCTTCCAGGACGGCAGGCCTACTTCATGCCCTGTCAAGGGTGCAGGAGAATGTACACACTAGGTGGTAAGTGCCTAAATGTTGGAATAACCCTTGTGAATCGGTTGGGAGAATTACTTTACAACAACTGAGGGACAGGGGATAAGGTGGGGCCTTATAAACAGCTGTGATTCGATTGTGTTTGCTGTAGGGAGGAGCCTATCATCTCTCATGTGTTGCCATACTGGAAGGTTTCGTAGAAACACCGTTACTGGTACGTAACCGTTGGTTTTTGTCTTGTCAGTCCACAGAGTATTTTCCCAAAAGTCTTGGGGATCATCAAGATGTTTTCTGGCCTGAGACAAGCTTTTATGTTCTTTTTGCTCAGCAGCGGTTTTCATCTTGGAACTCTGCCATGCAGGCCATTTTTGGCCAGTCTCTTTCTTATGGTGGAGTCATGAACACTGACCTGAACTGAGGCAAGTGAAACCTGCAATTCTTTGGATGTCGTTGTGGGGTCTATTTGTGACCTCTTGGATTAGTCGTCGCTGCACTCTTGGAGTAATTTTGATTGGGGAAGTTCACCACTGTTCCATGTGTTCGCCATTTGTGGATAATGGCTCCCACTGTGGTTCGCTGGAGTCCCAAAGCTTTAGAAACGGATTTATAACCTTTTCCAGACTGATAGATCTCAATTACTTTCTCATTTGTTCCTGAATTTCTTTGGATCTCGGCATGATGTGTAGCTTTTGAGGATCGTTTGGTCTACTTCAAACGATCTGGTCTACTTTACTTTGTCAGTCAGGTCTTATTTAAGTGATTTCTTGATTGCGAACAGGTGTGGCAGTAATCAGGCCTGGGTATGGCTAGAGAAATTGAACTCAGGTGTGATAAACCAGAGTTAAGTTATGTTTTAACAGGGGGGCAAACACTTTTTCACACAGGGCCATGTGTGTTTGGATTTTGTTTTCCCTTAATAATAAAAACCTTCCTTTTAAAAACTGCATGTTGTGTTTGCTTGTGTTATCTTTGACTAATATTTAAACTTGTTTGATGATCTGAAACATTAAAGTGTGACAAACGTGCAAAACAATGAAAAATCAGGAAGGGGGCCAACACTTTTTCACACAACTGTATTTACTGTATATGATGTCATCACCGCATGCACACTGAAGGAACTACCTGCTTGTGCCATTTCTTCAAGGCCCGTTCCGTGACCGGTGGCTCCCGTGCGCATGTGCGGGAGTGGAGCCCGCGAACCCGGAAGTAACTCCTGGAAATATGTCGGCCCTGTCAGCGGTGTGCCGGTGCTGATCCAGTGCATCGTTCTAAGGTAAGTATTTTATAATGAGCTAATATGCGATGCATATTAGCTCATTATGCCTTTGTCTTGCAGTTTTTTTTTTTTTTGTTTTTTTTTAGTTTTGGAGGTTTACAACCACTTTAAATACTGAATGCAGCAGAAAAGTGAGTAGAGGTGATTGACAGATTGGCTCACAAAGCCTTATGCCCCGTACACACAATTGGAAATTCCGCCAGCAAAAGTCCGATGTGAGCTTTTGGTCTGAAATTCCGACCGTGTGTATGCTCCATCGTACTTTTGCCAGCAAAAGATTGAGAGCAGGTTCTCTATTTTCCTGTCTAAAAAAGTTCCTTTCGGAAATTCCGTTCGTCTGTATGCAATTTCGACGCACAAAAAACCATGCATGCTCAGAATCAAGTATGAGACGGAAGCGCTCGGTCTGGTAAAACTAGCACATTCATCACACTGTAAATTTTTGGATCTTTTAATGCAGCGTATTCTTTTGTTCTTTATAATGCTAGAAGAATGAAGTTGTTTTGCTGCTGATACTCACACAGAGTTCTGACAAACTTATTTCTTTATTATTTCTTGTGATCTCCTTAATAATATTTTTAGTTTTTAAAGCCAGATCTCCATAATAATGTTTAGAATTATTTTTTTTTGTGATTTTTTCTTTTCCTTTTTTTATTTAACCGCTTGCCGACCGTCTGCCGCAGTTATACTGCGGCAGAATGGCACAGGCAGGCAAATCGCCATTGGATTCGATCAGGAACCGATCAATCCCCAGACCCAGGCCAATGATATCTGGCCTGGACCTGGCGATCGGTCCTGATGAATTAGATCCTTCCCCTGTCTGTGTAACTGTAAACACTGACAGGGGAAGTGATGTCATCTCTCCTCGTGTCGGTCTTTTCGTTCCAGACCGAGAGGAGAGAAGACATGTAAGTGCACCAACACTACACTGACACCAGGTCACCAAGGCACACAATTCACCCCCCGATCACCCCCCCCAATTAACCCCTTCACCACCTGTCACTGTGTCACCCAGTACAGCAATCAGATTTTTTTTTGATCGCTGTACCAGTGTCATTAGTGACACTAATCAGTGTTAGGTTTAGGGACCCCCCCTAACCCCCACCAATAAAGGTTTAACCTCTTAATTACCCCGTCACCTGTGATCACAGTATAAGTGTCACGGGTGACGCAGTTTAGCTAGCTTTTTATAGTGTCAGGACACCCGCCGTATTCTGCTCAATAAAGGTTTAACCACCTGATCACCCGGCGGGTGATCAAAGTTAGGTTTTAGCGTCAGATAGGGTCTGCGTCAGATCAGTGCCAGTGCCACTAACACCCACGCACACACCATACACCTCCCTTAGTAGTATACTGTCTGAACGGATCAATATCTGATCTGATCAGATCTATACTAGCGTCCCCAGCAGTTTAGGGTTCCCAAAAACGCAGTGTTAGCGGAACCAGCCCAGATACCTGCTAGCACCTGCATTTAGCCCCTCCGCCCAGCCCAGCCCACCCAAGTGCAGTATCAATCAATCACTGTCACTTAGAAAACACAACACACATAACTACAGCGTTTGCAGAATCAGGCCTGATCCCTGCGAACGCTAACAGTTTTTTTGGTAGCGTTTGAATCAGTCGCTAACAGCCGGGAGCTTTTTTACCTGTGAGTCTCACTAGTGTACCAGTAAATTTAGAGCTCAAAATGGCAAATCGAAGGTACAGTAGTGAAGAGGCCTACACATTTCTGAGCATGACAGATAGTGAAGAGGAAGTCATTCATCTGTCAGATTCAGGCTCAGAATACGATCATGTAGAGGACAGCGGCTCCATGACAGATAGCTCTGACGATGGAGTTGTGGTCCCTGCCAAGGTCAGGTGTTCCAGACCCCGATCTTCTTATGCTGTCGTTAAGATGCAAGAACCACAGGTCCCTTGTATGGAGCAGAGAGCCAGTACTAGCTCCACTATTCCTTCTGGTGAACTGGCAAGCACCAGTGGCCTAGTACATCCTGGTCATACATGCAGCACTGCAGTAACACTTGGTGACGTGGCGAGTCCCATAAGTCCAGTTCAAGCTGGCCAGGTGGCAAGCACGAGTAGTGTCCTGCAGCCACCAAGAAGACAAAGACAGGCCCATTGAGCCCATAGTGCCCTTCCTGCTGCATTCGCCAATCCTAATTGGGAACCCACCACTTCTGCAGCACCCGTACTTCCCCCATTCACTGGCCAACCCGGAATTCAGGTGGAAACAGTTGATTTTACGTCACTTGATTTTTATACGCTGTTTTTCACCAAAGATCTCTATAGATCTATTGTGGACCAAAGCAATTTATATGCTGGTCAATTCATCACCGCTAATCCCCAGCTGACCCTTGCCAGAGATTGGAGACCAATTACGGTCTCCGAATTTAAGACCTTCCTGGGCCTATCCCTCCTCATGGGCATAACTAAAAAGAGTGATTTGCGGTCATATTGGTCCACTGACCAATTCCCCATATGCCTATGTTCTCTGCCTCCATGAGCAGGACACGATATGAGCAGATCTTGCGGTTCATGCATTTCAACAACAATGAACTCTGGCTTCCTCGGGGTGACCCTGAATTTGATCGGCTCTACAAAATTCGGCCCCTCATAAACCACTTCAACCGACGTTTTGCAGCCCTGTTTACTTCCCATCAAGTTGTCTGCGTTGATGAGTTCCTGATTAAGTTTTCTGGCCGCTTGTCATTCAAACAGTATCTTCCCAGCAAGTGTACCAGATACGGGGTCAAGATGTATAAGCTCTGTGACAGGGCCACAGGCTATGAATGTAGTTTTATGGTTTACGAGAGAAGAGATAGTTCCGTAGAGCCGTAGAACTGCCCTGATTACATAGGGAGCGCTGGTAAGATTGTGTGGGACTTGGTGTCACCCTTATTCGGAAAGGGGTACACTTGTATGTGTACAATTATTACACAAGCGTGCCACTTATTTGATCATCAAATTGGCGCATGTGGCACCGTGCGATCTAATCGCCGGGGCTTACCCCAGCGGCTTTTAGATTCATGTCTTAGGCTAGGGACGAGAGCCTGCTTGAGATGTTGTAATTTGCTTGCTGTGAAGTGGAGGGATAACATGTTTTCGTTCTTTCCTCCCTTCACGCAGACACGACTGCCCAAATTACTACAGCGACGAATATAACCTCAATATGGGAGGGGATGACCTCAACGACCAGTTGTTGGCGCTGTACCTAATTGCCCGTAAGGCCAGACGTTGGTATAAAAAAGTGTCTGTATACTTATTTCAATTGGCTTTGCTGAACGTTCGTGTGCTATACAGAGCTTCAGGACGAACTGGATCCTTAAATTCCAGGAAGAGATCATCAGAGCCCTTCTGTTTCCAGGCGGTGCTCTGGCCCAATTTCCCAACGCAAATGCAGTAAGCTGGCTGCATGAGAGGCATTTTCTGCATGTCCTCTCTGGTGCCCCTACCCAGAAAACACCCCGAAGAAGATGTTGTGTCTGTAGAAAGCGCGGATTTAGGCGTGACACCCGCTTTTATTGTCCCTCCTGTCCTGACCAACCTGGTCTTTGCATTGGTGACTGTTTCGAACGCTATCACACACTAGTTGAGTATTAGCGTAGGGTACAGCACCACACAGTCATAGGCACACGTACACAGGTTCTTGGGGTCTTGAAAGATGTGATGGCCATCACATTTTGAGAGACCCTAATCTGCAACGTTCAGTTTATAGTTTTTTTTTACAGTTTTTATAAAAGTGGAAAAAAAAAACACACACACAAAAACACAAAAAAAATAAAAAAGCCAAAAATAGTTGTGGTTGTATTTTTCTTCTCTCTCTCTCTATTGTTCTCTCTCTTATGTTCGCGCTCTACTTTCGACTCTACTGTTCGCTCACTATTGTTCTATATCTATCGTTCTCTTTTGGTTTTATTTTTACTATGTTTTATTGTATTTGCTTTGCAGGTATGGTATGTTATATTGTAATGTTTGCTTTATTGTTAACCATCATTTGCTTAGCAGGTACGCAATTCAGCTGCAGCACAGATTTATTTATCTTGACAGCAACAGCTTTTGCTCCCAAGATAGATAAAGCTGTGACTCCAGCGCTGTAGGAGGAGATTTCACCACCACAGTTAAAAAAAAGAGCATATATGCCGAAGCATGGGGGCAGCAGGGGTGGAGGAGTGATTTGCTCCTAACTTTTGGGGTGGATGCCCCCATGCTTCGACATATATATATTTTAGGCACAGGTTGCATTAAAAATGGTTTTATTTTTTACTATTTTTTTTTGTATTTGCTTTGCAGGTATGGTATGTCTTACTGTTATACTGTAATGTTACTTTGTTTTATTGTTAACCATCATTTGCTTAACAGGTACGCCATTCAGTTGCAGCACGGAATTATTAATCTTAACAGCAACAGCGTTTGCTCCCACGATACATAAAGCCGTGACTCCAGCGCTGTAGGAGGTGATTTCACCACCACAGTAAAAACAAAATGGTGCATGTATGCCCATCATTAGAAGTGGGTGGATGAATATATGCCCAACAAGGACCAGTAATGTACTGGTATGTTGCTGAACTTTGAGTGGTTATACCAGAATGATGCCTGCGGGTTTAGGTATCATCTTGGTATCATTCTTTTCAGCCAGCGGTCTGCTTTCATTTAAAAGCAATCCTAGTGGCTAATTAGCCTCTAGACTGCTTTTACAAGCAGTGGGAGGGATTGTCACCCCCCACCATCTTCCATGGTTTTTTCTGGCTCTCCTGTCCCAACAGGGAACCTGAGAATGCAGCTGGTGGTTCCACCAGCTGACCATAGAGCTGATCAGAGACCAGAACAGCTCCAATCATCTCTATGGCCTAAGAAACCAGAAGCTACGAGCATTTCATGACTTGGATTTTGCCAGATGTAAACAGCGCCATTGGGAAATTGGGAAAGCATTTTATCACACCGATCTTGGTGTGGTCAGATGCTTTGAGGGCAGAGGAGAGATCTAGGGTCTAATAGACCCCAATTTTTTCAAAAAAGAGTACCTGTCACTACCTATTGCTATCATAGGGGATATTTACATTCCCTGAGATAACAATAAAAATTATTTTAAAAAAAGAAAGGAACAGTTTAAAAATAAGATAAAAAAGCAAAACAAATAATAAAAAAAAAAAAAAAAGCACCCCTGTCCCCCCCTGCTCTCGCGCAAAAGCGAATGCAAGCGTCGGTCTGGCGTTAAATGTAAACAGCAATTGCACCATACATGTGAGGTATCACCGTGAAGGTCAGATCAAGGGCTGTAATTATAGCAGTAGACCTTCTCTGTAAATCTAAAGTGGTAACCTGTAAAGGCTTTTAAAAATGTAAGTAGTTTGTTGCTGCTGCACATTTGTGTGCAATTTTAAAACATGTCGTGTTTGGTATCCTTGTACTCGGCCTAAGATCATCTTTTTTATTTTATCAAACATTTTGGCAATATAGAGTGTTTTAGTGCATAAAAATCTTAAAAAGTGTGCTTTTTCCCAAAAAAATGCATTTGAAAAATCATTGTGCAAATACTGTGTGAAAAAAAAAATGAAACACTACTCAGGAGAAGCAGCAGAATTTATTTTGGGGTGTAATTCTACATATGCCCATGGCATGTGTGAGCAATATATCATTTAGTGACAACTTTGTGCAAAAAAAAAAAGTTTGTCATTTTCCCGCAACTTGTGGCAAAATATAACATATTCCATGGACTCAACATGTCTCTCAGCAAATAGCTTGGGGTGTCTACTTTCCAAAATGGGGTCATTTGGCTGGGTTTTGTGCCATCTTGGCATTTTATGGCCTTCAAAACTGTGATGGGTAGTGAGGAGTGAAATAAAAAATTTACGCCCTTAGAAATCCAGAAGGAGGTGCTTGGATTTCGGGGCCCCGTACGCGGCTAAGCTCCCAAAAAGTCCCACACATGTGGTATCCCCATACTCAGGAGAAGCAGAAAAATGTATTTTGGGGTGCAATTCCACATATAACCATGGCATGTGTGAGCAATATATCATTTAGTGACAACTTTTTGTAAAAAAAATGTATTTATTTATTTTTTTGTCATTATTCAATCACTTGGGAAAAATTTTTTAATATTCAATGGGCTCAACATGCCTCTTAGCAATTTCCTTAGTAGGGTGTCTACTTTACAAAATGGGGTCATTTGGGGGGGTTTGTACTACACCCCAATTTTAGCACCTCAAGAAATGAGGCAGTCATAAACTAAAAGCTTTGTAAATTCCAGAAAATGTAATGTAATGTAGAAAATATCATTTTTTTCAAAATTTTCGGTCTTTTTCCGTTTATATCGCAAAAAATAAAAATTTAGTTTGGGTACAGCATTGCATGACTGCGCAATTACCAGTTAAAGCAGCGCAGTGCCAAATTGTAAAAAGTCATCCGGTCATTGAGCTGCCAAATGTTCCGGGGCTGAAGAGGTTAAATCAAGATCTCCTTTTTTTGATAATTTTAAAATTATTTTCTAGTGATCTCCATTTTTTTTTATTTTTTTGTGTGTCAAGTTACCACAACAATATTATTATCTTGTATTTTTTAACCTCAGGGAGGTTGGTGTCCCTTGTTAATTTGGCATTGTATTTTTGAAATGTACCTGCCTACTCACAAACAAACTGTCCTTATTTAATAAAAACACGTAGCCAAGTATTTGTTGAAAACAAAAGAAAGAGGGAAGGCAACGCTGGAGAAACTGCAGAAATTTGCGAAGCCTTTGTACCCCAGGGCAGACATCAACTATTTGAAAATGAAAATTGGTAGCCTGAGGAGTCCATACAATAGGGAGCACAATCTGGTCCTGGAATCCAAGAGATCAGGAACAGCAGCAGATGACATATATGTTCCCAGGCTGTGGTACTACAACAGCCTGCGTCTTCTGTCAGACCAGACTGAACCCAGGCCATCACTTTCTTGTCTTCCTTACACACTGCACTCTGTTGCTTTGTTTGTCGAGTTGTGGCAGGAGGTGTAAGCAGAGGAGGAGGATGGACGCACTCACAAAGGTGTGTATTTTCTGTCATTTGTCCACTAAACTCCTTATTTAGGGTCTGTAAAATTATGTTCTCACATAAGAGGCGTTGTCACTTCTCCATTTTCTGCATTTTCGCTGCTACTATGCAGCCATAGCACTCTTGAATGCTGGGGGGGTCTCTTAGGGTCGCATGAGCATCCCGAATGAGGGCAAGTGCTGCCTCCTCCATGTTCCTCCCCTTCCTGGGCCTTTTGGGTGGCCTTTTGGGTGGAAGGCGGAGGGGAGGGACCTGGGATTGGGTCAGTCCACTGGGCCCAGCCACCCCCTGGCTGCCACTTCCCCCTGCTACCTCCTGACTGACACATTCCAGACCCTCATCCTGGCTGAGGCTTTCCTGTGTATAAAAAAGGGACATAGTTTTAGTTTTTGCTTCATCAATCACACACAATTTTCAGCTCATGACTGTTGCAAATTGAATGTTAATAAATAGAAAAGACTATCATTCTGACCCCAGTATTTTTCATTCTTGTCCCAATCATTTTTGGCCACTACTGTCTATTGATATGTAAAACACTTTTTGTTCAATCATTAATTTCATATCAATAATAACATCTAGTTAGCATCATTAAATTTAGGACAAGAAATATGTAGAAAAATACTATACCTGCCTCAAGCTGGGCTCCTCTACTTCTTTCTGGCTGGAAGGCCAAGGTTGGTCCTCGGAAGCCTCCCCTGGGGTGGAAAGAAGTGTGGAAAGTGATAACCTCACTTCAGTCTGGTCTTCCAGAAAATGCATTTTGTTGTAGTACCACAGATGGGGTACATACACTCCTGACCTCTGGGATGCTAGGTTCTTATTAAGCTCCTTCTTGTATGTGCTCCTCAAGCTACCAATTTTCCTATCCAAAAGAATTGCTGTCTGCGTTGGGGACCTCCGTCTTCACAAATTCCAGCAGTTTCTCCAGCGCTGCCTTCCTAGCTGGTCTGTTATAGTATAAATTATGTTTGACTTTCCACAAACTGGGCAACTCCCTGTACCCATCTATAAACTGGCTCATAAAATCTGGCTTTTTGAATGGATGAATTAATTCTGCAAGAAAAAAACAAGAGAAAAACCCTAATGTCAGGCTAAACTCTCATAATCTTATCACAATATATGCCTCAATCTAGAGGAAATATAGGCCACTGATGCCCCAAGGTAAAATGTTACCTTTGTTCTCACAATCGGCACTTCCTCCACTCACAGATCACACATCCAACGCACGCACGTTAAGCTTTATATACACTGCGCATGCGTGAAAATCCGCACGCGTCACCTGCCCCTGACGTTCTTTTTAGAATACTCCCCGCCCCTTCTCTTTCGGCGCAGTGGGAGAGGACATGGCGGAGACACAGCAGGTGCGTAATTCCAGTAACGACGAGGAAATCCCGGTGCCCGAAACGTCCCGATCCCAGAGGAGATTTAAGGCCTCAAATATGACCTTTGTAGAGATGGTGGAGATGGTGAACATCTTGAAGAGGGCCGACTATGATGGGAAGTATGGACCTTATCTAAACCCAAATGTGGGAAAGGCCAAGATCATGTCTAAAGTTGTGAGACGTCTGCACAGGAATTTTGGGGTACGGCGATCCAAGGAGCAACTGAGGAATCACTGGTCAGACCTGAAATCGAAAGAGCAGCATCAGTACAGAAGGATCAAGAAACTGCATCTAAAAAGTAAGTAGTTGTCCTGTGTTCCTATTATTATTATTATTACTTGCATGCTGCTCCATGTGCTTTTCTGTACAGTTTAAAATGGCAACTTTCAGGCTTGTGGGCACAGTAATCAGTCGTAGTAAACATCATTTGTTCGCCCACTAATAATAAGATGTTTTTTGCAGATGCAGGTTAACTACATTTGATCATGCCAATTTGTATTAAAATAAGTTTAGTACATTGTTGTCTAGATGTGTTTGTAACTAGAATGAAATGCAAACTTGATTCAGTGTAATGTAAGGAGAGGACACTCAGCAGCTGTTTACACATCTGGACGCAGGAGCACTAGTGTGGGACACCAGAACAAACTTTTTAGGGTGTCCCACACAGGTGCTCCAGGGGATACTAGGGGTGTCTTCATGTGTGAATATTGTCCAAAAAAGGTAAGTATTCCAGCTTTATAAAGGGAAAAAAAATGACTTCAGCTTGGAACTCTGCCAAAACAGACAATTGTACCATACTTCGAAGCAATGTTTCATATTCCTATTTCTGGCACACTTCCAAGCAAAGTTTTATATTCCTATTTCTGGCCTCAAATATCTGTGTGCTAAGTATACCTTTTTTTTAATTCTCATAGGGGAGAAAGGACCCACCTACTAAAGAAGGGGAACTCAGCACAAAACCAGAGGATGTGGAGGAAGGAGAGGTGGTTGAAATAGTCACCACAACAGGTGAGTGTCTGAGACCACAGCTTCAGGTAATAGATGTATGCCTGCATATTTCTAATGCATGGTGTGTTTTTTGATTTTAGGTGATGTGCATTTGTGGAAGAAGATTCGCATTTCACAAGTGAAAGTGCACAAATGCTAATCCAGGACATAATGGTGTGTAGTCGGGATTTAGACATCATCAAGCAAAAAAACAATAATTTTGAACAAAAACTGAAGAACATGATTGATGTATTAGGGAGAATCTAAATAACAACAAAATGACACAATTTTATAATTTTTGGGAGAAATGTTCTAAAGTTTTAATACATTTTAAATGCCAAAATTTTGAAGATGCATCCCATGTGCTATCTGCCATCAGGGGATATCAATGTAAGCGTTTTGTGGGTTCCTCTTCCTCTTCCTCGCAACTCAAGTAGGTGAGAGGAAGGGGTTGCACTCCCAAAACACATCCTTTGATCCCCCATGATGGGAGCTAGCACATGTTGACATTAGGCATGGGATCAGGAGGTAAATTCCCATTTTGAATCCCAATTTTTGTGCATCTTCAAAATTTGGCTTTTACAGGGGTGACATCACCCCATCTGATGAAGACAATATCAACATAGTTTTGACTAACTAATGTCTGATATTGCCTTCGCTTTTTGTACGTTGAACTTTGTAAGTTCCAGAGTTGTGTATGTTATGGTTTGAAACATGCCTGTTATTGCAAAAAATATAAAACTAAAAATGTCAAACTTAATTAAACAAAGATGTATTTTTGGTGGAAAAATGTTTTACAACGCACATGTGAATGTGCACAGAGTAAAAGTTTTTATACTCAATAATGTGTGGCTTCTTCTTTCAATGCTCAATACCAGTTTTTGTATTAAGTTGGTGTTTACAGTGACAATAGGGGTTATTTAATAAAGCAAAATCCACTTGGCACTACAAGTGCACTAGGAGAACCTAGGAGACAGTGAAAAGAAACACAAGCGGTAAATCAAATTCAAGATGATTTCAGATTAGACTAATTTTTTATTTTATAAAAGAATCAAAAATTTGCTGGCATAGCAATGGCCCCCTACCCGTAAAATAGTCCAGATATTTTTGCCGCACATCACGGTTGCTTTGGGGGGCAAGCCAGGACGGCCAGCTTCCAGGGCCATCCCTGTATTTATGTCCTGAAGTGCGGCCTCAGGCCAAACTGAGGCCACATAATTTGGAGCATTTCTCCTTAAATAATTATGGAGAATACAGCACGCTAGTACTATATGATTCAGTTTATACTCCGCCATGTTTATTGCCATAAGGAATAGGCGGAACTGGCTGGTTATTATACCAAACGCATACTCCACCACACTTCTGGCTCTGGCCAGCCGGTAATTAAAAAACATCTTCTCCGGGGTGAGGGTCCTCTGGGGGAATGGCCTCATCAGATGTTCACCCAGACCAAATGCTTCATCTACGACAAACACAAATGAGAGTCCTTCCACGTTCTCTTCCGGAGGTGGCAATTCCAAGCCACCACTCTGGAGACGTTGGTAGAATTCGGACTGGGCAAAGACTCTACCATCCGACATCCGGCCATTCTTCCCCACGTCCACATAGAAAAACTCATATGTTACTGAGACCACCACCATCAATGCAATACTATGAAACCCCTTATAGTTAAAATAGTATGACCCCAAGTGGGGTGGTGGGACAATGTTAACATGTTTCCCATCGATTGCCCCTCCGCAGTTGGGAAAGTCCCAACGGTCGGCAAACTGGGAGGCCACAGTCCGCCATTCCTGTGGCGTTGAAGGAATATGTGGAGTCAAACCAGAAAAAAAAAATTACTACTTTTGCACATAACATTGCAAGCAGATTAGACACATACATTCTTGGCCAACATCAGTATAACATTTATTTGAAGGAGTATTTAAAGACAAAAAGATAGGTACACTTATCAGATTCCTCACCCCCTTTTATGGCCCATTGTAAAAATTTTAGGGGGTGGGGGGTTCTAGATGAGTTTGGGACCCAAAAAAAAGCCTCTGGCACTCTGCCTGAATTTAAGGACAACAATAACATTTGTACACATTTTAGGGGGTATTTAGGGTAAAGTACTATGGAGCTGACAAAATATATTGTTAAGTGTGTAGGCTAGGTGTGTATGGGCCCAGGTTAGCATGCTGGGGAGGTTAGTGAAGGCAAATATGCATGAAAGCATTAAAAGCTTACAGCATGCATGAGGACAAAGGGGACATTCACAGCATATTACATTCATGGTAATTAGGGAATAATGAAAGAAATACAATACATTAGCAAACATTAAATACATAGAATGTGATGTTAAGGGAGAAAACTTACCTTAATATAGTCCTTCTGCAGAACCTGTATGATGGCAGAACAGGTCTCTGGAATAATGATCCCCAGAGCCTGGGGGGAGATGCCTGTGCAGAACTTGAGGTCCTGCAGACTTCTCCCTGTCACCAAGTATCACAACGTGGCGACGAGCCTCTGCTCCGGAGTGATGGCTTGCGGCATGCAGGTGTCCTGCTTTGTAATATAAGGGGACAGCAAAGCCAACAGACGGTGAAAAACGGGGTCTGTCATCCGGAGAAAATTCCTGAAATCATCAGGATTATTCTCCTGAATCTCCTGCAACAAAGGCATATGAATGAATTGGTCACGCTGGAGCAACCAATTCTGAGTCCATGAACTCCTCCCCACCCTGTTCATACACTGGGCTTGGGTCAAAGCAAGAACCCAACACCAAGCTCCCACATAGCACAAACTCTATGACGACTACGTAACTGCAACATTGCTTCAAAACGGTCGGCTGGTCAGAACGAACTAACAGAAAGCACTGAAAAACAGAAAGGCCTGAGAAGAGCGAGCTGAAAATCAGAAACAAGCGGACAAGAACGCACTGAAAAACAAATACGTACTATAATAATACGCACTGAAACCCAGATGCGAACTGACTACACACACTGAAGAACAGATACAAACCCACAAGCACAAACTGAAGAACAGTAACGATCGGAAAAGCATGAGGCTGAAAAGTGTGAATCGTCTTTCACCAAACTTCTACTAACATGAGATAAACACGAGATTGGCAGAAGGAGCCCAAAGGGTGGCGCGCTTTGTATGGAATTTCCCTTTTCTAGTGCCGTCGTACGTGTTGTACGTCACTGCGTTCTTGACGATCGAAAGTTCTGAGCACTTTTGTGTGACCGTGTGTATGCAAGCCAAGCTTGAGTGGAATTCCGTCGGAAAAACCATCCAAGATTTTTCCGACAAAAATTCCAATCGTGTGTATGCGGCATAAGTATATCATCTTCCTCCTACACAGACAGTATTCAGCTAGCATTGCAGATGCACCCTTCTCTGCTAATCCTGCCATACTTCTTCAAACTGGCTATGCAAAGTCTGTGACATTATTACACTTAAAGCGGAAATAAACATTAAAATTATTGTAAACTTTTTTTTTTTAACGACTTGACCTCCAGGAGATTTTAACCTCTTCATGACCAGGGAAGTTTTTGCTATTTAGCACTGTGGTACTTTAACTTGTAATTGCAATGCTGTACCCAAACTAAATCTGTATATATTTTTTCACACAAATAAAGCTCTCTTTTGGTGGTTTGTAATCACCACTGGTTTTTGTATTTTTTGCGATCTAAACGAAAAAAGACAGAAAATTTTGAAAAAAAAAACCAATATTTTTTACTTTCTGCTCCAACACATATCCAATAAAAAAATGTAAAAATCTAATTTCTTCATACGTTTTGGCCAAAATGTATTCTGCTACATGTCTTTGATAAAAAAAAAAAATTACAATAAGTGTACATTGGTTTGCGTGAAAGTTATGCCGCGTACACACGAGCGGACTTTACGGGAGACTTGGTCCGGCGTACCGGATTTCGTCGGACAATTCGATCGTGTGTGGGCTCCAGCGGACTTTGTTTTCTCAAAAGTTTGACGGACTCCGACGGACTCTGCTTTCTAGCGGACAAACTGGTCGTCTGTGTGCTAGTCCGACGAACTCAAACTGACGCATGCTCTGAAGCAATTACAGGACGGAAGCGCTCGGTCTGGTAAAACTAGCCTTCGCATTGAAGCTAGCACATTCCTCTTCTGTGATCTTTTAATACAGCGCTTTTTTTTTCTTTATAATGCGAGAGGAATTACGTTGTTTTGCTGCTTTATATTCACAGAGTTCTCACAAACTACTTTCTTCATGATTTATCCTCATGCCATGACTAATATGATATTTTTAAAAAGCTAGATCTCCATTAATAAAGTATTAAATTAGATTTTGGACTCATCTTTCTTTTTTTTAGTTTTAAACACTATCTATTTTACAATGTGTGCTAAATTATACAAAATGTTTTTTTGTTTTTTGTTTTTTTTTAGTTTAAGGAATTTCAAGTTACCACAATAACCTTAATATTTTGTGTTGTTTTAATGAACCTTAATGAGGTTGGTGTCCCTTGTTAATTAGACATAGGGGGGTTTATTTTCCAAAGGCAAATACATTTTTCACTACAAGTGCAAATTGTACTTGGAATTGCACAGAAAGAGCATTTTGAAGTGCATTCGCTGTGGATCCGAGGGGCACATGCAAGGAACCACAAAAAAAAAAAAAACCTTTCTCTTGCACATGATTGTGTGATAAAATCAGCAGAGCCTCATTTCAGATCTTCCCCTCAGATTTACAGCGACTGCACTTCCAATAAGTGCACTTGCAGTGCAATTTCTAAAGTGCACTTTTCACTAGTACTTTGCACTTGATTTTCAAAATGATTTAGCCTTTTGGAAAAAGCACACATAGTCTTTTTGACCTGTAACTGCCTACTCCCAAACCAAATGTCGTTTTGGAATCAAAACACATAGTCAATAATGTAAGGTAAAAAAAAAAATCCATTTATTTTGGGAAAAAAAAAATGAGGAAGGCAACACTAGAGACACTTTTGGAATCTGTGAAGCCTCTCGTCCCCCAGGACACACATCAAGTTTTAGGACAAGAAAATTGGTATCTTGCAACTAGGGAGCACAGGGAGCACAGTCAAACCAGACAGAAGCCAGGCAATCACTTTTGACTCTTCCGTGGAGCCTTCCCTGCACGCTTCTCTGCAGCCTTCCCTCCATGCTTCTCTGCAGCCTTCCTTGGAGGCTGTGCCTCTGGTGGTGTACTTGGGGCAGGAGGAGGAGGAGGAGTGGCTTCATCTGCTAGATATGTTTTAGCAGTAAGCTCCCCTCTCAAGCCCTTCTGATAGGCCTTAAAAATCAGACCCTCACAGAGGAGGCGTTGCCCCTTTTCGAGTTCCAGCAATCTGCTGGCCATATATGTCCCATACGCCTCTTCTGCATTGGGTGGTGTGCTGATGATTTTGCTGGCTTCACGAATGAGGGCTAGTGATTCCTCCTCAGTTTGGGTCATTTTTCTGGGCCTTTTGGTGGTAATGCGGAGGGGAGGCACCTGACACTCCGTGCGGCTTCTACTGGGCCCAGCCACAGCCTCCTCCTCTCTCCCACTGGGCAAGGCCTCCTCCTCTCTCCCACTGGGCAAGGCCTCCTCGTGGCTGAGCTCATCCTGGGTAAAAAAAAGGGACATAGTTGTAATTTTGGGTTACGCAATCACACACAATTTTCAGCTCATGACTTGCAAATATAATTCAAAACAAATAGTAAAGGCTATCTATTTGACCCCACCATTATTTCAGCTCCTCACCAATATCTGAAGTACATAGGCGTGTGCACAGGGTGTGCCAGGTGTGCCTGGGCACACCCTAATCGCCTTGTGTGGTGCATATTCCCCCCTGTTTAGACCACTGATATTTCATCCAAAAAAAATTTTACAAAATAAAATAATTTAAAAAGAATAAAAATAAAACTACTGACACTGTCCACTGCCCTACTGACACCATCAGTACATATACACATGCATATGTATTTGAGCTTTGGGGTGCACACCCTAATGCAAGAGGCTGCGCACACCTATGCTGAAGTCTATTTTTGGCCACTACTGTCTAGTGATATGTCTAAATATTAATATTTGTGATGAAGTCATTTTTTCTGAAGCACTTACAAATTTGAGACGTTTACATCATTAATATTTACACAATCACAAATTCAACAAAAAAGGATACCTGGCTGAAGCTGGGCGCATCCACTTCATCAAGGATGAAAGGGCCCAGTTCTTCCTGGGACTCCTCAGCTTGGGTGGAGGTGGAGGGAAGGCTGGAGGGAAGGGTGGGGGGAAGGGTCGAAAGTGATTGCCTGTCTGGTCATCCAGAAATTGCATTTTTTGGTAGTACCACAGCTTGGGGACATAAACCTTGTCGTCTGCTGCTCCGGATCTCAGCGACTCCTGGATCTTATTGTGTTCCCGCTTGTACATATTGCGCAAGATACCAATTTTCTTGTCCACGCTTTCTTGAGGTCTGCCTGGGGGACTCGAGTCTTCACAAATTCCAAAAGTGTGCCCAGTGTTGCCTTCCTTACATCTCTATTGAAATATAATGGGTGTTTGACCTCCCACAGGTTTTTGTTTTCCTGATACAAATCAATGAATCTTGACAAAATATCAGCCTCCTTAAAGGGATTCATTTTTGCTGAAAGACAAGACACAAGATAAAAACTGTAATGCTAGTCAGAACTCCCAGGATTATTTTTGGCAGAATCTAGGAGACACATATACACACACACACACACACACACACAAAACACATTCACCAAACACACACACACACACTCCCATGTTTCATCTTACCCATAGTTGCCAACAGTCCCGATTTTCCCGGGACAATCCCGATTTTGGGACCCTCGTCCCGATTGGAGAGTGTCCCGAATCGGGATTTTCCATAAGGAAAATCGGGAATGTTGGGTTTTTTTTTTTTTTTTTTGGAGCAGCGGGCTCCAACAAAATGGCGGCCGGCGCCGCCACTCTATCTGCCTCTAGTGTTGAGTGGAGAGGGGAAGGGGGCTCGATCCGTGCAGCCAATGAAGCGGCTTCTTTGGCTGCACGGCCCCTCCCCTCTCCACTGAAGCGAGCAGAAGACACGGCGCCGGCGCCGTGTCTTCCTGAAAGTTCCCCAGCCCCGTACTGCGCAAGCGCTGCGCCTGCGCAGTACAGGGGGTCTGCCATTGCTGAGGGGAACTTTCTCGGCAGAACACCGGCCTCTCCTCCACTGAGCGGGGGCCGGGCTGCATTGAGGGGGGGAGGCTGCACTAACTGAGGGGGGCTGCACTGAGGGGGGCTGCAATAACTGAGGGGGGGGCTGCACTGAGGGGGGGAGGCTGCACTAACTGAGGGGGGCTGCACTGAGGGGGGCTGCACTAACTGAGGGGGGGCTGCACTGAGGGGGGGCTGCACTGAGGGGAGGCTGCACTGAGGGGGGCTGCACTAACTGAGGGGGGGCTGCACTAACTGAGGGGGGAGGCTGCACTAACTGGGGAGGCTGCACTGAGGGGGGGAGGCTGCACTAACTGAGGGGGGCTGCACTGAGGGGGGCTGCACTAACTGAAGGGGGGCTGCACTGAGGGGGGCTGCATTAACTGAGGGGGGGCTGCACTAACTGAGGGGGGCTGCACTGAGGGGGGCTGCACTAACTGAGGGGGGGCTGCACTGAGGGGGGGAGGCTGCACTAACTGAGGGGGGGCTGCACTGGCGGGGGCACCTGATGCAAGGACAGACTCTGGCGGGGGCACCTGATGCAAGGACAGACTCTGGCGGGGGCACCTGATGCAAGGACAGACTCTGGCGGGGGCACCTGATGCAAGGACAGACTCTGCCGGGGGCACCTGATGCAAGGACAGACTCTGCCGGGGGCACCTGATGCAAGGACAGACTCTGCTGGGGGCACCTGATGCAAGGACAGACTCTGCCGGGGGCACCTGATGCAAGGACAGACTCTGCCGGGGGCACCTGATGCAAGGACAGACTCTGCTGGTGGCAGGCGACGTGGCTAGTGACACGCTCAGGGATCCCACTGATTCGGCATTATGGTGAGTTGAATGATTTAATTTTATATTACAATGTAATAATAGAAATAATGCGCTTCAATCATCCTGACACCATAACAACCATGGTGCCAGGATGATTGAAGCGTTAACACCAGGTGTTTGGAGTAACTTTATCTGCTGATTGTTAAACTTTCTAGAATACACATATTTCTATTGTTGTGTAGGACCTGGGGCTGCTGTCCCGTCATTCCTCTCTCCCCCTCTCCCTCTCCCCCTTTCCCTCTCCCTCTCCATCCCTCATTCATCTCAGACTCTAACCACACCCTCTTGAGCCACGCCAATTTAAGCCACGTCCACTTTCATGCAAGCCACGCCCACTTTTCATGCAAGCCACACCCACTTTCCGCGTAAGCCACGCCCACTTTCCATGTAAGCCACGCCCATTTTTCGCCGCAGCGCGCTTCGCGCGCCGCAACTATTATTTTTTACTAGACCACACCTACAAATGAATGCCCCGCCTCCTAATTATTGATCAGCTCCGCCTACAGCCAAAAAAGTGTCCCACATATTTATTTTTCAATGTTGGCAACTATGCTTACCTTCGTTTCTGACGCTCGCTACTTCCGCACGGACATACGTAGGCCGTCGTAATAGCTTTATATACACTGCGCATGTGTCATGCTCCACCTGCGTCGCCCACCCCTGATGTTCTTTAGTACGATTTGTCCCCGCCCCTTCACTCTTCGTTGCGCAGTGGGAGTATATAGAGAAAGATGGCGGAGAGATTATCTGGAAGTAGCACAGAGGAAAGTCCGGAGCCACAACCATCCACATCCAGGAGGAGATATAAGGCCACCAACATGGCTTTTGAAGAGATGGTGGAGATGGTGTCCATATTGAGAAGGGAGGACTACGATGGGAAAAAAGGACCGTACACCCGACCCAATATGCGTAAAGACAAAATAATGGCCTCAGTTGTCACCGCTCTAGAAGCAAAATTTGGCACTAAACGGGCTAAAGATCAATTGAGGAAGCGGTGGTCTGACCTCAAAAGTAGGGAGCCTGAACAATATTGGCGAATAAAGAAGCTGCTTAAAAAAAGTAAGTACTTGTTGTGTGTTCCTATTGAGATACTTAACTTGCATGCTGATCCATATTTTTTTCGTTTATACAGCATCGTTCGTAAAGACCGTTCTTTGTAAAATACATATGATACTAAGAAAATGACGTATTTTTTTCGCCAAAAACGATGGTACAGGGTTGGACATACATTTAGGTCTTGAGAATTTGTCGTATTCCAAAAATGTGGTGATGTTGTGTAGATGTGTTTGAAAATATAATGCTTCTTCAAAAATGATTCAGTGTAATGTAAGGACAGGACATTGAAGCTGTTTCCACATCTGGACTCACGAGCACTAGTGTACTATGTGACCATAAAGAAATTTTTGAGGGATAATACACATAGGAGATCATTGAGGTGTCTGCATCTGTGAAACTTGCCTGAAAATGTGTATTGTTGAATTTTTGTTCAGAGGGAATTTTCATCCTGTCTTCTAAATTTTTGTGGTCAAAAAATGACAATTGTCCCCAACTCCTAACCAATGTTTCATATTATTTTTTTTAAAAAGAAATATCACTTCGTTTTAACTATACCTTTTGTTTAATTAACATAGGGGAGAAAAGACTCAGACAACAGTCCAAGGATCCCAGGACCCCCCTAAGTCACCAGCCTGAAGCTGAATATACCCCAAGCCCCAGCCCAAGACCACACCCACCCGACGAGCTGGAGAAAGGAGAGGTGGAGGAAGTGTGAAAGATTTCAACCCCACCAAGTGAGTGATTGACACCCCAGCTTAAGGTAATTTATTTAGGCGTGCATATTTTAACCCATTTTTTTATCCACACATTTTAGGTGAGGTTCTGGTTGTGGAAGGCCAAGCGGACGAGCCATTTAGCACAGACAGTGCACAAAGACTTATTGGCCAGATAATGGTGTGGAATGGCCAGATTGATCGAATGCGTGACCAAATTGACAGCATGAAACATTGGCTGGACACCATGCAACAGTAAATGAAGAACATGATTGATGTTTTGGGCAGAATATAGTAACGTTTTGCCTAAAAACATCAATCATGTTCTTCATTTCATTGTCAAGTTTGTTTTTTCGTAAATTTTGTAACGTTTAAAAAAAAAAAAAAAAATTTGCAGATGCACACAGTGTGCCATCATGTGCTATCTTCCATCAGGGGATATCGATGTACTTGTTTTGTGTTTGCAACCCCTACATCATAAAAATGTTTGTTTGTGAGAGGAACAAAGGGATTGCCCACACAAAACACGTACATTGCTTCCCCATGATGGGAGACAGCACATGTTGACTTGAACCTTTTTTATTACCCAATTTTGAGCATCTGCAAATTTTAGGCTTTACAAGGGTGACATCACCAGCACCGTTATTAACATGTTGAACTTTGTAAGTTCTTTTTTTTTTTGGGGTATGTTTTTAAAAACACGGTTGTTAATTGTAATTTTGTAAAGAAGGTCTATTTTTGTGGAAATATGCCTAAAATAACAAAAAAAAGAAAAGATTGTTTTTGAAAAAACAAAAAAACAAAAAAAAATAAACACGTTTCCAAAAAATGCACCTTTCAATGTGCACACAGTAAAATGTTTTTACTACTACAATGTGTGTGGCTCATTATTTATCAATAAGATGTTTTGATAATTTTTGTGTGGTTACAGTGACAAAGGGCCTTATTAACTAAAGGGAAATGCACTTGCCACTACAAGTGCACTAGGAGACAGACAAAACTAAATGCAAACAAGAATAAAAAGAAGATATTTTATCAAAAATGTTTTTCCTTTATTTTTGTAAGAAAATATAGCTCTTGTTGAATAGCAATGGCCCCCCGACCATTAAAATAATTAACATATTGGTCACACACTTGACGTGCGGTTTGGGTGGCCAAGCCAATACAGCCACTTTCCAGGCCTGTGAGTGTTTGTTCAACTACAAGTCCGGCCTCAGGCCCAACAGAGGTCATATATGTAGCAGAATGTCTTCTCAAATAATTATGGAGAATGCAGCAAGCCATTATCACATGATTTATTTTATAGTCCGCCAGATTTATGGCCGAGAGGAACAAACGGAACAGGCTGGCCAGAATCCCAAAGGCATGCTCCACAACTCTTCTTGCTCTGGCCAGCCGGTAATTAAATACCCTCCTCTCAGGGGTGAGTGTCCTTTGGGGGAATGGCCTCATCAAGTGCTCGCCGAGAGCAAACGCTTCATCAGCGATAAAAACTGAGGGGAGTCCATCCACCCCCTGTCAGCATAGCCAGCAGACGTTCAAAAACGGGATCCGTCCATCCGGAGATAATTCCTGAAATCCTCAGGATTATTCTCACGGATCTCACGGAGCAAAGGCATGTGCGAGAATTGGTCACGCTGGCGCAACCAATTCTTCATCCATGAACTCCTCCTCTCCCTGTTCATGGACTGGACTCGGGTCAAAGTATTAACCCCAACACCAAGTCCCCACGCAGCACGAACTCGAGAACGAGTACGTCCATGCGACATGGCTTCAAAACGGTCAGCTGGTCAAACAAACTTATCACAAACGCACTGAAGAACAGCAAGGCCTATGAAGAGCGACCTGAAAATCAGGAACGAGTGGACCAGAACGGCCTGCTAGGCAGGTTACGAACTGACCAACACGCACTGAAAAGCAGATACAAACCTCACAAGCACAAACTGAACCGCAGAAAACGATCGAAATAAGCAAAGTGAAAAGCGCGACTCTTCTCTAACCAAACTTCTACTAACACAAGATAAACATGAGATTAGCAGAAGGAGCCCAAAGGGTGCCGTAGTGGGGCTTGAACTTCCTTTTTCTAGTCCCGTCGTACGTGCTGTATGTCACCGCGTTCAGAACCATCGGACTTTTGGAGTGATCGTGTGTGTCCAAGTCCGTCTGTTTTTAAGTCCGGTGCACCTAGCGGACAAAGTCCGTCGAAAAGTCCGCCGGACAAAGTCTGCCGTAAAGTCCGCTCGTGTGTACGCGGCATTATAGTGTCTACAAACTATGGTATATATACTTTTTTTTTTTATTATACTACTAATGGCAACGTATAATGGCACTGCGATAGTGCAGCAGACAATCTGATGCTAACTGATGCTAGGGGAAACTGACTAACTGCCACTGACATCACCAGTGACATTAATACAGTGATCAGTGATAATATTATACACTGTCATTGTACCAATAACACTGGCTGGAAAGGTGTTAAATGTGTGCCGAGCTATGTGTAATGTGTGCTGCTTTTACTAATAGATCTTTAAGTTTCTCATCCCTAGGAAACAGATCGTTCTCTCTGTACAGAGCTCTGTATTGATTATTAACACAGAGCTTTGGGCTGTGATTGAACACAGTTGATCAGCGGGTCCCAGCCCTGAATCATTGTGGGGGAGGGGGGCACATGCACGCGCTCAGCACCTGGAAAGCAGGCAGCGACCTACGGGGATGACGCTTTGCCTGTGCAGACCACACATTTGCAGGAAATCATAATCATAACAGGATTTTATTGGTAGCAGCAGGAGGCAAAGGGTCCTACTGCCATTAATCTGCCCTGTGAGGACAGAGAGAGCCACTGCTCTCGGGCACAGTGCTGGATCGAGATCAGGCTCAAGTATAAGGGGCTTTTAGAAAAATAATGCAGAGTTAAACCAGACAGTTACAGCCATAACCAGAAACATACAGAACAATGTAACAGCACTAGTAAGCAGTACCTCTCCAAAAAGTATGGTGTACAGTTCCATCACAAAAGGTATGGAAATAGTGAGCAAACACGAGCACATATTGTATCAGTACATCAGTAACCAGTCTCTAGGAAAGAGCAATGTAAATTCATATGAAGCATAGGCAACCATGACCACAAATGACCTATCCCCAAGAAAGCTAGAGCACATATGGGGCCCAGATTGTGCATGGGGGAAAACATGTTAATCACAACCATTTAATCGGCTACCATGGACATATCATTTACCCAACCTCCCCAAACATTATGTAACACTACCCCTGCGGGGGCTGCAGGTAACTAGCTCCCCCATTCCCACACAGCAAGGCAACACACATTTTCCACTTGCATCTGGACACAAGAAATCATTCCCTGGGCTTGTTTTTGTTGTTTTTATTAGGGATAACAACCTGGATTGGGTAGAGGGCTTATAGGATGCCCAACTTGACTGAAACAGATGGGGACAACTTCCTTAGTACAAAGATCCTGGACTGTTCTCTTTCCTAAACACAATCAGTCTTTAACCACTTGACCATTGGGCACTTAAACCCCCTTAATAACCAGGCCAATTTTCAGCTTTCGGTGCTCTCACACTTTGAATGACAATTACTCAGTCATGCAACACTGTACCCAAATGAAATTTTTGTCCTTTTTCTCACACAAATAGAGCTTTCTTTTGGTGGTATTTAATCACCGTTGGGTTCTTTATTTTTTGTGCTATAAAAGAAAAAAGACCGAAAATTCTGTAAAAAAATGCATTTTTCTTCGTTTCTGTTATAAAATTTTGCAAATTAGTAATTTTTTCTTCATATATTTTGGGCAAAATTTATACCGCTACATATCTTTGGTAAAAATAACCCAAATCGGTGTATATTATTTGGTCTTTGTGAAAGTTATAGAGTCCACAAGCTATGGTGCCAATATCTGAAAATTGATTATACCTGAAGTACTGACGGTCTATCTCATTTTTTGAGACCCTAACATGCCAGAAAAGTACAAATACCCCCGAAATGACCCCTTTTTGGAAAGAAGACATTCCAAGGTATTTAGAAATATGCATGATGAGTTTTTTGAAGTTGTCATTTTTTCCCACAATTCTTTGCAAAATCAAGATTTTTTTTTTCTTTTTTTTTTCACAAAATTGTCATATTAGCAGGTTATTTCTCACACACAGCATATGCATACCACAAATTACACCCCAAAACACATTCTGCTATTACTCTCGAGTACATGTGTGAGACTTTTACACAGTGTGGCTACATACAGAGGCCCAACATGCGCGGAGCACCTTCAGGCGTTCTGGAGCACGCAGGCCAATTCTGACATTTCTCTCCTACATGTAAAAATCATAATTTATTTGCTAGAAAATTACATAGAACCTCAAAACATTATATATGTTTTTTTTAGCAAAGACCCTGGAGAATACAGTTGCGGTTGTTGCAACTTTTTATCTCGCACAGTATTTGCGCAGCAATTTTTCGAACACGTTTTTTTTTTTTTTTAAAACAGTTTTGTGCTTAAAAAAAAAACAAAACAGTAAAGTTAGCCCAATGTTTTTGCATAATGTGAAAGATGAAGTTATGCCGAGTAAATAGATACCTAACATGTCACCCTTCAAAATTGCACACCCTCGTGGAATGGCGCCAAACTTCGCTACTTAAAAATCCCCATAGGAGATGCTTTAAAATTTTTTACTGATTACATGTTGTGAGTTACAGAGGAGGTCTAGGGCCAAAATTATTGCTCTTGCTCTACTGATCACAGCGATACCTCACATGTGTGGTTTGAACACCATTTTCATATGTGGGCGGGACTTACGTATGCGTTTGCTTCTGCATGCTAGCACACGGGGACATGTGTTCATTTTACTTTATTTATTTTAGGTTGATGCTTTTTTCCAAAAAATAAATTTTTTGATCACTTTTATTCCTATTACAAAGAATGTAAACATCCCTTGTAATAGGAATATGGCATGACAGCTCCTCTTTACAATGAGATATGGGGTCAATAAGACCCCACATCTCACCTCTAGGCTGGGAAGCCTGAAATAAAAAAAAAATGATCCTGGCTTCGATCATAGCGGTGAGTCGGTAGAAGCACCTGAGGGCAGCGGGAAGGGGGGGGTCCCCTCTCACCTCCCGTAAGAACAATCAAGCAGTGGAACAGCTGCTATGATCATTCTCATGGTGTAGGGAATCGCCGGCTGAAAAAGTTGATATCTGAATGATGCCTGTAGCTGCACCCATCATTCAGATATCCCCGCACAAAGTCAAGGATGTCGTATGACGGCCAGCGGGCGAGAAGTGGTTAAAACACATTTTTTTTTTTTTAACACAAAGTTGTCCATTTATACAATATTTCTAACACATAGCATGTACATACCAAAAATTACACCCCAAAATAGATTCTCCTACTCCTCCTGAGTACGGCGATATTACATGTGTGAGACTTCCACAACCTGGCCACATACAGAGGCCGAGTATAGCAGAGCATGGCTGGGTATGGCTGAGAATGGGGGCAAGGTATTGTGAGAAATACTCCTGCGCTAGTGAGGCCGTTTGTTGTATGAAAAAGGGTAGTATTGTAGAAGGTGGGAGGACCGGAGAAGATGGTGAAGCATGTCCCGCTGCCTTAGCTGACCAGGGGTGGTCTGGAAGAGACTGATTAGTAGGAGGTGGATGGAAGGCACGTGATCAGACGCTCACATCAAAACAGGTTAGGTTTAATCGTGTATAAAAAATATATATACAGACATGAATTACATCATTCAAATACTACGTTGCATAAAAACAGGTGACAAAATAAGCACTAAAAAGTTAAAACTGGGGTATGCCCATGTTGAGGCAAGTAGTTAAAAGGCTGACGCGTTTTGAGGGTAACCTCTTCATCAGAGCCAGGAGAACAGGAGCACAGCCTGTACAGGCCGGTAGGCCGACATGTGTACATGGAATAGAGTGGCTAGTAGGAGAGTATGTCCTGTAGTGGATAATTAGTTGTTCTAAGTTCCATACCAGTCCCCGTCCAGGCATTCTCAGAGCACACTGTTATTATTTGACGTGGCTCTGCGATCAATGTAATCCTCCTATAGCAGAGAAAGGCAAAGTATGGCTTGGTATCACTGGGTATGGCAGAGTATGGCTGGGTATGGCAGAGTATGGCAGAGTATGGCAGGGTATAGCTGGGTATGGCTGGGTATGGCTGGGTATTGCAGAGTATTGCAGAGTATTGCAGAGTATTGCAGGGTATTGCAGGGTATTGCAGAGTATTGCAGGGTATTGCAGGGCATTGCAGAGTATTGCAGGGCATTGCAGAGTATTGCGGGGTATTGCAGAGTATTGTAGAGTATTGCGGGGTATTGCGGGGCATTGCAGAGTATTGCAGGGCATTGCAGAACATCGCAGAGTATTGCGGGACATTTCAGAGTATTGTGGGGCATTGCGGGGTATTGCAGAGTATTGCGGGGTATTGCAGGGTATTGCAGGGCATTGCAGAGTATTGCGGGGCATTGCAGAGTATTACAGGGTATTGCAGAGTATTGCAGAGTATTGCAGGGCATTGCAGAGTATTACAGAGTATTGCAGAGTATTGCAGGGTATTGTGGGGCATTGCAGAATATTGCAGGGTATTGCAGAGTATTGCGGGGTATTGCAAGGTATTGCGGGGCATTGCAGAGTATTGCACAGGGAATTGCAGAGTATTGCACAGGGAATTGCAGAGTATTGCAGAGTATTGCAGGGCTTTGCAGAGTATTGCGGGGCATTGCAGAGTATTGCACAGGGAATTGCAGAGTGTCACGGAACGCCCCACACTCCGCTTGAGTGCTTCTGTCATATACCGCTTCCTAAGTTCTGGAACACGAGTCCAATGGATCTGGCCATAGGAACCCCAAGAACTAGACAACACCAGTCTTGGAGTACATCAGAACTAACTTTTTATTTGAGATCTCACAGACCTTTATACAGCAGGGATGACTCAAAGCTAACCTAATTAACATGAGTTAATTTTTTTTTTTATCCAAGAAAAAGTTTTTATTGAAAAACAAGTACATACAGTCCAAGAAATCCACAATTAAATTGTACATAGTAGCCTAATCAGGCATGGTTCCATAGAAGAATCAGGCTCATACAAAAGTATAATGTACATCCCACTGTTAGAAAATAAGATAGGAATTGATATCACTGCCTCCTACTTATGGAAATTCCAACCCTCTATCTGCAACCATCCCGAGC
This sequence comes from Aquarana catesbeiana, assembly GCF_042186555.1. Classification (NCBI taxonomy): domain Eukaryota; kingdom Metazoa; phylum Chordata; class Amphibia; order Anura; family Ranidae; genus Aquarana; species Aquarana catesbeiana. The sequence goes on along the minus strand of NC_133327.1, from coordinate 485,611,629 downwards.
CCAGAGCTCCAATCAGGGCTAATGCGGGGTGCATCATGCCTTCAGCCGTTATTAAGGCGCATTAATCTATCCATGACCAGGTCCTCCGGAGCTAACCCAGGAGTGCCTAGCCATGGTTTCCATAGTTTTTCAAATTTTCTTGAACATCCCCTGTGTTGGTATATAATTTTCTCCATTCTTAATATATGTCCTAGTGCGGTAATCCATTCCTTGACTGAGGGAGGCGTTTCAGATTTCCAGTGTACCATGATTAGCTTACGGGCCACAAAAAGGGCTCTAGTTAAAGCTTCCCTGACGTGGGGTTCCCACTCTAGTTCATCTAACACATTCAAAATACAGTGTCTAGGGTCCAGCGGAATTGAGACCCCAAACACTGCGTTCAGCGTGTCCACCACCCCCCTCCAGTACACATGCAATCTGGGACATCTCCATAGCATATGTATTAAATCTCCATGATCTCTCTTACATCTAGTACAGGATGGGGTGGAAAGAAGTCCCATATTATGTAGCCTATGGGGTGTATAATACGCTCTCAGAAGTGTATATAGTTGCGTTAGTCTTTGCGTTACATTCAGTGAACATATGGAAACTGACTGCAGGACCTCCTCCCATTGATCCTCATCTAAGGGTCCAACATCCAACTCCCATTTCCCCTTTACTGTCAAAGGATGCTTTAGAAGGTATTTGTGGAGCAAGGTGCTATAACTCTGGGAAATGAATCCTTTAGAGGTCTCCGCCCCTTTAAGCAAATCGACCAAAGGGTTCGAGCTGGTATGCCAATCAGAGGTTTTTGACTGTGCTTCAAATGCGTGTCTAAGTTGCATATAATAAAAAAGCATGGAGGACGGAAGACTATATAGGTCCCTTAAATTGTCAAATGAACGCAATTTACCCTCACTTATGATTTGCTTTAGGTAGAGAATGCCAAACCTCTTCCACCTTTCCGCATGTTGCAGTTTAGCAAGTTCTGGGTAGGATTCATTTCCCCATATAGGACTATACTCGTTGATACCTGTCGCCTCCTGAATGTACTTAGTTTTGTTCCATATTTTTTGTATGAGGGCATAAGTGGGGAAACATTTCTGAGGCTTGCTAAAGGCCGCGGCCTCTAAAGCCGTGGGAACGGATTTACCCCCTATCGTATGTAGCATTATATATTCTGAAGCGCTAGGGACCCTGGCCGTAGACTCCCCCTCCACGGCCATGGTGCCTATTAAATGTTGCATTTGCGATGACAAGTAATAAAGCCATGGATTTGGCAATGCAAGTCCACCTTCATCTTTAGGGCGTTGTAAGTTTTCTAGTTTTATCCTTGGTGGGCGGTTCTTCCAGATCAGTTCACGAAAAATGGCATTAATTATTCTGAATATCTTAAGTGGGATGACTACCGGTGAATTATGTAGTATGTATAGTAGTTGAGGCATTAGAATCATTTTAATTAGGTTCACTTTGCCTGCAACCGACATAGCCAAAGCATTCCAGGTTTTAACTCGTAGACGAAATCAAGCCAGTAGTGGGGAAATATTCAACTGACTATATTCCCTAATCTTAGGAGAAACCTGTATCCCCAAGTATCTGAAGGAAGCGGACACAGGGATTCCCCCAACTTTCTCTTCATTTAATAATCTTGCATCATCTATTGGCATTAGGGCTGACTTGGTCCAGTTTATTTTAAGGCCCGAAAAATCCCCAAAGCGAACCACTGTATCCATTGTGTTTTTTAGGGAGTGGTCAGTATCACCCAAAAGAATCATAGTATCATCCGCATAGAGCATCACCTTCTCCTGTCTGTCACCATAGCAGAAGCCGGTGATATCTCTGCAGTCTCTGATCCGTATTGCCAACGGCTCTATGGCTAGAGCAAACAGCAGGGGGGACAAAGGGCACCCCTGCCGTGTACCCCGCCCCAGAGCAAAGGGCATTGACATTCTACCCGCCTCTCTAATTATCGCCTGAGGGCAATGATATAATAAACGCACCCAAGAAATATATATCTCTCCAAAACCAAATCTCCTCATTACCTCCCATAGGTATGGCCATTCCACACTGTCAAAGGCTTTCATTGCGTCCAGAGACAGCAATGCCCTCTTACCTTTATTATCCGGTGGGGACTGCATGTTAAGATATAATCTCCTAAGGTTTATTGCTGTTGATTTGTTGGGCATAAATCCCGCCTGATCAGAGTGTATAATTGAGGCAACAGCCTTATTCAACCTGATAGCCAAAACCTTTGCCAATATTTTGATGTCTGACTGCAATAGGGATATCGGTCTATATGAGGCCGGGTCTACAGGGTCCTTGCCTGGTTTTAAAATTAATACAATGTGGGCTCTAGACATGGAGGGTGGTAGGGTATTATGCTTCCTAGCGGTAAGAAATACGTTTAAGAGCTTGGGGAGTAATATCTCAGAATAGGTTTTATAGATTTCCATAGGGATACCATCCCCCCCGGGGGCCTTACAGTTAGGGAATGCAGCCACCGCCTCCTGCATCTCATCAAGAGTCAGAGGGGCGTCTAATTCTTTCCTCTGGGAGTCCGTAAGCTGTGGAAATACAATGCCATCCAAGTAACTGGACAGCTCCTCGGAGCTATATCTGGAAGAGGAGCAATATAGCTGCTCATAGAACTCTGCCAACGTCTGGAGTACCTGATCTGGGGAGTGTACCAGACGCCCGTCAGCCCTCCTTATGGACCCGATTGCCGGAGATCTCTTATCAGAATTGGCTATTCTAGCTAAAAGGCGTCCGGTCGTTTCCCCTTCCTCAAAAAAGGCAGTCTTAGAAAAAAACCTCTTTTTGTCCGCCGAGGAGGTCAGCAGGTGCTCATAAGCTGATTGAGCCGACTGCCAAGCCTCCCTTGCGGAGTCAGTTGGGTCTTGGACATACTTTGCCCCAAGGGAGCAGGCATGGGATTCCAGTGTGTCCCGCAGCGCTTCAGAATATTTCTTAATCTTGGTAACCTCATTACTAAGTATTTTCTTAAGGTGTGTTTTGAAGCCCTCCCATTCTGCAAGGGCAGACAATGAGCCCGGTTGACATGAAAAGAACTTTTTTATGTTGCCTTCTAAGTTCTCAGGGGAGGTAAAAAGCTGAAGCCAAAAGGCATTAAATTTCCACGGTACCTTAGGGAGTGTGGATTGGTGGGATACAATAAGGTTTATCACCAAATAGGAGTGATCAGATACACACCGAGGTTTGTACGAAATGTCTAGCACCGAGGAGAGCATAGCCGGGTTACCCACTGCCAAATCTATTCTAGATAAGGAACCGTGTGATTTCGAAAAACAGGAGAACTGTTTAGCAGTGGGATTCCGGTGTCTCCACAAATCCAGCCATCCCAACTCCTGTAGCAATCTAGCCAGCGGAGTTAGCCTATAAGGAGCTGGGGTGCTCGGGCCCGGGTGTTTATCCAGGGCCGGAGCCAGCCAGCTGTTGAAATCGCCCACCAGCAGTAACGGGAGATCCGGCTTCCCCTCCAGAAATTCCAGGAGGAGCCGGAGTACCCGAGCATTAAACGGGGGAGGGATGTACACACAAGCCAGAATACATTTCAGGATACCAATGCGACAATGCAAAAATACAAATCTACCCTCCTGATCTATTTTGGACTCAAATTCCTGATAGTCCAGGGAGCTGTGTATCACTACACTCACCCCCCGAGAAAAGGAGGTGTGAGTGGAGTGGTACGACCACCCGATCCATCTATATCTCATACAACTTATAGAATCAGACGTTAAATGTGTTTCCTGCAAGCAAATAACCGCAGGATAAAACTTTTTCAGACATGAGAAAATCATAGTGCGTTTCAGGGGGGAGTTCATGCCTCTAACATTCCAGGAGATCACCGGTGAACCCGCCATGGCAAAAACACTGTTAGTTGTGAGGGAAGGTTAGAGGGTGGCTTGTCTGCACAGAGACCACCGAAATCCTGTTGGGAGAGATTGCAGTAGGCTTGAGTGAAATCAAAATAGCAGATGGTTAGTGGGAGTGAGATTCTTGGACTGCGGTAAGAAACAGGCTGTATAGAATAACATAGCACAATGGTGCCAACAAACAGCAGTGCAACTGCACTGAGGTATTTCCTTTTGTGATTTGGCGCTCTCACTCCTGTGAGAGAGCAGGCAAAAATAAACAAAGTAGGCATCCTGATGAGCCATGCCAACGGGGTAGGCCCATAGGGCCCAACACGGCCTAAGAACAGACCAACTAATACTTTAGACATCACAAGTCAAATAAAGGGGGTTTCACAGTTCAGTTCCTTTCACTGAAGAAATATGGGATGATTCCCGGCACTTGGGTAACTTTGAAGAGGTCAGGTGAGTTGGTAGATTATGGTAAAAAGGTGTAAAAACAAAGAAAAACCAAAAACGGCATGGTAGTGACTTTGTGGACCAAAAAAGACAGCAAAAAAGAGAGAGTGTGGCATCTCAATGTGTGGACAGCGCTCTTACCATCTGGAAATGTGTCCCGTTTAGTCATCTTCCACCTCAGCACGGTGACGACGCAGTGCTTGTTCATTATGGTCCAACCAGGCGGCAGCCTCTCTGGCAGAGTCGAAGAATTGTGCATGTCCTTCCGCAGTTACTCGGAGCTTCGCCGGGTATAGCATAGCGTATGGCAGTTGCAAAGCTCTTAGGCGCCTCTTCACATCGCTGAACTTAGCTCTATTTCTTTGCACCTCGGCCGAAAAGTCTGGATAGAAAGACACTCTTACGCCATTGAACTTCACTGTGGCCTGTTCTCTTGCGCAGCGTAGCACTGCCTCTCTGTCACGGTAGTGTAACAGTTTGGCCAACATTGATCTGGGGGGAGCACCCTGTGGGGGAGGTCACCCCGGTACTCTATGGGCCCTCTCCACTGTAAAGAATGGGGAAAAGGCTTCTTGGCCAAACAGTTCAACCAGCCAGCTTTCCACAAACGATGTGGGATCTCTACCCTCCGATTTCTCAGGGAGGCCGACTATACGAACATTGTTTCTGCGCAAACGATTTTCCGTGTCTTCTGCTCTGTTATACGTATCTTGGGCCATGCGGTAAGCTGCCTTTGCTTCTCGCGCCACCGGGGGTAACTGCTCCTCCAAATCGCTTACTCTGCTCTCAACTGCAGTTGCTCTCTCTCTAAGCTTCTGAAGGTCTTGTCTAAGTAGTGAGACCTCTTCCCTCAGGCCCCCAAACTGCTCCTTCATATCAGTGACTGTGGCCGTGCACACATTAACAGCCTTCAAAATATCAGCCAGGGTGGGCTGCTCCAGGGTCTCAATTATCTCATCTGATGGTGGGGGGGAGGGAGGATGACTAATGTCCTCATGGAGCTGCTCAGGCATGGTGTCTGTATCAAGGCCCCAGTCAGCTTGTGAAAAAAGATCTGCAGCTTCCCCGTTGCTTATAGTCCCCCCCGCTTCCTCCGGGATTTGTATTTTCTGTGTGTAGTATGTCATGTCTCTGTACTGCTCCTTACCCTGTCCTTTCAGCTGCTTCTTGCTGGTGTTATCCCTGGGCTTGTCCGTCGTTCGCGGCGTGCGCTGTGCTTTGGCTGCTGCAGCGGCGGCGCCATCTTGCAAGTCCGGTCCCGCCATCTCTAACGGGCCTCGGCGGGTCTTTGCTCTCGTGCAGAGGGCCGGTGGTGGGTCCGGATGATAGGGGGTCTCGGTAGCCAGCTGGGGGGCCGAAAAAATCAGGCTCAGGGGTGCCGGGAAAGGATCAATCTGAGGATCAGGCAGGAGCTGTGAGAAGTGCGTCCTCTCACATGCCGGTTTTGGCCACGCCCCAACATGAGTTAATTTACTACAAAATGTACCCAGACCAGATGACAGTCTTGTGGGCACCGAGCTTCACACATTAATATAAACACAATAGCTGGAGCTAATTACAATTAACAATACAAACAACAATCTCCCCCCTCCTCAGCCTAGACCATTCGTCTCCTAGCCAGTGCTGGTGGCTAATGTGATCAGCTCTCTCAATTAACATAAACACATGTTGATAACACCAGCATCTCCTCACAGGATGTGTCCCAACAGAATGAATCAGTCTTATCAGCAGGGGGCTGCTGGAGGAATCCCCCCACCCTCTTCAGGGACACAAATCTACAGTAAGGAGTCCCCATACAATATATACATATATACACGACTGAGTCCGATTAATACAGTTCAGACTGGATTTCTCATTCACCTCACAAAGAGTATTGTTCCATTGAAAATCCAGGGCCCATAATCAAAAGGCAACAGGCTTGCATACAGTCCTCTCCAACAGCCTCTGTTCTGGCTATGTCTGTCACATTTCTCCCCTTTCGGCAGGAGACTAACACAGGAGGAGACCCCAGACGGGTTGACTCCGAAGTTAGTCCATAGTTCCAGTCCTCTACTGCCTGTACCCACACAGTACCCCAAACAAATTATTCCAAACAGTGTATTACTCACCCAGCCATCCTCTGCCTCTCTCAGAGAACATATCTGCCGCTGGGGAGAGGCCCGGACTGGCCCTTCTCCCTGGAATCCTTTCTGCCGCTGGAGAGAAGACAGGGGGACTGGGCTCACTCCATCCTGCTGTTGGGGATCTGGGCCGACTGCCCAGCATCCCTGGGGTATACAGGTGGAGACTGAAGCCTCATCAACCGACACCAGATCAAGCTGCAGTTGTGAGGTGATGACTGCATTCTCTCCTTGGATCCTGATCTGCAGCTCGCGATAGACTGCCACCTCCTCACCTTGGGCCTCCACAATTGCTGCAGGTGTGGGGCAGAGGTCTTGGACCCTCTGTCCGGTTGCCAGCACTTCTGCTGGGGGTTTGCCAGGTGGTTCCTCCTCTACAGAAACGTCTATTAAATCCCCAGTCTCTGGAATTGGTAAAAGTGTGGGACAGAGGTCTTGGACCCTCTGTTCAGTTACCAGATCTTCAGCTGGAGAAGTTTGTTTTAACTCCATAGAGGCTGCTGGCAGAAAATCACATGTCCCTGTCAGTGTTGTGGGAGAAAGGCCGACTACCTCTTCTCTCAGGAAGGCTGAAGCCACTGTTGGTGCTGGGCAGAACACAGTGAACTTTGGCCCTGATAGCAGCTCTTCTGCTGGAGGCTCATCAGGTTGTTCTTCCTCAGCAGAAAAGTCTATCAAATCCCATGTCTCTGCAACTGATGTCCAGGGATAGAGGTTCACCATCTCCTGTCCATGGAACCCAGAAGATGCTATCATTTCTGGGCAGAGGTTAGCAGATCTCTGCCCTGTTGTCAGCACTTCAGGTTTGGGGACGGCAATCTCCGGATTTTCCACTGCCGATTCTCTGGCATGCTGCTGAACTTGTTCTAGCAGTTTCCTGTATGCCCTTTCCAGATGCTGTTCCTTCCTTAGCAAATGGTCCAGATCAGGTTTGAGCTCTGAGACCCCTGCAAGACCGAGCATAGACTCTCTATAGTCTCTCATGTCCTCAAGGTCAGGTTCCCCCTCATCGCCAAACATAAAAAGATCTGTAAGGTTCTCCCACAGCAATCCAGGGCCGCCAAAGTCATATCCCTCCGGAGAGCATTCTGTTGTCTCCCCTAAATATCCCTCCTCTGCGTGCCATTGCAGAGCCCGATAACGATTGTCCAGCTCTATCTCCTGCTGGACCAACCTGTCCAACTCAGTCACCCATTGCTCCTGGGGCTGCTCTCCCAGGAATGCCATCCGCAATGCCCGTTGGTCACTGGCCCGTTGCTCTTGGGTTGGAAAGCACTTGCCCTGTTTTATACCAGCGAGACGGAGGGCTGCAATCCAGAGCTCCACCCGAATCAGCTGCCTGAGCTCCAGGTATTCATCCTCAGACACAGTCCTGGTGTACGTTGAAAGGATGATCCGCAGCAGCCCCGGGAATTCTGATGCCAGGTCCATATCTCCGCTGGGGTGACTAAAGTCTGCTATGCTGATCTTGGATCCAGTTGGAGGTTTGGATGTCCCAGACTTCAGGAAGCTTTCCCGCTGCTTGCCACCAATGTCACGGAACGCCCCACACTCCGCTTGAGTGCTTCCGTCATATACCGCTTCCTAAGTTCTGGAACACGAGTCCAATGGATCTGGCCATAGGAACCCCAAGAACTAGACAACACCAGTCTTGGAGTACATCAGAACTAGCTTTTTATTTGAGATCTCACAGACCTTTTTACAGCAGGGATGACTCAAAGCTAACCTAATTAACATGAGTTAATTTACTACAAAATGTACCCAGACCAGATGACAGTCTTGTGGGCACCGAGCTTCACACATTAATATAAACACAATAGCTGGAGCTAATTACAATTAACAATACAAACAACAATCTCCCCCCTCCTCAGCCTAGACCATTCGTCTCCTAGCCAGTGCTGGTGGCTAATGTGATCAGCTCTCTCAATTAACATAAACACATGTTGATAACACCAGCATCTCCTCACAGGATGTGTCCCAACAGAATGAATCAGTCTTATCAGCAGGGGGCTGCTGGAGGAATCCCCCCTCCCTCTTCAGGGACACAAATCTACAGTAAGGAGTCCCCATACAATATATACATATATACACGACTGAGTCCGATTAATACAGTTCAGACTGGATTTCTCATTCACCTCACAAAGAGTATTGTTCCATTGAAAATCCAGGGCCCATAATCAAAAGGCAACAGGCTTGCATACAGTCCTCTCCAACAGCCTCTGTTCTGGCTATGTCTGTCACACAGAGTATTGCACAGGGAATTGCAGAGTATTGTACAGGGTATTGCAGAGTATTGCAGAATAGTGCTGGGTATTGCTGAGCATGGGGGGGATGGCTGAGCATGGAGGGATGGATGGATGGATGTGACTGCACATGTCACTGAGCAGCACTGTGGGCACTACACATCCAGCCCACAGCGCTGCTCCCATCTGATCCCTCCCCCTCTGTACCGATCGATACAGAGAGGGGAGAGAGGAACCGGCGTCATGACATGCCGCTGGTTTGTTTACATGTGATCGCTCCGTCATTTGACGGAGCGATCACATGGTAAACAGCCGCGATTAGCGCCCGTTTACCGTGATCCGTGATGCGCCGGGTCCTCTGGACCCAGCGGTCATGGATGTTCCCATGTGCGCGCCCCAGGGGGCGCGCGGGAGCGGTTTTCTGGAATCATGTCATAGTACGTGATCCCAGAGTTATCCAACCGCCCTGCAGCCGTCATTTGGCTATGGGCCGGTTGGCAACTGGTTAAGGATCAGTGGCAAAAGTCCGTTTCGGACTAGGAGCTCATGGTCTCCTTTGGGAAATAGCACAAAATGTTGCAAAACTGCATGCAGAAGCATCTCCTCTCCTCTGTAGAATTGCTCCCAGCTCCACTGCCTGCAGGTACTTCCAGCCCTCCTGGCTGCTTTTCTACCAGCCCACCTGGCTGCTCTTAAGATCTCCCAGGACAATGGATACAGGGTTAAGCACACAGAGCTGTCCTTTGAAAGCTTGCTACATGTGGCAGTCTCTCCCCTTGTGAATCCTTGGGTGTGCTGATGATGTACTCACTCCTTGCTCCCTGCTGCACTTAGGCAAGATTCCTTCTCAAACTGGACGCTGAAAGGATTCTTCCAAGCCAGCCCAAGCCCTGGCCTGGAGGCAGAGCCCCCCTAGACCCAGGGTTCCCCTCCTAGGCCACCGACAGCCTCCTCAATGCTCCACCTTCCACCCGATGGTCCCTGCTTTCCAGGCTCCACCATATTTAAGGGCTGACCTAGCTACCCTGCAAGGCCTTTTGCCTGGGGATTGGCCAGGTTTCCTCAGGTATGCAGATCTGGACCTCCTGCCTTCCGCCTACTAAGTTCCAGAAGCTTTTCCAAACTTCTACATCCAGGGGGAGGTACCAGAGACCTGCCCTGTAGAGCCATCCAGCCTGACCTGCAATAACCCAGCCTAATTACAGACTCACACAGTTATCATGAGTCATACCAAAATAAATTTACCTACACTAAATAGCACACTTGACTGTTTTTAATCCTTATGCTGCTAGCATTAAATAGATAGGAAAGGAGAGAGGAGGGGGAAAAAAGAGATAGAGAGAGAGGGTGGAGAAAAAGGGGGAGAGAGGAGAGAACGGGGGATAGAAAGAAAAGGGTGAAAGAAGAAAGAAAGATGCAGAAAATAAGAGGAGAGAGTGTGGGGGGAGAGGGAGACAGGGGAGAGCAGGAGAGGAGAAAGTTAGATGGCAAAAAAAATTGGTTGGTGTCAGGGCTGGGCTCAGCCCTTCCTTCTCAAAGCTGGCCGCTCAGCTGTCGGCTAATTGCCAGCTCCTATCTCTCCACAGTGAATCAAATGTTGATGATATCCTGCTCGTCAGTCCTGCCTACTTAAGCCATCCAGTCCAGATAATCTCTGCCTTCACCTTGGTCACATCTCTAGAGATGCTTTCCTGTGTTCCTGTTAAAGACTTGCTTGGCTGACATTCCTTCTGGCTCCAGATCCTGCTTGCTGTTCTACTACACTCACCTCTGGCTCCCTGACATTTTAGCTTATCTGACTATCCATTCCGGTTCCTGAACTCTGGCTATGTTTTGACTACGTTTATTCTGTGAACCTTTTTTATTATTATTAAAAAAATTTGATTTAACTGTACTTCTGTCTCAGTCTGATTAATGGTTTATGACAGGGGTAAACTCATGCGCCATAGGGGTGCTGAAATTAATTGCTGCATCGCGATTCGGGTGTCCCCGATGCGGCATCAATGTATGTGACCGTAGAAATCGATTGCCGATGACGTCATTGCCCCACCCCTCCCGGGAGATCGCTCCGAGCGTATCCCCTGTTGTCTACAATCCATGCCGCTCATGTGATTGCCCGGCCCGCCTCTCTCCTCTCACTTCCAGCTCTACTCTGACGTCTCTCCTGACGTCAGCGGAGAATTCTCAGCCCTGCTGACTGTCGCTATCAAATCAGAAAAGAGGCGGGTTGGGCTGAGAATTCCCTGCTGACGTCAGGAAAGACGTGACAGGAGAGCTGGAAGTGAGAGGAGAGAGGCGGCCCGGGCAGTCACATCGGGGGTGTCTATGCTCGTGGCAGACAGTCGTGATGAGAGGCAGAACAGGGACGTGTGTGTGTAAACACACAAATCCCTGTTCTGTGAGGAGAGACAGATCGTGTGTTCCTATTAGCTAGGAACCTCGATCTGTCATTTCCCCTAGTCAGTCCCCTACACTTAGAAACACACACTAGGGAACACAGTTAACCCCTTGATTTCCCCTAGTGTTAACACCTTCCCTGCCAGTGACATTTTTACAGTAATCAATGCATTTTTATAGCACTGATTGCTGTACAAATGCCAATGGTCCCAAAAATGTGTCAAAAGTGTCCAATATGTCTGCCATAATGTCGCAGTCACGATCAATATCGCAGATCGCCTCCATTACTAGTATAAAAATGCTATAAATCTATCCCCTATTTAGTAGACGCTATAACTTTTGTGCAAACCAATCAACATACACTTTTTGCAATTTTTTTCCTTTTTACCAAAAATATATAGAAGAATATATATCAGCCTAAATTGAGAAAAAATAGCTTTTTAAGAAAAAAAAATGGGGATATTTATTATAATAATATAAAAAATATAGCACAAAATATTGTGTTTTTTTCAAAATTGTTGCTCTTTTTTTGTTTATAGCGCAAAAAATAAAAACCGCAGAGATTATCAAATACCACCAAAAGAAAGCTCTTTTTGTGGGAAAAAGGACATCAATTTTGTTTGGGTGCAGCGCCGCATGACCGCGCAATTGTCAGTTAAAGTAACGCAGTGCCGTATCCAGGGCTGTCTTTAAGGCAGGGCAAAAGGGGCAGCTGCCCTGGGCCCCATCATTGTTGTGGGGCCCAAAGCAGTTGCCTCATACTTGCCAACTATTCCAGTTTAAATTCCCTTGTCCCTTGAAGTTTTACTCCCGTGCTGTGTCACGATATCTCAGGGTGAAGTTCTGTTACTAATGCTGCCCAGCTCTGCCCTATTGCCATTTACAGCTGAATCACAGCTGGATCACCTGCAGACCCTGTGTTTACCCGTAAATAGGGATGAGCTTCGTGTTCGAGTCGAACCCATGTTCGACTCGAACATCGGCTGTTCGATCGTTCGTCGAATTGCGAACGATATGGGCCGTTCGCGCCAAATTTGTGTGGCGCGTCACGGCCCATAATTCACTGCGGCATCGCAGTGCATTGCTTGCTGATGATTGGCCAAGCATGCACTATGACCCGCATGCTTGGCCAATCACAGCGCCGCCTTAACAGAGTGCCGTAATTGGCCAAAGCCAAGGAGGCTTTGGCCAATTATGGCTCAGGGGATTTAGTACACGCCCCACACTATATAAGGCCGCCTGCACGGCGGCCCTGTGCAGTGTTCCGGTGTGCTGAGAAATAGAGAGAGAGAGAGACAGTGTCATTTCATTTGAGTTAGCTAGATTAGGCAGGACAGTCAGTCAGTTATCTGCACTTAAAGTGTATTGTCTATATATATGCATCCCAGGTGTTGCATATATATATATATATATATATATATATATATATATATATATATATATATATATATATATACACTGTATTCAGTTTAGCTAGATCCGTTCCTGTTATCTTCTAGACTATTTACATTTAGTGCAGTGCGTCCTGCTCACAGTGTTCAGCTAGATCCGTTCCTGTTATCTTCTTACTGACAGGCAGGCTTGTCTTGTTACAGTATTTTGAAGAAAATTACTGGTGTTCTTTTGATCCTATTAGTACCACAGTCAGGCAGCTAGACTATTTACATTTAGTGCAGTGCATCCTGCTCACAGTGTTCAGCTAGATCCGTTCCTGTTATCTTCTTACTGACAGGCAGGCTTGTCTTGTTACAGTATTTTGAAGAAAATTACTGGTGTTCTTTTGATCCTATTAGTACCACAGTCAGGCAGCTAGACTATTTACATTTAGTGCAGTGCGTCCTGCTCACAGTGTTCAGCTAGATCCGTTCCTGTTCTCTTCTTACTGACAGGCAGGCTTGTCTTGTTACAGTATATAAAGCTACCTGAAGAAAATTACTGGTGTTCTTTTGATCCTATTAGTACCACAGTCAGGCAGCTAGACTATTTACAGTTAGTGCAGAGCGTCCTGCTCACAGTGTTCTGCTAAACCTACAAGTTAGTCGGGTGCGTCCTGCTCACAGTGTTCAGCTAGATCCGTTTCTGTTATCTTCTTACTGACAGGCAGGCTTGTCTTGTTACAGTAAATACAGCTACCTGAAGAAAATTGCTTGTATTCTTTTGATCCTATTAGTACCACAGTCAGGCAGCTAGACTATTTACAGTTAGTGCAGTGCGTCCTGCTCACAGTGTTCTGCTAAACCTACAAGTTAGTGGGGTGCGTCCTGCTCACAGTGTTCAGCTAAACCTACAAGTTAGTGGGGTGCGTCCACCTCACAGTGTTCAGCTAAACCTACAAGCTAGTGGGGTGCGTCCTGCTCACAGTGTTCAGCTAGATCCGTTTCTGTTATCTTCTTACTGACAGGCAGGCTTGTCTTGTTACAGTAAATACAGCTACCTGAAGAAAATTGCTGGTGTTCTTTTGATCCTATTAGTACCACAGTCAGGCAGCTAGACTATTTACAGTTAGTGCAGTGCGTCCTGCTCACAGTGTTCAGCTAAACCTACAAGTTAGTGGGGTGCGTCCACCTCACAGTGTTCAGCTAAACCTACAAGATAGTGGGGTGCGTCCTGCTCACAGTGTTCAGCTATATCCGTTTCTGTTATCTTCTTACTGACAGGCAGGCTTGTCTTGTTACAGTAAATACAGCTACCTGAAGAAAATTGCTGGTGTTCTTTTGATCCTATTAGTACCACAGTCAGGCAGCTAGACTATTTACAGTTAGTGCAGTGCGTCCTGCTCACAGTGTTCTGCTAAACCTACAAGTTAGTGGGGTGCGTCCTGCTCACAGTGTTCAGCTAAACCTACAAGTTAGTGGGGTGCGTCCACCTCACAGTGTTCAGCTAAACCTACAAGCTAGTGGGGTGCGTCCTGCTCACAGTGTTCAGCTAGATCCGTTTCTGTTATCTTCTTACTGACAGGCAGGCTTGTCTTGTTACAGTAAATACAGCTACCTGAAGAAAATTGCTTGTGTTCTTTTGATCCTATTAGTACCACAGTCAGGCAGCTAGACTATTTACAGTAAGTGCAGTGCGTCCTGCTCACAGTGTTCTGCTAAACCTACAAGTTAGTGGGGTGCGTCCTGCTCACACTGTTCAGCTAAACCTACAAGTTAGTGGGTTGCGTCCACCTCACAGTGTTCAGCTAAACCTACAAGTTAGTAGGGTGCGTCCTGCTCACAGTGTTCAGCTAGATCCGTTTCTGTTATCTTCTTACTGACAGGCAGGCTTGTCTTGTTACAGTAAATACAGCTACCTGAAGAAAATTGCTGGTGTTCTTTTGATCCTATTAGTACCACAGTCAGGCAGCTAGACTATTTACAGTTAGTGCAGTGCATCCTGCTCACAGTGTTCTGCTAAACCTACAAGTTAGTGGGGTGCGTCCTGCTCACAGTGTTCAGCTAAACCTACAAGTTAGTGGGGTGCGTCCACCTCACAGTGTTCAGCTAAACCTACAAGCTAGTGGGGTGCGTCCTGCTCAGTGTTCAGCTAGATCCGTTTCTGTTATTTTCTTACTGACAGGCAGGCTTGTCTTGTTACAGTAAATACAGCTACCTGAAGAAAATTGCTGGTGTTCTTTTGATCCTATTAGTACCACAGTCAGGCAGCTAGACTATTTACAGTTAGTGCAGTGCGTCCTGCTCACAGTGTTCAGCTAAACCTACAAGTTAGTGGGGTGCGTCCACCTCACAGTGTTCAGCTAAAGCTACCTGTAGAAGGTTGGTGGTGTTCTCATACTACAGGCAGGCAGTTGATTTTGCTAGCTGCAGTATCAGTACATATATATATATATATATATATATATATATATATATATATCCCAGCTTAGTGCAGCTACAGGCCGTTAGTATGTCTGGAAGGCCAAGAAGGAGAGGCAGACAGTCACAAGCCAATAAGAGAGGGCAAGCAGGCTCTGTGTCTAGTGCTGGTCGTGGAGACGGTGCATCCTCATCAGCACGTGGCCATGGGACACGCTTGGCCTTTTTTTCGGCAGCTGGCCATGTTGAGCCGCAACATGCGGAAGACTTGGTCAAGTGGATGACCAAGCCGTCCTCATCCTCCTCATCCTCTCTCACCCATGCCCAGGGTACTTTGTCTGGCAAAGCAGCGGCCTCTTCCCTCGGCTCAATGTCATCAGTGACTCCTTCCCTAGCCCCACCATATCCTCCTGAGGAGTCCCTCGAACTGTTTGACCACAGTGTTGGGTACATGCTCCAGGAGGATGCCCAGCGTTTGGAAGGCTCTGATGATGATACTGAGCTCGATGAAGGCAGTAACATGAGCACGGACAGAGGGGGTGCCCAAGAAGGACAGCAATCTGGCAGTCATGCTCCCCCTGCTGCAGCATACTGCCAGGTTTGCTCCAGTGATGAGGAGGGAGGGGATGATGAGGTCACTGACTCAACGTGGGTGCCTGATAGGAGAGAGGAGGAGGAGGAGGAGGCGGCACATCACCAACGAGGCAGGATGCCCTACAGGGGCCAGCCTAAGGGCAGCACATTGACTGCATCACACCCCAAAGCTCCACATGTGCAGGGCACTGCAGTCTCTGCGCGTTATTCAAAAAGTTCTTTGGTGTGGGCCTTTTTTGAGACGAGTGCATCAGATCGCACCGCTGCTATTTGCAACATATGTCTCAAGCGTATCTCGCATGGCCAAAACATCTCCCGCTTGGGTACCACATGCTTGACCAGACATATGTTGACCTGCCATGCAGTTCGTTGGCAAGCGTATCTAAAAGACCCACACCAAAGAACAAAGAGGACCTCTCCTTGCTCCTCATCAGCTGAGATTTCCAACCCCACTAGACCTTCAGTCCTCTCTGAGACCTGCACTGAGAGGAATGAAGGTGTAGAATTAGGTGTGTCACAGCCAAGTACTTGTGGGCAATCTGATTTTGGTACACCGAAGTCAGATTGTACCAGGCAAATTTCCCTGCCCCAGCTGCTGCACCGCCGAAAGAAGTTTGCTCCCAGCCATCCACATGCCCAGCGGTTGAATGCTAGCTTGGCAAAATTGCTAGCACTTCAACTGCTGCCTTTTCAGTTGGTAGACTCTGCCCCCTTCCGTGAGTTTGTGGAATGTGCGGTTCCTCAGTGGCAGGTACCCAAACACCACTTTTTCTCACGGAAGGCGATTCCGGCTCTCTACCAGCATGTGGAAGGCAATGTCCATGCCTCGCTGGACAGGGCGGTCAGCGGTAAGGTGCATATTACCGCTGACTCATGGTCCAGCAGGCATGGACAGGGACGTTACCTAAGTTTCACGGCGCATTGGGTGACTCTGCTGGCAGCTGGGAAGGATGCAGGACAAGGTGCAGTAGTATTGGAGGTTGTTCCGCCACCATGCCTCCAAAATGCTAATGATTGTGACACACCTCTCTCCTCCACCCCCTCCTCTTCTTCCTCCATGGCCTCTTCCTCGGAACCAGCGGTGCTCCGTAGTCGTTCAAGGGGCTACGCAAGTACGCAGGCCAAAAGATGCCATGCGGTGCTTTAGCTGGTGTGCTTGGGGGACAGGAGCCACACTGTGGCAGAGGTTCTGTCAGCTCTGCAGGGGCAGGTTCAGAGGTGGTTGACGCCACGCCAACTTAAGGCAGGAATGGTGGTTTGCGACAATGGCACCAACCTCCTCTCTGCTCTCCGACAGGGACAAATGACCCATGTGCCCTGTTTGGCTCACGTCCTTAACTTGGTGGTGCAGCGGTTCTTGGGCAGGTACCCGGGCTTACAGGATGTCCTGAGGCAGGCCAGGAAAGTCTGTGTGCATTTCCGCTGGTCATATAATGCCAGTGCTCGGCTGACGGACCTCCAAAAGGAGTTTAACCTGCCCAAGAACCGCCTAATCTGTGACATGCCCACCAGGTGGAACTCAACGTTGGCCATGCTGCAGCGGCTGCACACGCAGCAGAGGGCCATCAATGAGTACCTGTGCGACTATGGCTCCAGGACAGGGTCAGGGGAGCTTGTTTTTTTTTCCCCACGCCAGTGGGCCATGATCAGGGATGCATGCACTGTCCTGTCACCATTTGAGGAGGCCACGAGGATGGTGAGCAGTGACAGTGCATGCATCAGTGACACTGTCCCCCTTGTCCACCTGTTGGAGCACACGCTGCGTGGAATAATGGACAGGGCACTTGAGGCAGAACAGAGGCAGGAAGAGGAGGACTTCCTTAGCTCTCAAGGCCCCCTTTATCCAGACAGTGTTCCTGCGTGCCCGCCGATCACACAGGAAGAGGACGAGGAGGAGGAAGAGGAGGAAGATTGTGTCAGTATGGAGGTGGAGCCTGGCACTCAGCATCAGCAGCAGTCTTTAAGGGATCAGTCCCAAGAAACACATGGACTTGTACGTGGCTGGGAGGAGGTGGCTGCGGACCATGTCGTCCTTAGTGACCCAGAGGACTCCGGACCGAATGCCTCAGCAAACCTACGCTGCATGGCCTCCCTGATCCTGCAAAGCCTGCGTAAGGATCCTCGTATTCGTGGTATCAAGGAGAAGGACCAATACTGGCTGGCAACCCTCCTTGATCCACGTTACAAGAGTAAGGTTGCGGACCTTATCTTGCCATCGCAGAGGGAGCAGAGGATGAAACATCTTCGGGAGGCCTTGCAGAAAGGTCTGTGCAACGCGTTCCCAGAGACTGGGAGGTTACAAACTCCTGTTTCTGGACAACGTGTTGCTGAGGCTTCGGTCAGTCAAAGAAGGAGCGGTGGAGAAGGTGGCCGTCAGACCGATGCGTTCAGACAATTTTTTGGTCCGCAGCCCCAAGGTATGATCGGTTACAGCAACCATCGCCAGCGTCTGTTTTACATGGTGCAGGAAAACCTAGGGGCAAGATCAGACTTGGACACCTTTCCCACCGAAAATCCTCTGGGTTACTGGGTCTTGAGGATGGATCACTGGCCAGAGCTTGCACAGTATGCAATTGAGCTACTGACCTGTCCTGCATCCAGCGTTCTTTCGGAACGCACATTCAGTGCTGCTGGAGGCGTGGTAACCAATCACAGGGTGCGTCTGTCCACTGACTCGGTCGATCGACTGACCTTCATAAAAATGAATCAGTCTTGGATCACCACCAGCTACCAAGCACCTGATGCTGATGTAACCGAATAATTTTTTTTGAAATCTCAGATCCCTTCAAAGACTGCCTATGCTGATGCTGCGTGACTATCCCTGAGTAATTATCCTCTTCCTCCTCAATCATCACGCTGATAGCTTGTAAGAACATTTTTGGTTCTGGGCGCCACCACCAGTGCCTAAGGCACAATTTTTCAGGCCCTGTTTAACAGGGGCGTGTAATTACAATTTTTGATGTAATACTTTGCAGCAGGGCTGGTTCCTGCATTCCAACTAGAGTGTCTGTGAGGGGTTGCAGTGTTGTGGCACCAGCACCAGTGCCTAAGGCCCATTTTTTCTGCCCCTGTTTAACAGGGGCGTGTAATTACAATTTTTGATGCAATACTTTGCAACAGGGCTCGTTCCTGCGTTCCAACTAGAGTGTCTGTGAGGGGTTGCAGTGTTGTGGCACCAGCACCAGTGCCTAAGGCCCATTTTTTCTGCCCCTGTTTAACAGGGGCGTGTAATTACAATTTTTGATGCAATACTTTGCAACAGGGCTCGTTCCTGCGTTCCAACTAGAGTGTCTGTGAGGGGTTGCAGTGTTGTGGCACCAGCACCAGTGCCTAAGGCCCATTTTTTCTGCCCCTGTTTAGCAGGGGCGTGTAATTACAATTTTTGATGCAATACTTTGCAGCAGGGCTCGTTCCTGCGTTCCAACTAGAGTGTCTGTGAGGGGTTGCAGTGTTGTGGCACCAGCACCAGTGCCTAAGGCCCAATTTTTCAGCCCTTGTTTAACAGGGGTGTGTAATTACAATTTTTGATGCAATACTTTGCAGCAGGGCTCGTTCCTGCGTTCCAACTAGAGTGTCTGTGAGGGGTTGCAGTGTTGTGGCACCAGCACCAGTGCCTAAGGCCTAATTTTTCAGCTCCTGTTCAACAGGGGCATGTAATTACAATTCTTGATCTAATATTTCATCACAGGGCCCTGTGAAGGCTTACAGTGTTGTGGCCACAGCAACACCTAAGGCCCAAATTTCTGCTGAGTATATAGGGCAGGACCCTACTTTCAAACAACTAACTTACAAACGACTCCTACTTGCAAACGGAAGGAGACAACAGGAAGTGAGATGAAATCTACCCCTAGGAAGGGAAATTCTCTCCTGTAAGAGTTAATATGGGAAAAACTTTTCTCCTTTCCACTGATGCTTTCCAATCCATTGGGACAAAAAGTGAGGTGAAATCTTCTGAAGAGGAGGAAAGACAGCAAAACAAATGTCACAGGGGTGATAACCCTTCCCTATGTTTTCCAAAAAGCTTAAAAAAGATTTTTTGGCTGGAGCTAAACACGTTAAAAATGTACCCGTTCAAAATTACAAAGAGATTCTACTTAACAACAAACCTACAGTCCCTGTCTTGTTTGCACCGCCTGTATACTGCTGTTCAGAGTATATAGGGCCTGGTGGCCCCACACCTTTCCTTATTTTAATTTGGGTGTGGGGTTCCCCTTAATATCCATACAAGACCCAAAGGGCCTGGTAATGGACTGGGGGGTACCCATGCCGTTTGTCTCACTGATTTTCATCCATATTGCCAGGACCCGACATTACATTAAACCCGCAAGCAGTTTTAAATGAGATTTTTTCCTTTAAAAATGACATTTGGTGCAGGGACTGTTCTAAACACGGGAAACACGCGTCACTTTACAGGCATACTATAGACACCCCTCAGGTACGATATTTAAAGGAATATTTCACTTTTTTTTTTTTTTTTACTTTAAGCATCATTAAAATCACTGCTCCCGAAAAAACGGCCGTTTTTAAAAGTTTTTTTTGCATTGATACATGTCCCCTGGGGTAGGACCCGGGTCCCCAAACCCTTTTTAGGACAATACCATGCAAATTAGTTTTTAAAATGAGCACTTTTGATTTCGAACGTTCGAGTCCCATAGACGTCAATGGGGTTCTAACGTTCTTGCGAACTTTCGGTCCGTTCGCAGGTTCTGGTGCGAACCGAACCGGGGGTGTTCGGCTCATCCCTACCCGTAAATAACCTGCACTGATATGTAAATAGGGGCTGCATTAATATGTAAATAGCCACGGACCAGCGGCATTAATATGAAAATAGAGGCAGCATTCATATACATATCATGCCCCTCCAGTGTTGCCAACCCCCCAAAGTGAGGCAGAACGACAAAATTTACAAACGGCACCAATTTTTTACGGGCAAAAAAACCCATGAAATTTACTGGCAGATCTACATTCTATAGTGGCACTGCAAAAAATTACTTAAAATAACTGTTTTTAGTGCTAAACAGTGCAAATATCAATATTTGAACTATAAACACATAGCTGATGCTATTAGCAATGTGTTTAAGTTAAACAAAAGTCAAAAAACATATTTCTCAATTTACATGAAGGTTAGGTTACTATAACCCAGCCAACACAGTTTCCCCTTACATCAGAGTCTGCAGGATTCCCCCTTATAGTGCAAGGGAACCCTTATGTAAAGGGGATAGCTGCAGATCATGATGTAAGGGGGAACTCTGACGTGGAGGGGGCTCTGGTGAATCAAGGCCACCTTCCGCAAGGTAGGTAAGGGGGGGTTACTAATATAGGGGGGAACCTTAATATTAGTGCCCCCTTACGTTATTGTATTCACTCTCCTCCTTACATCAGTGACCCCCCCGACTGGCCTGGCGGCGCTGTCACTGACCTTCTCTCAGGTGCACCATGCAGGGCTCAGTCAGACAGTTCCAGCTTGGCGGCTCTGGTTTTATCCTATAGTCTTCTCTCCACAGTCCACACACGTCTGTCTCTTGCCGTATCCCCCATCCCGGTGGCGCTCCCACTCTTGACTCCTTTCTAGGCTCCCCCTCAGAGACTGCAGACATGATAAAAGACAAGAGATGGTCAGAGGCTGTGGACATGATACAGGAGGTGGACAGAGGCTGCGGACATGATACAGGAGGTTGACAGAGGCTGCGGACATGATACAGGAGGTGGACAAAGGCTGCAGACATGATACAGGAGGTGGATAGAGGCTGCAGACACAATACAGGAGGTGGACAGAGGCTGCGGACACGATACAGGAGGTAGACAGAGGCTGCGAACATACTGCAGGAGGTAGACAGAGGCTGCGAACATACTGCAGGAAGTAGACAGAGGCTGCAGACATACTGCAGGAGGTGGACAGAGGCTGCGGACATACTGCAGGAGGTAGACAGAGGCTGTGGACATACTGCAGGAGGTGGACAGAGGCTGCGGACATACTGCAGGAGGTGGACAGAGGCTGCGGACATACTGCAGGAGGTGGACAGAGGTTGCGGACATACTGCAAGAGGTGGACAGAAGCTGTCAATATAATAGTGTCCTCCTCACCCCCTCACAGTAGCCTCCTCCTCTGTACACCATCATATTACTGCTCCACATCATCAGTATGCTGTGTCCTCCTCCTGTGCCCCTTTCACCTCTCCACAGGTCAGGGCAGCACTGTGCACAGCACACTGATGATGTGGAGAAGTAATATGATGGTGGACACTGGACAGAGCACATCAGTCTCTGTCCCAGCCTCCCCTGCATGCCACGGCTTCACCCTCCGGGCTCCCAGCGATGTCCTTCTCTCACTCTGATATCCCCCCGCAGTTTTACTCTCATCCTCCTCACCCCTGCTCGGCTCCTCTGGACCTCTGCCTATGGCGAGTGCACTGCGCGAGTCACCGACCGCCAGTGTCCCGATCGTCTATTCGAAAATGGTGCCAATTTTTATGTTTTTTGGATAGCATAGGGAAGGGTTAACACCCCTGTAATGTTTGTTTTGCTGTCTGGGCCCCTGTTCAGAAGATTTCACTATACTTTCTTCCCCAATGACAATTGGATTTTCCCATGATAACTCTTACAGGAGTGAATTACCCTTCCTATGGGGGAGATTTACTCTCACTTCCTGTTGTCTCCCTCCGTTTGTAAGTAGGAGTTGTTTGTGAGTTAGATGTTTGTAACTAGGGGACCGCCTGTACATTGGTGGTCAGTGTAAATCCTCCTTTACATTGGTGGTCAGTGTAAATCCCCCTGGTCAGTGTAAATTCCTCTTTACATTGGTGGTCAGTGTAAATCCCCCTGGTCAGTGTAAATTCCTCTTTACATTGGTGGTCAGTGTAAATCCCCCTTTACATTGGTGGTCAGTGTAAATCCCCCCTAACATTGGTGGTCAGTGTAGAAGTGTCACCTTGTATTGGTGGTCAGTACAAATCTCCTCGACAATGGTTATCAGTGTAAATTCTTCCTTACACTGGCGGTTGGTGTAAATGCTCCTACTACATTGGTGTCAGTGTAGAAATCCCTCTTTATATTTAGGGGGTGGCGTAAAATCCACCGTTACAAGGTGGTCAATGCATATTCCTCCTCACATTGGTGGTCAGTGTAAATCCCCCCTCACATTGGTGGACAGTGTAGAATCCCCACTATACACTTGCCAAAAATTTCCAGCTTTGCTCTACATGATTCAGAATTTGCCACAGTGTACTGCCTCCTAACTAATCCCATCCCCCACCACTGCCACTGATCCCATCAACCCCCCAGCATTTCCACTGATCACACCCCCCCAGCATTGCTACCGATCCCAGGAGTCCTAGGATCCCTAGGAGTTTTCTCTGTATTGATGGGTCCCCTCACTTCCCCAGTCCATGGTGTGCAGGCAGTGAGGAGATGATGTGCTGTAACCTTTAGCAACCAGTCAGTGAGCAGTAATGATGTGCACTAACCTCTTGCAACCAATCATTGAGCGGTAAGGATATGCAGCAACCTCTAGCAACCAATCAGTGAGCAGTAATAATGTGCAGCAACCTCTAGCAACCAATTAATGAGTGGTAAGGATTTCCATTAACCTCTACCAACCAATCAGTCAGCAGTATTGATGTACAGTAATCTCTAACAACCAATCAACAAGCAGAAGTCATATGTTTTAACCTCTAGCAAATAATCAGTGAGACATAATGTGTGCTGTAACCTCTAGCAGCCATGCAGTGAGCGGTAATGATACATTGTAATCTCTGGCAACCAATCGCAATCACTTCCTGATCTGACTCAGTAAACCGATTTTGAGTCTAGCTGCTATTTATTATATGTCTCAGAGCACGTGGAGAGCAAAATTACATGGAAGGGGGGCCCAAGAAAATGTTTGCCCAGGGTCCAATTAACATTAAGGCTCCATGCACACTGGAGCTGATAAACTGCAGTTTATTGGCGTTTGGGCGCTTTATTTTTAAAAGCCCATAAAGTGGAGTAGTGGAGTTTATGGGCTTTTTTCTGAACACCAGAAATTTGCGTTCAAGAGCAGTACTGGAAACGCCAGACAACGGTAAAAGGTGTTAAACGAGGGTTAACATTGTAAAAAGAGCGTTAAGCCTCGTTTGGCGTTTCTGCCTCTATTCAAAATCAATGGTTCCTGATGGGAGCCCATTGATTTGAATAGAAGTTGCGGTGCGATTTGTGTGCTGAGGATGAAGGGGAACTCTTGCCAAAATGAAAAAAAATTGACGTGGGGTTCCCCCCTCAGACAATACCAAGCCCTTTGGTCTGGTATGGATTTTAAGGGGAACCCCCTACGCTGAAAAAAGGCGTGGGGTCCCCCCCAAATCCATACCAGACCCTTATCCGAGCACGCAGCCCGGCCGGTCAGGAATGAGGGTGAGGATGAGTGAGCGCCCCCCTCCTGAATCGTACCAGGCTGCATGCCCTCAGCATGGGGGAGGTGGGTGCTTTGGGGCAGGGGGGCGCCCTGCGGCCCCCCCACCTCAAAGCACCTTGTCCCCATGTTGATGGTTGTCGGGGTCTGCGGGCAGGGGGCTTATCGGAATCCGGGAGCCCCCTTTAATAAGGGGGCCCCCAGATCCGGGCCCCCCACCCTATGTGAATGAGTATGGGGTACATGGTACCCCTACCCATTCACCTAGGGAAAAAGTGTCAATAAAAAAGCACACTACACAGGTTTTTAAAGTAATTTATTAGACAGCTCTGGGGGTCTTCTTCCGACTTCGGGGGTCTCTCCGGCGTCTTCTCCCACTCTCCGGTTCTTCTGCTGGGCAACTCTGCTATCTTCTGCTCTTTTGCCGCTCTTTTGCTAGCGGTGGCCCGGACTTCAGCATTGTCTTCTCCCCTCTTCTCTCCTTCCGATGTTGACACGACGCTCTTTTCAGCTGTAATGCTCTCTGAGCGCTCTGCAATGGACTTATATAGGGGGTGACCCCGCCCCCTTATAACGTCACAGTCCCTTTGTATGCTGGGACTGTGAGGTCATAAGGGGGCGGGGTCACGGGTGACATTGACCATGCCCACTTATGACCTCACAGTCCCAGCATGCCCAGGGACTGTGACGTTATAAGGGGGTGGGGTCACCGCCTATATAAGTCCATTGCAGAGCGCTCAGAGAGCATTACAGCTGAAGAGAGCGTCGTATCAACATCGGAAGAAGAGAAGAGGGGAGAAGACGACGCTGAAATCCGGGCCACCACTAGCAAAAGAGCGGCAAAAGAGCAGAAGATAGTGGAGGAGCCCGGCAGAAGAACCGGAGAGCGGGAGAAGACGCTGGAGAGACCCCCGAAGTCGGAAGAGGACTACTGAAGTCTGAAGAAGACCCCCGGAGCTGTCTAATAAATTACTTTAAAAACCTGTCTAGTGTGTTTTTTTATTGACACTTTTTCCCTAGGTGAATGGGTAAGGGTACCATGTACCCCATACTCATTCACATAGTGCGGGGGGCCGGGATCTGGGGGCTCCCGAATTCCGATAAGCCCCCCACCCGCAGAGCCCGACAACCAACGGCCAGGGTTGTCGGGAAGAGGCCCTTGTCCTCATCAACATGGGGGCAAGGTGCTTTGGGGTGGGGGGGACGCAGGGCGCCCCCTGCCCCAAAGCACCCAACACCCATGTTGAGGGCATGCGGCTTGGTACGGTTCAGGGGGGGGGGGGCGCTCGCTCGTCCCCAACCCCATTCCTGACCGGCCGGGCTGCGTGCTCGAATAAGGGTCTGGTATGGATTTGGGGGGGGACCCCGCACCGTTTTTTCGGCATGGGGGTTCCCCTTAAAATCCATACCAGACCGAAGGGCTTGGTATTGTCTGAGGGGGGAACCACACGTCAATTTATTTTCATTGTGGCGGGGTTTCCCTTCATCCGTAGCACACAAGTCGCACTGAAAGTTGGATCATAATGATCCGACTTCTGGTGCGGCTTCTATTCAAATCGGGAATCCCATCGGGAACCATTGATTTTGAATAGAGGCAGAGAAACGCGATTAAAAGCTAGCACCGCTAAACGTGCATTGACGGCAATGCAAACCGCTGATAAAATCACATTTTTAAAGCAGCGTTTTCCTGCCAGCAATCCGACGTTCAGAACGGCCGTTTATGAGCTCCAGTGTGCATGGAGCCTAAAGCCCTGGCTGTATCGCAAAAAATGGCCTGGTCATTCAGCAGCCAAATCTTCGGGGGGTGAAGTGGTTAAGGGTGTGAGGTTATTTTTAATTCAAAGTGGAGTTCCAGTCAATTTTTTGTATATTAAAAGTCAGCAGCTACAAAAAGTGTATCTTCTGACTTTTAATAAAAAGACACTCACCTGTCGCACAATCCAGCGACGTGGCCACCCAAACCCTCCCTTCTCTCCCCCGCCTGTCCACAGTGCTGGCAATACTACTGTGGGCATCCGGCTGTGACAGCTTGCAGCTTCACAGCCGGGTGCACATGTCTCACTGCGCTGTCCTGAATGGCCGGGCAATCTTCTTGGACCTGAGATGTGTCCCAAAAGATTGCAGGGAGGAAAGGCCACCTAGGCGGCCCAAGCGGAAGTGGGAGTTCATCGGTAATCGTGATGCATCGCGGAATCGAAACGTTGACCAGATAATCGTAATCGAATCGAATCATGAGACCAGTGAAGATGCGCACCTCTAAAGTGCCAGGTATTAAATCCCGCATTTAAAACCATCTTACGTCACTCCCACCAACCAGCAGGCCATCCTATACTGCACAATGGTCCAGAGACCTTGAGATTGACCTGGAGGCCGAGGATTGGGAGGATAACTGGGCGACCACTAAATCCTCCTCCCAGGATGAGTCATGCCCCTGTTACTCCGGGGGAGATGGGAGAGTTCTCACCCCCCTCTACCCCCACTATGCGTAGCCCAGCTAAAACCAGGCAGCGCAGGGAGGGAGATGAGTTCTCCCCTGGGCTGCAGCATGCCACCACACAGCTCTCCTCACAGTGCACACACGCAGAGCCCTTGATGGACATGTTCCCAGCCACGGACCAGGCCATCTCAGAGAGCACCATGAAAAATATGCTTTTGTCCCTCAGAAGAACCCTCTTTAATGATTTCTCTGATATGTTTACTCCTTTAAACAATACTGTTCAAACTCACACTAATCAAATCCAGCACCTAGAATCTAAAGTGGCGGATCTTTATACTGCTCACAATGACCTTGTTGATGCATATACTGATCAGGAATCTGAGGTGCAGCGCCTTCAAAACAAATTAGCGGATTTAGAAGACCGCTCAAGGCGGAACAATATTAAGTTCAGAGGGATTCCTGAATCAATACCACCGAATGAACTTACCAATTTTGTTCAACGCCTCATGAAATCCCTCATACCATCTCTGACCGATATTGAGTTATGCATCGACAGGGCCCACCGCATACCCAAACCAAAATTTCTTCCTGACACTGCACCCAGAGATATCCTGGCGTGCATTCACTACTACCACGTGAAAGAATGAGTCATGGCAGCGGCCAAACAAAATCCAGCTGTCCCAGAGGACTTTACTGGTATCTCCCTCTATACTGATATATCACAACAGACCGCATTGAACAGGAAGAAGCTTAATCCACTCACAAAGATTTTACGCAACAATAGCAAAGTATATCGTTGGGGATTCCCCACAAAGTTACTTGTCACTTGGAATGGTAAACTATTCCCTATACACAGTATGGAAAAAGGCATACTACTCTTCAAACAATGGAAATTGCTCCCTCCAGATGCACAACCGCCTGTTCACAACCGCCTGTTCAACCCATCTCGGAATGTCTGGACACGGAGTGGACCTAATCCTTTCTCCATAATCAGCAATGAGCCTCTCCCTATCATTAATACCTTTTAGTAGTGTGAGACAGTACGACCAAACATTTAGTTTGTCCTCCTCTCCCAGTACCTAGTGCATCGCACTATTGGTCTACTTACACCCAAATTACCACAGCAGCCCAAGCTGCCCATTGTACCTGTGTTTAACAGGTGTTTTTTTACACATGTTGCTTTTGTTCCTTTTTTCCTGTTTTTTCTGTGTTTTCTCGCACCCTCTACCCACCTAGTCACCACCTATGATGCTTCCCCAACTACACATGGACATGGATTTCTGACTGCACTGCTTACGTGGATTGCTGATAATAAGGACTTGCTGCCTTGTGAGGCGACTGTGAACTACTCCACTACTGTTACCACAAGCAGATCTACTCTCCGGATTCCCAAGATTCGCACAGGAACTTTAATTGTCACCGTCAGTATAACAGTGTATCCTTGTACTGCATTGTCGCAGCAAGTAACCAACTACTGTCATGTCTCTGAAGTTTATGTCTATAAATGCAAAGGGACTCAATAGCCCCTTTAAGCGTGCTGCACTACTAAAGGAAGCCCGTTCCCTTAAAGCGAAATCATTTTTGCCCAAGAAACCCACTTTGCAGCCCACAAATGTCCTCAATTGAACTTCCAAAACTACTCCCACTTGTATACATCTAATAACCCCAAAAAAGCATGTAGAGTTTTCATCGCTATCAGGGATTCAGTTTTGTTCCGCCACACATCTGCACTATTCAAGACCCCCAAGGCAGGTATATAATTCTTATCTGCGAACTGAACCAAGCAACCTTTACGCTTGTCACCTGTACGCCCCTAATACTAAACAACGGAAATTCCTTGCCCCCTTGCTTGCCACTATCTCGGAAGTAGTCCAAGGTACCCTCATCATGGGTGGAGATTTCAACACTGTCTTAGACCCCTCTATGGACTCTACTACCCCCGGCCAGGAGACATATACTTTCTATCGTCCCCCTGCTCGAGAAATATGAACTGTATGACATATGGAGGTGTTTTCACGGCTCCGAAAAGGACTATACGTTCTTATCAGCTGCACATTCTTCTTATTCCCGCATTGACTTTTTCTTTACAGGTAAAAGATCCCTCCAAAATTTTCTGAGCTCGGACATTGGCACAATATCTTGGTCGGATCACACCCCGATTACTTTAGAATTTGATGACAAACTTTGTAACTCACCTCCTCCACTCTGGAGACTAAACACGTCCCTTTTGGAGAACAAGCTACTGTACCCAAACGATCGTGCAAGAACATCAGAATCTCTTTCACTACAATGACACTCCTGATGTCAATAGCTTCACATTGTGGAATACATACAAAGTATATATGAGAGGGGTATTGATTAAATTAGCTTCAATTGTTAGAAAACAGAGGACGAAGCAGATTGCAGACCTGCTCAATTCCATAACGTTAAAAGAATGAGATAACAAACTAAAACCAGACCCCCAGCTTACCCAAAACATTCTCCAGGACAGATAGCAGTTGAGGAATCTACTTCTTTACAAGCATGTAAACCATCTTAAATTCCTCAAAGCCAACTATTATGGTCTACACAGTAGGGCGGGGGCTTGGTTGGCTAGGAAAGTTAAAGCGAAACAGATCAAACAAAGAATAGCTGCCCTTACCCACCCACTTAATCACAACACCGATATTAATCCTAAAGATATAGCCAATACCTTTGCGGACTACTATCAGTCCCTATATGACCTTCGTAAAGATGTATCTACCCCTCAACCATCACCAGCGCTTATTAATGCATTTTTATGTAAAGTACAACTCCCTACCCATACTAGGGATCAACTTGACTCTATATCCCAACCATTTACAACACGAGAAATCTGTTTAGCCATCCAAAAACTACCCAACGTAAGTCTCCGGGTGATGATGGTTTCTCAAATGAGTACTACAAACACTTTTCCAAGGAAACTGCCCCATATCTACAATCAGTCTTCAATCTTGCTTCGTCCTCCGGAACCTTTCCACCTGAAATGTTGGGAGCAGTGATAGTGACATTACCAAAAGCTAACAAGGACCCTACTAACCCTGCCAACTATAGGCCCATATCCCTCCTCAACACAGATGTAAAATTGTTTGCCAAACTCTTAGCTACTAGACTACAGAAAATTCTACCGCACCTCATCCACCCAGATCAGGTGGGCTTTGTACCCGGATGTCAAGCCCCGGATGGCACTAGATGCCTTATTAACCTGATTTCACAGGCTGGATCCTCTCGAATGCCTTCTCTGCTTCTCTTCTTGGATGCGGAGAAGGCGTTCGAGAGGGTCCACTGGGAATACCTTAAGACAGTACTTAATACCTTAAGAATATCGGGATGGATACAAACAGCCATCTTATCCCTTTACTCCACTCCCTCGGCTATTGTACTTACTTCTGGAATTACCTCCAAACCGATACACATAACCAATGGGACAAGGCAAGGATGCCCCTTATCGCCAATAATCTTTACACTTCTCATGGAACCATTGGCAGAGAATATTAGATCCCACCATAATATCACAGGCCTCTCTATAGCTGTTAAAGTGCATAAAATAAGCCTATTCGCTGATGATGTCATGCTTATGCTCTCCAATCATAAAACATCCTTGACCGAGATACAGAAACTATTACACAAATTTAGTGCCGTGTCATACTATAAATTGAATGCCACCAAATTCCAAATACTAGGTATTTGTCCATGTCCCTGTTCCCATGTGAATGTGATCCTCCTTAACCAAAGAATTCCCCTTTATTTGGTCTCCTCACTCTTTACCTTTCTTGGGCACTCAACTGACCCAACACACCTCACAACTTTATAGATATAACTTTACGCCCTTTTTGGAATCTTTACCCCAACAACTGTCCCTCCTACACACCCAAGATCTGTCAACAGCAGGGAAAATAGCAGCACTAAAAATGATAATTCTCCCTAAACTCCTCTACTTATTCCGCACAATAATAATCCCCCTACCACACACCTTCCTTTCCTCAGTACAAACAATTTTCAACGAGGACATATGGAACCGCAAACCGCCTAGGTGTTCTCTTACCATTATGTTAAAACATAGAAAGCATGGCGGAATGGGAGCCCCTAATATAACAGCGTACTACAAAGCATGTGTCATAGATCAGCTTAAATATTGGTGGACTCCTTCCACACATAAATCGTGGTCACTCATGGAGGCCAGCAGTACCCAGCACAGAGACCTCAAGTCAACCCTCATTGCCATTAAATTAGGAGCCCCTGTACCTATCTCTTCTACTCCTACAGTACAGATATCCACTAGATTGTGGTCCGAGCTCCCTACTTCCATGATATCAGACATATGTGATCGACATATAGATCCCAACCCTGAACTTGCTTTACTACACCTAACAATACACAAATTCTCACCTAAGATACGAGTAGTGATTACACAACTTTTGGTAGCAGCAAAAATAACTATCACAAGGTTGTGGAACACAGTTGAATCTCCATCTCCCACTGATGTCATATTCACTCTAAACCACCAATGTGAGATGGAGAAACTGTTAGCAATCACAGATCTCAAGAGCAAACCATTTAGAACTAAATGGGACAGCTGGCTATCTAACCCAAGATGTACAGTCAAAGAATGATAAATTGCTCACCATGAACCTACAACATAGTCCATGCATTTATATATAGCTTTCATTCTTATATATAATGACTAACATAGGGTGAATCCCCCCCCTTCACCTACCAGCTTGCAAGGGCACCTTCCTACCCACATAAATACCCGGTGTATGCACTTGAGGACGTTTGTAGTGACAATATAACCAGGGGTAATTTGTTATTCTGACTCTGACTTTCACCAACCGGTGCATCTTGTTTCCTACACTTATTATATCTATCCCTATTCCTTTATGTTTCTTTCTTTCCTCTCTCCTCTTTTTGTTTGTCTCTACAACACATTACTAGATACATAAGAAGTGATAGCACAGACTGGTGGTGTGTTGTCTCCCCTCTCTAATGCCCCGTACACACGGTCGGACATTGATCGGACATTCCGACAACAAAATCCTAGGATTTTTTCTGACAGATGTTGGCTCAAACTTGTTTTGCGTACACACGCTCGCACAAAGTTGTCGGAATTTCCGATCGCCAAGAACGCGGTGACGTCAAGCACGTACGACGAGACTAGAAAAGGCCAGTTCAGAACCAAGCGTGGCACCCTTTGGGCTCCTTTTGCTAATCTCGTGTTAGTAAAAGTTTGGTGAGAGACGATTCACGCTTTTTCAGACTCGTGGTTTTCAGATCGTTTTCTGCCATTCAGTTTGTGCTTGTGGGTTTGTATCTGCTCTTCAGTGTGTGCAAGCAAGTTCCGCGTGACTTCAGTTAGTCATTGTGTTCTTGTTTGTTCGTTACTGTTTTTCAGGTCGCTCTTCACAGGCCTTGCTGTTCTTCAGTGCGTTCTGTTACTTCGTTCTGAGCAGCCGACCGTTTTCTAGCCATGTTGCGTATGCGTACTCCTCGTAGAGTTCGTGCTGTGCGGGGGCTTGGTGTTGGGGTCCTGACCTTGACACAAGTCCAGTCCATGAACAGGGTGGGGAGGAGTTCATGGACCAAGAATTGGTTGCTTCAGTGTGACCAGTTCTCTCATATGCCTTTGCTCCGTGAGATCCGTGAGAATAATCCTGATGATTTCAGGAACTTTCTCAGGATGACGGACCCCGTATTTCACCGTCTGTTGGCTTCGCTGACCCCCTATATCAGCAGGCAGGATACCTGCATGAGGCAAGCCATCACTCCGGAGCAGAGGCTCATCGCTACCCTGCGGTATTTGGCGACAGGGAGAAGTCTGCAGGACTTGAAGTTCTCGACAGGCATCTCCCCCCAGGCTCTGGGGATCATTATCCCAGAGACCTGTTCTGCCATCATCCAGGTCCTGCAGAAGGAGTATATGAAGGTAAGATTTTTATCCTTTAATATCACATTTTATTGTATTTAATGTTTGATAATATATTGTATTTCTTTCCTCATTCCCTAGTTACCATGATTGTAATATGCTGTGAATGTCACCTTTGTCCTCATGCATGCTGGATTTTTATGTAATTAATTTTTTAGGTCCTTCATACATATTTGCCTTCACTTACTTCCCCAGCATGCTCTACGGGCCCTATATTCACCGCATGTAGTCACTTAAAACAATGTATTTTATCAGCTCCATAGTAGTGCTTTACCCCAAACACCCCCTAAAATGTTTTTAAATGTTATTTTTGCTTTAAATTCAGGCAGAGTGGCAGAGGCTTTTTTTTGTGGTGTCCCCAAATCATTTTTAGTAATCCTCCCTCCCCCAACTGCTAAGTCAGCTGATCCCAATTCTCTATCTATCCTCAATCATCTATCTGATGACTTTGCCAAACCAATACACACTATACCCATCTCTTTTGTGCTCTGATTTATGGATTCCCCAAAGCATGTAGTGCAAGGGCCTGCCTGTATACTTTCAAATGGTACTGTTTGAATTTTTAAGATCCTATTATTATCTTGAGACAGGTAATAGCAGAATGTTCAAATATGCTCAAATGTGTACAGTGTGTATTTATATCTTTGTATTCGGACACTTCTTACCTGTCCAGTGGGCTGCCAATAGTGTAATTAAGGAGGGGCTGTTCCAAGTAATATCCTATATTTAGGCATTCATCTCTCAATGAAGTGAAGAGGGTTACCTGTCCAAGATTTCCACACCCCCCATAATGTTAGAAATGGCCCATGAGAGGGGGGGGGATATGATAGGTGTACCTTATACTTTGGTGTTGTTAAATTCCCCTTAATAAATGCTATCTGGAGGTTGCCCCAGAATGTTTGTGCCTAATCTGCTTGCCATGTTTCGGAGCAAAAATATTAATTTTTTTTTTCCTCAACAGTTTCCTTCCACGCCACAGGAATGGCAGACTGTGGCCTCCCACTTTGCCCAGCGGTGGGACTTTCCTAACTGCGGAGGGGCAATTGATGGGAAACATGTCCACATCATCCCACCACCCAACTCGGGGTCCTACTATTTCAACTATAAGGGGTTCAATAGTATTGTGATGTTGGCGGTGGTGTCGGCTAATTACGACTTCTTGTATGTGGACGTGGGGAAGAATGGCCAGATGTCCGATGGTGGAGTCATCGCCCAGACGGAGTTCTACAGGCGTCTCCAGAATGGCAGCTTGGACTTGCCAGCTCCAGAGGACAATGTGGAAGGACTCCCATTCGTGTTCGTTGCTGATGAAGCGTTTGCGCTGGGGGACCACCTTATGCGGCCATGCCCTATGAGGACCCTCACCCCGGAACAGAGGGTTTTTAATTACCGGCTGGCCAGAGCCCGAAGAGTGGTGGAGAACACATTTGGAATCCTGGCCATCTGGTTCCGCCTATTTCTGACACCTATCCATATGGCGGAGTATAAACTTAATCATATAATCATGGCGTGCTGTATTCTCCATAACTTTTCACAGAAACATTCGGCCAACTATGCTGGCTCAGTTGGGCCTGAGGCCGGAGTGATACCTGAAACAACAATGACGGCGCTTGAAAGCGGCCATCCTGGCTTGCCCTCCCTGAGTGCCCGTGATGTCCGGTTACGATACCTGGAGTTCTTTGGGGGTAGGGGGGCCATCAATATGCCTTCAAATTTGTGAAGCCTTTTTCAAATAAAAAAGCAAGAAAAAGAAATTCTTTGTGGACATTTACTGCTTGTGTTTGTTTTAGCTCACCCTGACAGAAATGTTTTGAGTCCAGAAAATGGCATGATTGTGTAACCTTATACAAAGCACTGTTGGGTGTTATTTACTAAAGGCAAAGACACTTTTCACTACAAGTGCACTTGCAACTGCACTGAAACTGCACTTGTAGTGCAAAGAGGATTTGCCCTTAGGAAATAACCCCCATTTTCATAGAAAACACCAATTACATCACCAACAAAGTGTTTTATTAGCATTGACACAATAATCCACACATTCTTGATTAACAATCTATTTAATACCTGCACAATCACATGTGCATTTCGCAAAGGTTTTTCTAACAAACACACATGTTTGTTGTTTTTCAATTTTTGGGGTAGCATTAGAAACCAGATAGAGGTCCATTTATTTAAGATAAAACAGGCATGTGTAAAACCAACAAGAAAGACACAAATCTTGAACTTACAAAGTTCACATTTGGTAGAACTTGAAGGCAATATCAGACATGACATGACATGACTGTGTTTGATATTGCGTTCAGATGGGGTGAAGTCACCCCAGGAAAAGGCAAATTTGGAAGATGCACACAAATTTAACAATGTCAACATGTGCGACCTGCCATCACGGGGGATCAAGGGACGTGTTTTGGGGAGAAACCCCTTCCTCTCAGCTACTTTATTATAGAGGAAGGGGTTGCAACCCCAAAACGTGTCCATTGATCTCCCGTGATGGCAGATAGCACATGTTGGCACACTGTGTGCATCCTACAAATTAGGCTTTCCTACAAATCTTGCAAACATTTTGAACATTGGAGCACACCAAAAAAACAAGGGATTGGGAGGGGTTTTAAACTCGCCCCAAAACATCAATGATGTTCTTATTTTTTTGGATAACATCATTGATGTTTTTCTTTAGGTTTTCCAATTGTAAATTACACCCCATGATCTCCCCGATCAGGATCTGGGCACTTTCTGATGTGAAAGGACCTGGATCCCCAACATCACGATCACCTAAAAAGAGATAAACCAAACAAAAACAGGTATCAAAAATATGCCGGCATCCATCTCTTACCTGAGCCTGTGGTCGCAGACACTCACCTGTTGTGGTGACTAGTTCCACCACGTCTTCTTCATCCTCCTGCACTTCTTGGTTTGGGGGAATTTCCCCTTCTTCCAGAGGTGTGGGGTCTCTGGTCTCCTCGGATGAGGGGTGTCCTCCGAGTCTTTTCTCCCC
The DNA here is from genome assembly GCF_042186555.1 of Aquarana catesbeiana. NCBI lineage: Eukaryota > Metazoa > Chordata > Amphibia > Anura > Ranidae > Aquarana > Aquarana catesbeiana. The sequence goes on along the minus strand of NC_133327.1, from coordinate 485,576,412 downwards.
TATGTAAAACAAAAATGCTATACTTAGCACACAGTGATTTGATGGCAGAACTATAAATATGAAACATTGCTTGGAAGTGGGGTACAATTGTCTGTTTTGGCCGAGTGCAAAAATGTAGCGTTTTCAGTGTCCTTGGTAAAGCTTCAATACTTTACCTGTTTGGTACAAGCTTTACATATGGAGATCCTCCATAGGATACACTGGGGCACCTGTGTGGCCCCCTAATAAAAATGGTGTTCTGGTGTCCCACACTAGTGCTCCAGTGTCCAGATGTGAAAACAGCTGCTGAGTGTCCTCTCCTTACATAGAATCTAGTTTGCATTTCATTCTAGTAACAAAGACATCTACACAACCAAATTAGTTTCTGACAAGTAGGGCGTAAAAAATGTGGCCAAATGCATATGGCCTAAACAATGGTGTTTTAGAGGCCGAAAGAAAAATGTTTGATACGAACGAATAATGGGCCCATTAACATGAAAGTTGCCATTAAAAAATGTACACTTGTAAGAAAAGCACATGGAGCAGCACGAATGTAAGAAACATAAAGAATAGGAACACAGGACTACTTACTTTTTTGCAGCACTCTCCGGATCTTTCTGTACTGCTCATGTTCTCGTAATTTGAGGTGATCTTTTCGATCGTTGTACCCCGCAGACTTTTGACCACTTTAGCAATTATCTTGGCCTTTCTGACATTGGGGTTGGGGTAAGGTCCATACTTCCCGTCATAGTCGGCCTTCTTCAGGATGTCCACCATCTCCAACATCTCCCCAAAGGACATATTTGAGGCCTTAAATCTCCTTCTGGATCGGGACGTTTCCGGCTCCAGGCTTTTAATGTACGTTCTGTTAGCGGAGGAAGGAGCATCGAAAGCGCCGATAGTGATAACGAAGGTAAGATCTAAACTTGGGCCTATACTGCTTCCAAATAGAAGCCTAGATTTTAACAAGATTAGGAGAGTTTGGCCTGACCTTAGGGTTTGTCTTGTGTTGTGTCTTGCAGAGAAAATGGATGGCTTCAATGACCACAACTTCCTCCCCCTGTTCATAGACAAATACAGGGAGCTGCCCTGTCTGTGGCAGGTGAGACATCCCCATTACAATAATAAACAAAAGAGGCAGGCAGCGCTGGAGAAACTGCTGGAGTTGGTGAAGCCGGTGGTCCCCACAGCAACCATCCCCTATTTAAAAACCAAAATTGGTGGCCTGAGGAGCACTTATCTTAGGGAGCGCAAGAAGGTCACAGATTCCCAGAGGTCCGGAGCTGCAGCAGATGACGTTTATGTCCCCAGGCTGTTGTACTGTGAGAGACTGCGATTTCTGTCAGACCACACTGAAATCAGGGAATCCCTCTCCACTCTTCCTTCCACTCTTCCTTCCACCCCAGCTGAGGCTTCCGATGTCCAATCTGGGCCTTCCAGCCAGGAAGAAGTGGAGGAGCCCAGCTGGAGTCAGGTATAGCATTCTTCTACAGATTTCAGGACAATAAAGAAATGATGTTTACTAGATGTTAGTATTGATCACTAATTGCTGATTGAAAAAAGTGTTTTACCTATCAATAGACAGTAGTGGGCAAAAATAATTGGGACAAGAATGAAAAATGCTGGGCTCAGAATGCTAGTCTGTTATATTTGTGAACATTCAATTTGCAACAGTCAGAAGGTGAAAATTGTGTGTGATTGATGAATAAAATACTAAAACTATGTCCCTTTTTCATACACAGGAAGACCTCAGCCAGGAAGAGGTTGTGGAATGTGGCAGTCAGGAGGAGGCGGGGATTAGTGGCAGCCAGAAGGAGGCGGGGCTAAGTGTCAGCCAGGAGAAGCCTGGGACCAGTCGCAGCCTGACCGAATCGCAGGTTCCTCCCCTCCGCCTTCCATATAAAAGAGCGAGGAAGACGACTCCCATGCAGGATTCTGCGCTCTGGCTCATTCAGGAGGCTTCTGCATCCCTCCGAGCCTTACCCACTCCTGAAGAGGCCTTTGCCTGCATGGCTGCCACAAAACTGCAGGGCATGCAGGAGGATCAACGCAAGCTGTGTGAGGACCTGCTTTATAAAGTCCTAAGTAAGGGGGTGAGTGGGGAACTAACACCCAAGACCGATGTGATTGAGTTGGACCATCCTCCTCCTCCTCTTCCTCCTGCTGCCACAACTCCACCACCACAGCCACAGCGTGGAAGGAAGCGTGGAAAGAAGACCAGAGAGTGATTGCCCTGGGTTCAGTCTGGTCTGCCAAAAGCTGCAGTCTCTTATATGACCACAGCCTGGGGACATGTATGTCATCTGCTGCTTTCCGGATCTCTGGGACTTCTGGACCAGACTGCCCTTCCTTAGATAAGGACTCCTCAGGCCACCAATTTTGCGTGAAAATTATTGATATCTGCCCTGGGGGTCCAAGGCTTCACCTACTTCTGCTGTTCTCCAGCGTTGCCTCCCTCTTTGTTTAGTTGTGAGCCCTTAATAAAAGTTTTTTATTTGGGAAATTATACTCTCCTATGTGTGTTTTCATCCAAAAAGGACAGTTTGTTGGTGACGATTCAGGTACATTTCTAACATAAAATGTGAAATTAACAAGGGACAACAACACCAAACAATCTCCTACAGATTAAATAGAACAACATATTAATGGTGTTGTGGTAACTTGACCCAAAAAACACACACAAAAATTTTCACGAGTACAAAGAAAAATCCCAAAAAACAAAAATACGCCTTGAAAGAAATACAAACCCTAAAAAAGTTAATCGACCTTAAAAACCAAAAAAAAAAATAAAATAATGATGTCAGATGTGACAAATCAAAATATATCAAAATATATTGAGGGAATCCCGATAAATAGTAAAGAAATTAGTTTGTGAGAAGTGTGTGTGAATATGAGCAGCAAAACTACTTAATTCTTGTCCCATTATAAAGAAGAAGAAGAAGAAGAGAGTGCGCTGTATTAAACCATTTTTAACATTGCAGCGTGACGAAAGTGCTGTATCCATTGCGAACGCTCATTTTACCTGACCGAGCTGTTCCGTGTCGGAATTTCTTCTGAGCATGCGTGGCACTTTGTGCGTCGGAACAGGCCACACACGGTCGGAATTGACGCGATCGGATTTTGTTGTCGGAAAATTTTATCTCCTGCTCTCAAACTTTGTGTGTCGGAAAATCCGATGGAAAATGTCCGATGGAGCCCACACACGGTCGGAATTTCCAACAACACGCTCCGATCGGACATTTTCCATCGGAAAATCCGACCGTGTGTACGGGGCATAACACAGTTTGGTCCCATAGGGGTGTCTGAGAGGGAGTGGACAACACCGTTTACCTTGCATTTTAGCAATTTAAATTTTTCTATCGTTCACTCTATTGCTGCCGGGATCTGTCATTTGTATTCGAATGAATGTTTCAATGTACTCTGTAAACTGACTGGCAGATAATGTTCACATATGTTTTGTTTGTTTCTTTTTGTTTTTTTTGTTTGTTTCTATGAAAAATTCAATAAAAAACCATTGAAATAAAAAAAAAAAACAAAAAAACAAAAACAAACTACAAAGTCCTGATTAGATGTTAGTTGGTCCCTAAAAGGATCTCTAAATTTCTACCTGGCTACCACCCTGTATGCTTCCGGGCCTGTGGACAGGAGGGCACACATGCACATATTTGGTGGACGTGCCCTGTTGTTCAACAGTTTTGGACCAACATTTTTCACATGGCCTCAGCTTTAATCAATACCACATTGGATCCTGACCCATCTCTCGCGCTGCTGAACCATAATTGTACCAGAGCCCAGTTCCGACTCATACTACAGGTGATGATGGCAGCCAAACAAACTTTAGCACGAGCTTGGAAGTCCCCTAAAATTTATATTGTTGAAACCAGAAATCACCCAGGCCATGATCCATAGCAAAATTGAGGCTACTATCTAAGACAAAGTCTCTAAACACCTTAAATCTGGCAACCCTGGGTGGACCATTTCTTACCCCCGGGTTTCGATGAATCCCTTATGGAACCCTGAATCCCCATTTTCAGCATTTGTGCCTTTCGCGGAGCCGCCGGTCTCTCTTGCGGTTTTCTCTTTTTCTTTACCTCTTACTTCTTTTCTGCCCTTTCCTTACTTTTTCTTCTTTCTACCTACTTTGCACCACTGGTAGAGTAATACACCGGGACAATGTTCCTGTTTGTCTCCAGTTTTTTTTTCAATTTCTTTATTTTTATTTTAACAAAGGAAAATGAACAGCCTCTTCCTAAATTGACATACATCACCTGTATCCAACAACATATTATCAAATTCAATATCATTTAACCATAAAGTTAAATCTGGGGGGATATCAAAAAGAGGAAATATCTCCATCTAAATGCCACTTTCCAAATTGCTAGCCAAACCTGGTCAAGGGGGAACGCAACCCCTGATTCAGGACCTGGCACAGCAACTGCTCCCCCTAATGTTCCAGACATAACAGCTAATATTAGGCTATTCTCCTCCTTTCTTTTTCTACCCCCCACCTTAAAGGAAAAAAAAAAACCTAAACGAGTCCCCCCCAATTCCACCCCCCCCCCCAAAGGCTCCCCCTCCTCTCAATTTAAAGTATACTAAGAAACAAAAAGATTGTTTTCATATAGTTTTCTCATTTTTGTCAAGATGTCCAGACTAGATCTTCCATTCGGTTTACTTCCTCTACCTTCCTAAGCCACATTCCCACTGTGGGAGGCTGTGTCTGTTTCCAAGTAAGGGGGATACAGGCTTTGGCTGCATTCGATAAATGGCACAATATGGACTTCCCGTATGTTTTAGCTGGGATTTCGGATAGATGCAATAGGAAGAAGGCCGGGTCTTCCAGGATTTCAATATCACTAAATTTTTGCATGATCTCCCGGACCTCTTTCCAAAATTTCCTAATTCTAGGGCAGGACCAAAAAATATGTAGTAGGGTTCCCTGTTCCCTCTGACAGCACCAGCAACCATCCGGTATGTTCGGAAAGCATTTGTGAAGTATAACTGGGGTTCTGTACCAATGGGAAATGATCTTATAATTTGTTTCCTGCATTTTCGTACAAGTCGCCGTCTTAAATATGGAGTGTATTATGTTGGTACTTTGACCTTCCGAGAAGGTCCTACCCAAATCCAGTTCCCATTTTCGTAAAAAAAGCAACTGGTAATTCTCCGTTGGTTTGACCAATAATGCATACATCTTGGAGAGCGTATGCAAAAGTGGTCATTTTTACGTACAATACTTCCCAAATGGCAGCAGGCTGCGGTCCAAGGATTCAGTAGGACCCATAATATGTAAAAAATGTCTTAGTTGTACCGCCTGCCAAAAGTCTAAATGAAAGGGGCCATTTCTGTCCTAAACTGTAGGCCAACATCCTGCTCTTAAAAAATGTGAGGCCTGATATAATCCCCGCTTTATCAGTATGTCAAAGGATCCCTTCCGTAAACCTAAAATGAATTGTGGGTTCCCCAAAACAGGGACCACGGGTGAGTCCCTTGAGGATAGCTTACTCTTGGCAAAAAGATTATTGCATATGCGTAAAGTTGGTCCTATAGTTGGGTGTGACTTGGTCATGGATGGGAGATCCCTGAAGCACCATGGTGCCCTCAGCAGTAACTCCCTACTCCTTCGGCCCAGTTTGAGGTCCTGAGCACTCTGGAGAAGGTTTTCCTCCAGGATATCCCTGTACTTGGCTGCATTCATCTTTCCCTTGATTGCAACCAGTCATCCTGTCCCTGCAGCTGAAAAACACCCCCATACCATGATGCTGCCACCACCATGCTTCACTGTTGGGACTGTATTGGACAAGTGATGAGCAGTGCCTGGTTTTCTCCACACATACCGCTTAGAATTAAGGCCAAAAAGTTCTAACTTGGTCTCATCAGACCAAAGAATCTTATTTCTCACCATCTTAGAGTCCTTCATGTGTTTTTTAGCAAACTCCATGCGGGCTTTCATGTGTCTTGCACTGAGAAGAGGCTTCCGTCGGGCCACTCTGCCATAAAGCCCCGACTGGTGGAGGGCTGCAGTGATGGTTGACTTTCTACAACTTTCTCTCATCTCCTGACTGCATCTCTGGAGCTCAACCACAGTGATCTTTGGGTTCTTCTTTACCTCTCTCACCAAGGCTCTTCTTCCCCGATAGCTCAGTTTGGCCTGATGGCCAGCTCTAGGAAGGGTTCTGGTCGTCCCAAACATCTTCCATTTAAGGATTATGGAGGCCACTGTGCTCTTAGGAACCTTAAGTGCAGCAGAAATTTTTTGTAACCTTGGCCAGATCTATGCCTTGCCATAATTCTGTCTCTGAGCTCTTCAGGCAGTTCCTTTGAACGCATGATTCTCATTTTTTCTGACATGCACTGTGAGCTGTAAGGTCTTATATAGACAGGTGTGTGGCTTTCCTAATCAAGTCCAATCAGTGTAATCAAACACAGCTGGATTCAAATGAAGGTGTAGAACCATCTCAAGGATGATCAGAAGAAATGGACAGCACCTGAGTTAAATATATGAGTATCACAGCAAAGGGTCTAAATACCTAGGACCATGTGATATTTCAGTTTTTCTTTTTTAATAAATCTGCAAAAATGTCAACAATTCTGTGTTTTTCTGTCAATATGGGGTGCTGTGTGTACATTAATGAGGAAAAAAATGAACTTAAATGATTTTAGCAAATGGCTGCAATATAACAAAGAGTGAAAAATTTAAGGGGGTCTGAATACTTTCCGTCCCCACTGTATGTCCCCAGGCTGTGGTACTACAGACCAGATTGAACCCAGGTCATCACTTTCTTCTCTATGCTGCAGCCTTCCCTCCACGCTGCCCTGCAGCCTTCCCTGCACCCTTTCCTGCAGCCTTCCTTGAAGGCTGTGGCTCTGGTGGTGGACTTGTGGCAGGAGGAGGAGGAGGAGCTTGCTCATGTATGTGGCTGCTCTCAGTTAGCTGGCCCCTCAGCCCCTTCTGAAGGGCCTCAGCAACAATTTCCTCACAGAGGAAGTGTTGGCCCTTCTCCAATTCTAGCAACCTGGTGGCTATATAGCAGCCATAGGCCTCTCCAGCATCGGGGGGGCTCGTGAGGACATTCGTAGCAGTGATGCCTCCTCTGTCACCGTCCCCTTCCTGGGCCTTTTTTATGAAGGTGGAGGGGAGGCACCTGCGATTGGGTGAGACTCCTACTGGGCCCGGCCACCTCCTGGCTGACACTGGGCCCGCCCACCTCCTGGCTGTCACTAGGCCCGGCCTCCTCCTGCCTTCCACTTTCCAGAACTTCCTCCTGGCTGAGCTCATCCTGTGTATAAAAAAGGGACATAGTTTTATTTTTTGTTCATCAATCACACACAATTTTAATTTCATGACTTGCAAATTCAATGTTAATACATATAAAAGAGTATCATTCTGACCCCAGCATTTTTTCAAGCTGGTGACAAACATTTTTGGCCACTACTGTCAATTGATATGTATACATAATTTTTTGGATAAAATCCTTAATAGGTAATCAGTTATAACATCTAGTTAGCATCATTAATGTTAGGGCACTAAATATGTATAAAAATAATATACCTGGCTCAAGCTGGGCACATCCGCTTCTTCCAGGATGGAAGGCCCAAGTTGTTCCTCGTCAGCCTCTGCTGGGGTGGAGGGAAGGCTGCAGGGAAGGGTGGAGGGAAGGGTGGAGGGAAGGGTCGAAAGAGATTCCCTGGCTTTAGTCTGGTCGTCAAGAAAATGCAGTTTTTTGAAGTACCACAGCCTGGGTACATACACATCATCTGCTGATGCTCCTGATCTCAGGGAAGTCTGGATCTTCCTATCCTCCTTCCTATACATGTTCCTCAAGATCCCAATTTTACTTTCCAAAATCTCCATGGTTGCTTCTGGGATCAAAGTCTGCACAAATTCCAGAAGTGTCTCCAGCGTTGCCTTCCTTGCTTGTTTATTGTAATATAAACTGTGTTTGACCTCCCACAGATTCCTCAGCTCCCTGTACTTGTCAATAAATTTGCACATAAATCCAGGCTTCTTAAACTTATTATTCATTTTTTCTGTAAGACAATACACAAGACAAAAACACTAATGTTAGCCTAAACTCTCATAATCTAATCCCAATATAGGCCTCAATTTTTAAGCAGTATAGGCCACTGAATGTTTCAAAATAGTAAAAAAAAAAATTCCGTTCCATACAACACATGCGTGTTAGCTTTATATACACTGCTCATGCGTGAAACTCCACCTGCGTCGCCCACCCCTGACGTTCTTTTTCACGAATATTCCCCGTCCCTTCTCTACACACAGAACGTACGTACATACGGCACATGCATGTTAACTTTATATACACTGCGCCATGTGTGAAACTCCGCCTGCATCGCCCGCCCCTGACGTTCTTTTTCACAAATATTCCACGCCCCTTCTCTCTATGGTGTGCAGTAGGAGCAACATGGCGGAGACACAGTAGGTTTTTGGAAATTATTATTCCAGTAACGAGGAAAGCCCGGTGCCCAAAACATCCCGATCCGGGAAGAAGAGATTTAAGGCCTCCAATATGGCCTTTGAAGAGATGGTGGAGGTGGTGGACATCTTGCGGAGGAACGATTATGATGGGAAGCATGGACCGTACACCCTGCCGCATTTGCGCAAGGCCAAAATCATGTCAAAAGTTGTGAAGACTCTGCAGCATAATTTTGGGGTACACCGCTAAAAAGACCAATTAAGGCTGGTCCGACCTTAAACTGAGGGAGCCGGATCAGTACAGAAGAATAAAGAAAGTGCTTCAAAAAAGTAAGTACTTGTCGTGTGTTCCTATTCTGACTATTAACTTGCATGTTGCTCCATGTGCTTTTCTTTACTGTTGTACAGTGTTAAATGGCTACTTTCATGTTCGTGGACACAGTAATAGTTCATTGGAAACATCGTTCGTAGGAAACTTTGTATGAAAATATATACAGTGTATTTAGTTGATACAGGGTTTCAACAACATTTTAGTCTTGGTAATTTGTCTTATTAAAAGAAGTTTAGGACATTGTTGTCTAGATGTGTTTGAAACTAGAATGAATAGCAAACTTCATTCAGTGGAATGTAGGGAGAGGACACTCTGCAGCTGTATATACATCTGGACTCAGGAGCACTAGTGTGGGACACCAGAGTACATTTCTTAGGGTAACCCACACAGGTGCTCCAGTGGATACTTGGGGTGTCTCTATCTGTGAAACTTGGCCAAAAAAGGTAAGTATTCCAGCTTGGTTAAAAGGGTATTTTAATCATGTCTTCAACTTGGATCTCTGCCCAAACAGACAATTGTACACCACTACAAAGCAATGTTTCATATTCCTATTTCTGGACTCAAATATCTGTGTGCTAAGTATACCTTTTTGTTTCATTCTCATAGGGGAGAAAAGACTCAGACAGAGATCACCCCAGAATCTCCTCCATTCGAAACAGGGCGGTCAAGTTTCCTCTGCAAACGCTGCTTGTCTAACCGTTCCGTCCAGTTTTCCAATGCTTGCTGGCTCCTATTATCATCACGATTCCACTGAGAGAGCACCAGACTGTTGGATGCTTTGCTGACCATTCCGGACTTACCGAAGGATCCTTTGGATGTTCCTGACCGTTCCTGCCTTGATGTGCTTCTATGCTTGTTTGACCTGGTATCGCTGACATCCAGGTCCACTGGCTCTGGTAAGAGTACCCTTCTTTATTTTACTATTGACGTCATTTCTTCCAGATACACAATCAACCGTCCCTGGCCTCCGCATATGAATGACCCTTTGTTCGTGGCACATCTGCTGTTTGCCTTTTGGTACTGATATATTTGGGTCTCTGATGTAGCCCTTTTATATTTTTAATTTTTTGGGACTTATTTATGTTTAAATGTCATTATTTTTTGCTTTCTATGCACCCGTATAGGCTTTTTAGCACTGTTTATTTACACATGGTATTTGGCATTGTTTATATATATACATGGTTATCCATGGGTTTCTATAGCTCATTTATTTTGTTTATTTTTAGTGCTACATTTTCTACTTTCAGCAGTCAGAGGATACCAGGGACGCCCGACATCGCCAACCTGATTGGCAAATTAGCCCAAGCTCCCCCGAGCATCTTGAGGAAGGAGAGGTGGAGGAAGTGGCCGAGATGTGCACCCCACCAGGTGAGTGTCTGACACCCCAGCTTCAGGTAATCTATGTATGCCTGCATATTTCTAAATACATGTTTTTTCATCAATTTTAGGTGATGTGCTGGTTGTGGAAGGGGAAGCAGCCGAACCATTTTCAAGCAACACCGCACAAAGACTCATTGGCTAGATCATGGCCTGGAATGGGGAGAACGATGGAATGCGCAATCGCCTGGACATCATGCAGCAGGAAATGAAGAACATGATCGATGTTTTGGGGAGAATTTAATCCCTTTTTCCCTAAAATGAAATTGATCATGTTGTTTATTTCCTTTTTAGATGACCACATTCAGTGCTTTTAATTTTTTACAATTTTAAAAGCCAAATTTTGAAGATGCACACGGTGTGTCAACATGTGCTATCTGCCATCAGGGGATCCCAATGTACGCGTTTTGTGGGTGCAACCCCTTCCTTCCTTAAAAAAATACAAAAAAAACATATATATATATATATATATATATATATATATATATATATATATATATATATATATATATATGTGAATGTGCACAGATTAAAAATTTTACTAATCAACAGTGTGTGGCTTCTTTCAATGCTCAATACCAGTTTTGTAAGTAATTTGGTGTTTACAGTGACAGTGGGACTTATTTACTAAAGGAAAATACACTTGGCACTACAAGTGCACTAGGAGAACCTAGGAGACAGCCAAAAATAAAAGCAAGCAATAAATACATTTAGTGATTTTATCTTATCATTTTTTTTATTAGTAAAAATTAGACATTGTCTGGCATTGCAATGGCCCCCCTACCCGTAAAAAAATTAACATACTTATCCCTAACTTCATGGCCGCTTTGGGGGGCCAAGCCAGTACGGCCAGTATCCAGGCCCGTCAGAGGATTCTCTGGAATAAGTCCGGCCTCAGGCCCAAATGATAATTTCTTGAATTTTTTCTTTAAAAATTGTGCAGGATGCAGCAAGCTAGGACGATATGATTAAGTTTGTAGTCCGCCATGTATATTGCTGTCAGAAACAGCTATTATCCCGAAGGCATTCTCCACAACTCTTCTCGCTCTGGCCAGCCGGTAGTTAAAAACCCTCCTCTCTGGGGTGAGGGTCCTTTGGGGAAATGGCCTCATCAGGTGCTCGCCCAGACCAAAGGCTTCATCTGCAATGAAGACAAAGGGGAGTCCTTCCACGTTAGCCGCATCAGGTGGCAATCCCAGGCCACCACTCTGGAGATGCTGGTAGAACTCTATCTGGGCGAAGACTCCTCCATCCGACATCCGGCCATTCTTCCCACATCCACATACAGAAATTCATATTGTGCCGACACCACCGCCATTTACACGATACTATGAAACCCCTTATAATTAAAATAGTATGACCCCGAATGGGGTGGTGGCACCATGTGGACGTGCTTCCCATCTATAGCCCCTCCACAGTTGGGAAAGTCCCAACGGGTGGCAAAATGGGATGCCACAGTCTGCGATTCCTGTGGCTTTGAAGGAAACTGGGGAGTCAAACAAGAAAAAAAATATAAGTACTTTTGCACATAACATTGCAAGCACATTACACAAAAAACATTCTTGCCCAACATCAGTATAACATTTATTTTAAGTATTATTTAAAGACTGAAATATAAGGCCCACTTATCAGATTCCTCACCCCCTCTGATGGCCCATTGATAAAATTTAAGGGGGGAGGGGAATTATAAATTAATTTAAGGACACACAGACCATTTGGAAACATTTTAAGGTGGGGTTATGCATTAATTTAAGGACACACAGACCATTTGGAAACATTTTAAGGGGGTGTTTAGGGTAAAGCACTACAATGGGTCTGACAAAATACATTCTTAAGTGACTAGACTAGGTGGATATTGGCCCAGCATAGCATGCTGGGGAGTAGGGATGAGCTTCATGTTTGAGTCGAACGCATGTTTGACTCGAACATTGTGTGTTCGGTCGTTCGCCATTTTACGAACGTTATGGGCCATTCGCGCCAAATTCGAGTGGCGCGTCATGGCCCATAATTCACTGCGGCATCGCAGTGCATTGCTGGCTGATGATTGGCCAAGCATGCACTATGACCCGCATGCTTGGCCAATCACAGCGCCGTGTGTACAGAGAGCCGTAATTGGCCAAAGTCAGGGAGGCTTTGGCCAATTATGGCTCAGGGGGTTTAGTATATGCCCCAACTATATAAGGCCGCCTGCACGTCAGCCCTGTGTAGTGTGTTGCGGTGGAGAGAGATAGATAGACAGAGAGACAGTGTCATTTGATTTAAGTTAGATAGAGTAGGCAGGTCGAGTCAGTTAGCTGCACTTGCAGTGTATTGTGTATACATTTGCATCCCAGGTGTTGTATATATATATATATATATATATATATATATATATATATACACTGTATTCAGTTTAGCTAGATCTGTTCCTATTATTCTCTTCCTAATATACTGACAGGCAGGCAAGTGTTTTTACAGTATTTCCAGTTAGTGTACTGTGTACCCTGCACAGTTGCACCTACAGTATAGCTACCTGAAGCCAGGTGCTTGTGTGCTTCTTCTGATACTATTAATAGCACAGGCAGGCTCTTGAAGTATTTACAGTTAGTGTACTGTGTAACACTGCACAGTTGCACCTACAGTATAGCTACCTGAAGCCAGGTGCTTGTGTGCTTCTTCTGATACTATTAATAGCACAGGAAGGCTCTTGAAGTATTTTCAGTTAGTGTACTGTGTAACCCTGCACAGTTGCACCTACAGTATAGCTACCTGAAGCCAGGTGCTTGTGTGCTTCTTCTGATACTATTAATAGCACAGGCAGGCTCTTGAAGTATTTCCAGTTAGTGTATTGTGTACCCTGCACAGTTGCACCTACAGTATAGCTACCTGAAGCCAGTTGCTTGTGCGCTTCTTCTGATACTATTAACAGCACAGGCAGGCTCTTGAAGTATTTCCAGTTAGTGTACTGTTTAACCCTGAACAGTTGCACCTACAGTATAGCTATCTGAAGACAAGTGCAGGTGTTCTCATACTAATAATACTACAGGCAGGCAGTTGATTCTGCTAGCTGCAGTATAATCGGTATATATATTTACACATCCCAGTTTTGTGCAGCTACATCTCACTGCAGGCCAATAGTATGTCTGGAAGGCCAACAAGGAGAGGCAGACAGTCACAAGCAAATAAAAGAGGACAAGCAAGCAGGCTCTGTGTCTAGAGGCAACAGCGCTGGTCGTGGACACGGTGCATCCTCATCAGCACGTGGCCGTGGAACACGCTTGGCCTTTTTTTCGGCAGCTGGCCGTGTTGAGCCGCAACAGGCGGAAGACTTGGTCAAGTAGATGACCAAGCCGTCCTCATCCTCCTCATCCTCTCTCACCCAGGCTCAGGGTATTTTGTCTGGCAAAGCAGCTGCCAATGCGGCTTCTTCCCTTGGCTCAATGGCATCAGTCACTCCTTTCCTAGCCCCGCCATGTCCTCCTGAGGAGTCCTCTGAACTGTTTAACCACAGTGTTGGGTACATACTCAGCGTTTTGAAGGCTCCAATGATCATACTCAGCTAGAGGAAGGCAGTAACGTGAGCCCAGACAGAGGGGGTGCCCAAGAAGGACAGCAATCTGGCAGTCATGTTCCCCCTGCTGCAGCATACTGCCAGGTTTGCTCCAGTGATGAGGAGGGAGGGGATGATGAGGTCACTGACTCCATGTGGGTGCCTGGTAGGAGAGAGGAGGAGGAGGAGGCATCCAACGAGGCAGGATGCCCTCCAGGGGCCAGCTTAAGGGCAGCACACTGACTACATCACACCGCAGATCTCCGCATGTGCAGGGAGCTGCTGTCTCTGCGCATTATTCCAAAAGTTCTTTGGTGTGGGCCTTTTTTGAGACGAGTGCATCAGATCGCACCGCTGCTATTTGAAACATATGTCTAAGCGTATCTCGTGTGGTCAAAACATTTCCCGCTTTGGCACCACATGCTTGACCAGACATATGTTGACCTGCCATGCAGTTCGTTGGCAAGCGTACCTAAAAGACCCACACCAAAGAACAAAGAGGACCTCTTCTTGCTCATCATCAGCTGGGATCTCCAACCCCACTATACCTTCAGTCCTCTCTGAGACCTGCACTGAGAGGAATGAAGGTGTAGAATTAGGTGTGTCACAGCCAAGTACTTGCGGGCAATCTGCTATCGGTACACCGACGTCAGATTGTACCAAGCAAATTTCCCTGCCCCAGCTGCTGCACCGCAGAAAGAAGTTCGCTCCCAGCCATCCACATGCCCAGCGGTTGAATGCCAGCTTGGTAAAATAGCTAGCACTTCAACTTATACCTTTCAGTTGGTAGACTCTGCCCCCTTCCATGAGTTTGTGGAATATGCGGTTCCTCAGTGGCAGGTTCCCAAACGCCACTTTTTCTCACGGAAGGCGATTCCGGCTCTCTACTGGCATGTGGAAGGCAATGTCTTGGCCTCGCTGGACAGGGCGGTCAATGGTAAGGTGCATATTACCACTGACTCATGGTCCAGCAGACATGGACAGGGACGTTACCTAAGTTTCACAGCACATTGGGTGACTCTGCTGCCAGCTGGGAAGGATGCAGGACAAGGTGCAGTAGTGTTGGAGGTTGTTCCGCCACCACGCCTCCAAAATGCTACTACTGGTGATTCTGACACACCTCTCTCCTCCACCCCCTCCTCTTCTTCTTCCTCCATTGGCCTCTTCCTGTGCTTTGTCCTCGGAACCAGTGGTGCTCCTTAGGCGTTCAAGGGGCTACGCAAGTACGCAGGCCAAAAGATGCCATGCAGGCTTGAGCTGGTGTACTTGGGGGACAGGAGCAACACTGGGGCAGAGATTCTGTCAGCTCTGCAGGGGCAGGTTCAGAGATGGTTGACGCCATGCCAACTTAAGCCAGGAATGGTGGTTTGCGACAATGGCACCAACCTCCTCTCCACCCTCCTACAGGGACAACTGACCCATGTGCCCTATTTGCCTCACGTCCTTAACTTGGTGGTGCAGCAGTTCTTGGGCAGGTACCCGGGCTTACAGGATGTCCTGAGGCAGGCCAGGAAAGTCTATGTGCATTTCCGCTGGTCGTATAATACCAGTGCTCGGCTGGCTAACCTCCAAAAGGAATTTAACCTGCCCAAGAAACGCCTAATCTGTGACATGCCCACCAGGTGTTACTCAACGTTATCCATGCTGCAGCGGCTGCACACACAGCAGAAGGCCATCAATGAGTGCCTGTGCGACTATGGCACCAGGACAGGGTCAGGGGAGCTTGTTTTTTTTCCCCACGCCAGTGGGCCATGATCAGGGATGCATACACCACCTGTTGGAGCACACGCTACGTGGAATAATGGACAGAGCACTTGAGGTAGAACAGAGGCAGGAAGAGGAGGACTTCCTTAGCTCTCAAGGCCCCCTTTATCCAGATAGTGTTCCTGCGTGCCCGCTGATCACACAGGAAGAGGAGGAGGAGGAGGAGGATTGTGTCAGCATGGAGGTGGAGCCTGGCACTCAGCATCAGCAGCATTCTTTAAGGGATCATTTACAGTCCCAAGAAACCCATGGACTTGTACGTGGCTGGGAGGAGGTGGCTGCAGATCATGTCGGCCTTAGTGACCCAGAGGACTCCGGACCGAATGCCTCAGCAAACCTATGCTGCATGGCCTCCCTGATCCTGCAAAGCCTGCGTAAGGATCCTCGTATTCGTGGTATCAAGGAGAGGGGTCGTTACTGGCTGGCAACCCTCCTTGATCCACGTTACAAGGGTAAGGTTGCAGACCTTATTTTGCCATCGCAGAGGGAACAGAGGATGAAACATCTTCGGGAGGCCTTGCAGAAAGGTCTGTGCAACGCGTTCCCAGAGACTGGGAGGTTACAAACTCCTGTTCCTGGACAACGTGTTGCTGAGGCTTTGGTCAGTCAAGGAAGGAGCTGTGGAGAAGGTGGCCGTCTGACCGATGCATTCAGACAATTTTTTAGTCCGCAGCCCCAAGGTATGATCGGTTCCACCAACCATCGCCAGCATCTGTTTTGCATGGTGCAAATCCTCTGGTTTGCATTGCGAAAATCCTCTGGGTTAGTGGGTCTTGAGGATGGATCACTGGCCAGAGCTTGCACAGTATGCAATTGAGCTACTGGCCTGTCCTGCATCCAGTGTACTTTTGGAACGCACATTCAGTGCTGCTGGAGGCTTTTTAACCGATCACAGGGTGTGCCTGTCCACCGACTCGGTCGATCAGCTGACCTTCATAAAAATGAATCAGTCTTGGATCACCACCAGATATCAAGCACCTGATGCTAATATAACCGAATAATTTGTTTTGAAATGTCAGATTCCTTCAAGACTCCCTATGCTGATGCTGAGTGACTATCCTGTTATGCTGAGTGACTATCCTCTTCCTCCTCAATGATCATGCTGATAGCTTGTAAGAATATTTTTGGTTCTGGGTGCCGCCACCAGTGGCTAAGGCCCAATTTTTCTGCCCCTGTTTAACAGGGGTGTGTATTTACAATTTTTGATGCAATACTTTGCAGCAGGCTCATTCCTGCGCTCCAACTAGAGTATCTGTGAGGGGTTGCAGTGTTGTGGCACCTGCACCAGTGCCTAAGGCCCAATTTTTCAGCCCCTGTTTAACAGGGGCGTGCAATTACAATTTTTGATGCAATATTTTGCAGGAGGGCTAATTCGTGTGCTCCAACTAGAGTATCTGTGAGGGGTTGCAGTGTTATGGCACCAGTGCCTAAGGCCCAATTTTTCTGCCCCTGTTCAACAGGGACATGTAATTACATGTCTTGATCTAATATTTTACAGCAGGGCCCGTTTCTGCGCCCACCAAGAGTAACTGTGAGGACTTACAGTGTTGTGGCACCAGCACCAGCACCAGCACCAGCACCAAAGGCCAAATTTTTCTGCCCCTGTTCAACAGGTGCATGTAATTAGGAATCTTGATCTAATATTTCACAGCAGGGCCCGTTCCAGCGCCCACCAAGAGTAACTGTGAGGACTTACAGTGTTGTGGCACCAGCACCACCACCACCATCACCAAAGGCCCAATTTTTCTGACCCTGTTCAACAGGGGCATGTAATTACAATTCTTGATCTAATATTTCACAGCAGGGCCCTGTGATGGCTTACAATGTTGTGGCAACACCAACACCTAAGGCCCCAATTTCTGCAGAGTATATAGGGCAGGCCCCTACTTTCAAACATCCAACTTACAAATGACTCCTACTTGCAAACGGAAGGAGACAACAGGAAGTGAGATGAAATCTACCCCTAGGAAGGGAAATTCTCTCCTGTAAGAGTTAATATGGGAAAAGCGTTTCTCCTCTCCACTGATGCTTTATCACCAATCCTTGTTTCACTAAAAACCCCAAATTGTCAAAAACATTTGTCATTGGGACAGAAAGTGAGGTGAAATCTTCTGAAGAGGTGCACAGACAGCAAAACAAATGTCACAGGGGTGATAACCCTTCCCTATGTTTTCCAAAAAGCTTAAAATAGATTTTTTGGCTAGAGCTACACTTTAAAAATGTACCAGTTCAAAATTACAAACAGATTCTACTTAACAACAAACCTACAGTCCCTGTCTTTATACTGCTGTTCAGAGTATATAAGGCCTGGGGGCCCCACGCCTTTCCTTTTTTTAATTTGGGTGCGGGTTTCCCCTTAATATCCATACAAGACCCAAAGGGCCTGGTAATCGACTGGGGGCTGGGGGGTACCCATGCTGTTTGTCTCACTGATTTTCATCCATATTGCCAGGACCCGACATTACATTAAAGCCGCAAGCAGTTTTAAATGACTTTTATTCCTTTAAAAATGTCATTTTGTGCAGGGACTGTTCTAAGCACGGGAAACACAAGCCACTTTACAGGCATACTATAGACACCCCCCAGGTACGAAATTTAAAGGAATATTTCACCTTTTTTTCACTTTAAGCATCATTAAAATCATTGCTCCAGAAAAAACGGCTTTTAAAACTTTTTTTGCATTGATAAATGTCCCCTCGGGCAGGACCCGGGTCCCAAACCCTTTTTAGGACAATAACTTGCATATTAGCCTTTAAAATTAGCACTTATGATTTTGAACATGAGAGGACTTTTCGACCGGACTGGTCCGGCGGACAATCCGATCGTGTGTGGGCTTCATCGGACCTTCAGCGGACTTTTCCAGTTGAAAATCTGACGGACTTTAGATTTGAAACATGCTTCAAATCTTTCCGACGGACTCGAGTCAGGTAGAAAAATCTGCTCGTCTGTATGCTAGTCCGACGGACGAAAACCCACGCTAGGGCAGCTATTGGCTGCTGGCTATCAACTTCCTTATTTTAGTCCGGTCGTACATCATCACGTACGAATCCGTCGGACTTTGGTGTGATTGTGTGTAGGCAAGTCCGTTCGTTCAAAAGTCCGTCGGAAGTCCGTCAAAAGTCCGTCGAAAGTCCGTCAGAAAGTCCGTCGGACCAGTCCGGTCGAAAAGTCCGCCCGTATGTACGCGCCATCAGTTTCACATTCCTACAAAAATACAACAGCCGAGACGAGTAGGAGGGCCGCCGTGGTTGGTTTTAACATATTCATGTTACTACATACAAACAATGAGAAGACTAAAACATGAGACAAACATTTAGATACAAATGTGGGGGAGATATTTCATAGTTCCCAAAACAAAAAATAAAAAACAAAACAACCAGACGGAATGCTGCCTTCACTCTTTTAGCAATAGGAAAAAAAATACAATACGAAAAACACAAGAGCGGCTCCAAACCTTGCATGGACCTGGCACACAAAGTTCAAAAACAGGCATAAGAATTTTAATCACACAAGCGTGTACTACACATCCATAAACCCACTCATCATTACAGATTTCTGAAGCCACAGCCGATCTACTTCCAAGGTATTTTTATTCTGGGGTCTCGCACCTCCAGACATCAAAAGTACGTTCCAAAGGATTACACCTTACTGTACCATCTGACCATATATATGCCAATCTTTAAGGGGTTTAATGTCCGGAGCCCCAAACCCAGACCTCATATGCAGTGCAGCTATCTCACTGGTGTGGAGCCTTCCTCCACCGCATGGATGGCCAACATTACTCATGACGATTCGAAACGCTTTTTTTGGCGAACTCTGTGTCCAGAGAACCCTGCGTTTTACTTTCAGATCGGTTATTGTTTGCGCTTTATCACTATAATCGATCCCCGGAATCCTGATTATTGTACACGGCCTGACCGGTGCTGCTAGAGAACTACTCCTTCCGATTTATGCTAATACAAACGCGCTCTGGAATTCCGACTATTATACACGGCCCGACCAGTCTCACAATATACAGCCTTCTAAACGTGTTCGTCAGACAACTACAAAGCATGATGAAATCCTCCACTATTCAAAACAATATTAAGGCTTCTATCTGTACCTAGATGTTACGGCAATAACGTGGATGCCTCCCATTTACTCTCTACCCAAAACTGTATTACAGTATAAAACTTCGCAAAACAACTGGAATTAAATTTAAAAACCAAAGTGATTTCGTCCCTCCAAAGTCCCTTTGTCCACATGCTTGTTTCAAAAGACCTCAAGCCCCTCCCACCAACTCCCTGTTGATACATCACATGCTGTTGCATACCTCACATCCTGTAAAGCAGTGGTCATTAACCCTGTCCTCAGGGCCCACTAACAGGCCAGGTTCTATATATTACCTTGGGGAGCTGCAGACTAGAATACTGCAATCGCTGAGCAGCACATGTTATCACTTGTGATGTATTTCAGTTATCTTGCAAACCTGGCCTGTTAGTGGGCCCTGAAGACAGGGTTGATGACCACTGCTGTAAAGAACTTCCTGTTGTCTGCTCAGCTCTAAAAAACCATCTATAACTGGTTTATTTACATAGCAATGGACATGAAGAGGGAGGGGGAGGGGAAGCCTAGCTTCATCTTCCCTGAACGTCATATTATGGCTGTGAAGACATTAAAAAAAATCTATGGCTAATATCATATAGGAGACTTCAACAATTTTAAAAACCTTTTGTCCAGGAAAGGGTGGAATAAACCCCCCATATCACAAATGGGAGGGAATCTCCCTTGACTTCCATATCCCCTGGGCAGTCAGACCACTGAAACTCCTGCAAAATGATGACTCAACCTCACTAAACGCTGGAACCTGGCCCAAAAGCAGAGCAAATCCACCACAACCAAAACACAGCAGACATGGAATAGCAGTTGCAACAAACGAAAACCGGGCCACAGCCACATGGTGACTACAACAAAATGGCCGATGACAATCAGACCACATGGTGATGAAATCCATACTACAACGAAATGGCCGACGAAAGCCGGCCACATGGTAACTACAACAAAATGGTCGACATCAATCAGACCACATGGTGATGAAATACAGACTACAATGAAATGGCCGACGAAAGCCGGGCCACACAGTGACTACAACAAAGTGGCCAACATCAATAGGACCACATGGTGATAAAATTTGGACTACAGCAAAATGGCAGACGAAACCCGGGCCACGACCACATGGTATATAGCAAAATGGGCGTCGACAATCGGACCACATGGTGACATTAACACATGAAATGCAGTTGCTGATCCCGCCAAAACCAGCACAAACTGAGATTTCTTCACTAGAAAACCAAAGGCACCAAATGAACACTTATCCGTAGACAAACTCTTTAGGCTACATCAACTAGGGCCCATAGGAACAGGCTATCCAATTAAACAACACATCCCTAAATGCCAACGTTACATAAAACATAAAATAACACGGCTGAAACATACACTCTTGTTCCCAAAGAAAGATCAAATCATATCAGCTTCCACAGGAATAAGACATTGAGAAATACAAACAGCGACAGTTGCATGCATGATCCTTTTATCTCAAAACAAAAGAACTCATCCATGCTATTGCCTAGAACAGTGTTTCTCAACTCCAGTCCTCAAGGCGCCCCAACAGGTCATGTTTTCAGGCTCCCCATTATTTTGCACAGGTGATTTGATCAGTTTCACTGCCTTAGTAATTACCACAGCTGTTTCTTCTGAGGGAAATCCTGAAAACATGACCTGTTGGGGCGCCTTGAGGACTGGAGTTGAGAAACACTGGCCTAGAAACCTGAAACCATCCACAGGGCATAGCCCTTTCAAGAAACAACTCCTATTGTAAGTGCCTCCAGCAATGTATGGACGCCCTTCCCCCTCTCAGCCACATGGCCACTTGAATATGCAGCAGACATTTTCAAAAGCAACTTCAAACAATCTAAACAACCAAAGTTCACTAAACCATTTGTAGGTGAAAAATATTATTACATTTATGGGGACATGTCTCTTAAAACAATATACACAACTGGCTTGTGTGACAGGGGAGGGACTTCCAGCATAAGAGTAGGGATGAGCCGAACACCCCCCGGTTCGATTCGCACCAGAACCTGCGAACGGACCGAAAGTTTGTGCGAACTTTAGAACCCCATTAAAGTCTATGGGACTCGAACGTTCGAAATCAAAAGTGCTAATTTTAAAGGCTAATATGCAAGTTATTGTCCTAAAAAGGGTTTGGGGACCCGGGTCCTGCCCCAGGGGACATATCTCAATGCAAAAAAAGTTTCAAAAACGGACATGTTTTCGGGAGCAGAGATTTTAATGATGCTTAAAGTGAAAAAAAATATTCCTTTAACCACTTCAGCCCCGGAAGGATTTACCCCCTTCCTGACCAGAGCACTTTTTACAATTTGGCACTGCATTGATTTAACTGCTAATTGCGCGGTCATGCAATGCTGTACCCAAACAAAATTTGCGTCCTTTTTTTCCCACAAATAGAGCTTTCTTTTGATGGTATTTGATCACCTCTGTGGTTTTTATTTTTTGCGCTATAAATGGAAAAAGACCAAAAATTTTGAAAAAAAAAGATATTTTCTACTTTTTGTTATAAAAAAAATCCAATAAACTCAATTTTAGTCATACATTTAGGCCAAAATGTATTCGGCCACATGTCTTTGGTAAAAAAAATGTCAACAAGCATATATTTATTGGTTTGCGCAAAAGTTATAGCGTCTACAAACTAGGGTACATTTTTCTGGAATTATACATAATACACAGCATTTAGTTTATGACTGCCTATGTCATTTCTTGAGGTGCTAAAATGGCAGGGCAGTACATAACCCCTCCAAATGACCCTATTTTGGAAAGTAGACACCCCAAGGAAATTGCTGAGAGGCATGTTGAGCCTATTAAATATTACATTTTTTTGTCCCAAGTGATCGAATAATGATAAAATAAAAAATTACAAAAAGTTGTCACTAAATGATATATTGCTCGCGCCATGGTTATATGTGAAATTGCACCCCAAAATACATTTTGCTGCTTCTCTTGAGTCTGGGGATACCACATGTGTGGGACTTTTTGAGAGCCTAGCCGCGTACGGGGCCCCGAACACCAAGCACCGCCTTCAGGATTTCTAACGGTGTAAATTTTTGATTTCACTCCTCACTACCTATCACAGTTTTGAAGGCCATAAAATGCCAAGATAACACAACCCCCCCCCCCAAATGACCCCATTTTGAAAAGTAGACACCCCAAGCTATTTGCTGAGAGGCATAGTGAGTATTTTGCAGCTCTCATTTGTTTTTGAAAATGAAGAAAGACAAGAAAAATTTTTTTTTTTCTTTTTTCAATTTTCAAAACTGTGTGACAAAAAGTGAGGTCTGCAAAATACTCACTATACCTCTCAGGAAATAGCTTGGGGTGTCTTCTTTCCAAAATGGGGTCATTTGGGGGGGGGGGGGGTTGTGCCATCTGGGCATTCCATGGCCTCCGAAACTGTGATAGACAGTAAAGCGTGAAATCAAAAATTTACACCCTTAGAAAGCCTGAAGGCGGTGCTTGGTTTTCGGGGTCCCGTACGCGGCTAGGCTCCCAAAAAGCCTGACACATGTGGTATCCCGTACTCAGGAGAAGCAACAGAATGTATTTTGGGGTGTAATTTCACATATTCCCATGGCATGTTTGAGCAATATATCATTTAGTGACAACTTTGTGCAAAAAAAAAAAAAATTTGTCTTTTTCCTGCAACTTGTGTCACAATATAAAATATTCCATGGACTCGACATGCCTCTCAGCAAATAGCTTGGGGTTTCTACTTTTCAAAATGGGGTCATTTGCGGGGGGGGGTTTGAACTGTCCTGGCATTTTATGCACAACATTTAGAAGCTTATGTCACACATCACCCACTCTTCTAACCACTTGAAGACAAAGCCCTTTCTGACACTTTTTGTTTACATGAAAAAAATATTTTTTTTTTGCAAGAAAATTACTTTGAACCCCCAAACATTATATATTTTTTTAAAGCAAAGGCCCTACAGATTAAATTGGTGGGTGTTTCATATTTTTTTTCCACACAGTATTTGCGCAGCGATTTTTCAAACGCATTTTTTGGGGAAAAAACACACTTTTTTTAATTTTAATGCACTAAAACACACTATATTGCCCAAATGTTTGATGAAATAAAAAATACGATCTTAGGCCAAGTACATGGATACCAAACACGACATGCTTTAAAATTGCGCACAAACGTGCAGTGGCGACAAACTAAATACATTTTTAAAAGCCTTTAAAAGCCTTTACAGGTTACCACTTTAGATTTATAGAGGATGTCTACTGCTAAAATTACTGCCCTCGATCTAACCTTCGTGGTGATACCTAACATGCATGGTGCAATTGCTGTGAACATTTGAAGCCAGACCGACGCTTGCGTTCACCTTTGTGCGAGAGCAGGGGGGGACAAGGGTGCTTTTTTTTTTTTTTTCTTTATTATTTTTTTGCTTTTTTATCTTATTTTTAAACTGTTCCTTTCATTTTTTTTTAAAAATCATTTTTATTGTTATCTCAGGGAATGTAAATATCCCCTATGATAGCAATAGGTAGTGACAGGTACTCTTTTTTGAAAAAATTGGGGTCTATTAGACCCTAGATCTCTCCTCTGCCCTCAAAGCATCTGACCACACCAAGATCGGTGTGATAAAATGCTTTCCCAATTTCCCAATGGCGCTGTTTACACCTGGCGAAATCTGTCATGAAATGCTCATAGCTTCCAGTTTCTTAGGCCATAGAGATGATTGGAACCATTCTGGTCTCTGATCAGCTCTATGGTCAGCTGGCCGAATCACCGGCTGCATTCTCGGGTTCCCTGTTGGGACAGGAGAGCCAGAGAAAAACATGGAAGACGGTGGGGGGGGCACTCCCTCCCACTGCTGGTAAAAGCAGTCTAGAGGCTATTTAGCCACTAGGATTGCTTTTACATAAAAGCCAACTGCTGGCAGGCATAATTCTGGTATAACCACTCAAAGTCCAGCAACATACCAGTACGTTGCTGTTCCTTGTTGGGCATATATTGTAAACTTTTTTTCATGCAGCCTATGGGCTGCACGAAAAAAAGAGATTGATCGGTGGGTATGCCCACCATTAGAATAACTCTCTTCATCTACCCACTTCTAATGATGGGCATACATGCACCGTTTATATATGCCAAAGCATGGGGCCATCCACCCCAAAAGGTAGGAGCAAATTGCTCCCCTGCCCCTGCTGCCCCCATGCTTCGGCATATATGCTCTTTTTTTAACTGTGGTGGTAAAATCACCTTCTACAGCGCTGGAGTCACGGCTTTATGTATCGTGGGAGCAAAAGCTGTTGCTGTCAAGATAAATAAATCCGCGCTGCAACTGAATGGCGTACCTGCTAAGCAAATGATGGTTAACAATAAAACAAAGTAACATTACAGTATTACAGAAGTGCCCCGTACACACGGTCGGACATTGATCGGACATTCCGACAAGAAAATCCATGGATTTTTTCAGACGGATGTTGGCTCAAACTTGTTTTGCGTACACACGGTTGCACAAAGTTGTCGGAATTTCCGATCGCCAAGAACGTGGTGACGTACACCACGTACGACGAGACTAGAAAAGGCCGGTTCAGAACCAAGCGCGGCACCCTTTGGGCTCCTTTTGCTAATCTCGTGTTAGTAAAAGTTTGGTGAGAGACGATTCGCGCTTTTTCAGACTCGTGGTTTTCAGATCGTTTTCTGCTGTTCAGTTTGTGCTTGTGGGTTTGTATCTGCTCTTCAGTGCGTGCAGCGAGTTACGCGTGACTCTTGTCATTGTGTTCTTGTTCGTTTGTTACTGTTTTTCAGGTTGCTCTTCACAGGCCTTGCTGTTCTTCAGTGCATTCTGTTATTTCGTTCTGAGCAGCCGACCATGTTCTAGCCATGTTGCGTATACGTGACAATAAATATCTGAATGGTGACTTTATCCCTCCACCGCTCTTAGATGGCCCCTCACCTCAGATATTCGACCTGAAACAGGTCACACCGCTTATAGGATTGAATGGATAAATCTGTAAGATACTCCTTCACTTTCTTCAGCTCACAATGCTCAGTGTAGGCAGATGATGAATATAAAATAAGATAGAAAGCAGTCATTAGATGTGGTGGCTGCATTCATTTTTATTTCTTCATTACTTCATTTTCAGGAAGTATAGAAAACACCTGCTGATCCTGCCAATAATGCAGTGTCTTTGTCACTTCCTGTGAGCTGAGTGCCTCGAAAAAATGTCTTCCGCTGAGAGCTCACGCATGCCTGAGCATGCCCAGGCATGCGTGAGCTCTCAGCGGAAGACATTTTTTCGAGGCACTCAGCTCACAGGAAGTGACAAAGACACTGCATTATTGGCAGGATCAGCAGGTGTTTTCTATACTTCCTGAAAATGAAGTAATGAAGAAATAAAAATGAATGCAGCCACCACATCTAATGACTGCTTTCTATCTTATTTTATATTCATCATCTGCCTACACTGAGCATTGTGAGCTGAAGGAAGTGAAGGAGTATCTTACAGATTTATCCATTCAATCCTATAAGCGGTGTGACCTGTTTCAGGTCGAATATCTGAGGTGAGGGGCCATCTAAGAGCGGTGGAGGGATAAAGTCACCATTCAGATATTTATTGTCACCGGTGGTTCCTGCTCTTCTATACTGCTACCACACTACAATTTTATTAGTTGTCTATGAACTTTATTTGCGCAGCACTTTCTATTTATATACATGTCTTTGAGGTATTTTTTGAGTTGACCTTAGTGCCTGCTTGCATTTATATTGTTATATTAGTCAGCGCTGAATTTTATCACATTATCTCTATGTTGCGTATACGTACTCCTCGTAGAGTTCGTGCTGTGCGGGGGCTTGGTGTTGGGGTCCTTACCTTGACACAAGTCCAGTCCATGAACAGGGTGGGGAGGAGTTCATGAACTAAGAATTGGTTGCTCCAGCGTGACCAGTTCTGTCATATGCCTTTGCTCCGTGAGATCCGTGAGAATAATCCTGATGATTTCAGGAACTTTCTCCGGATGACGGACCCCGTATTTCACCGTTTGTTGGCTTTGCTGACCCCTTATATTAGCAGGAAGGATACCTGCATGAGGCAAGCCATCACTCCGGAGCAGAGGCTAGTCGCCACCCTGCGGTACTTGGCGACGGGGAAAAGCCTGCAGGACTTGAGGTTTTCGACAGGCATCTCCCCCCAGGCTCTGACCTGTTCTGCCATCATCCAGGTCCTGCAGAAGGAGTATATTAAGGTAAGATTTTTATCCTTTAACATCACATTTTATTGTATTTAATGTTTGATAATATATTGTATTTCTTTCCTCATTCCCTAATTACCATGATTGGAATATGCTGTGAATGTCCCCTTTGTTCTCATGCATGCTGGATTTTTATGTAATTTTTTTTTTCTCCTTCATGCATATTTGCCTTCACTTCCCCAGCATGGTCTCCTGGCCCTATATTCACCTCATGTAGTCACTTAACAATGTATTTTATCAGCTCCATAGTAGTGCTTTACCCCAAACACCCCCTAAAATGTTCTTAAATGTGATTTGTGCTTTAAATTCAGGCACAGTGCCAGAGGCTTTTTTTTGGGGTCCCCAAATCATTTGGAACCCTCCCTCCCCCCAACTGCTAAGTCAGCTGATACCAATTCTCTATCTATCCTCAATCATCTATTTGCTGACTTTGCCAAACCCATACACACTATACCCATCTCTTTAGTGGTCAGATGTATGGATGAATTCCCCAAAGCATGTAGTGCAAGGGCCTGCCTGTATACTTTCAAATGGTACTGTTCAAAGTTTTTGTATACTATTATTATCTTGATAGGTAATAGCAGAATTTCCAAATGTGCTCAAATGTGTACAGTGTGTAATTATATCTTTGTATTATGACACTTCTTACCTGTCCAGTGGGCTGTCAATAGTGTAACTAAGGAGAGGCTGGCCAAAGTAATACCCATTATTTAGGCATTCATCTCTCAATGAAGTGGAGAGGGTTACCTGTCCAAGAGCCCCCCCCCTAAAATGTTAGAAATGGCCCATGAGAGGAGGGGGGGATCTGATAGGTGTACCTTATACTTTGGTCTTTAAAAACCCCCTCAAATAAATGTTATCTTAATGTTGGCCAAGAATGTTTGTGTCTAATCTGCTTTCCCTGTTTATGTGCAAAATGACAAATTTTTTGTTGTTGTTTGACTCCACAGTTTCCTTCCACGCCACAGAAATGGCAGACTGTGGCCTCCCACTTTGCCCAGCAGTGGGACTTTCCTAACTGCGGAGGGGCAATTGATGGGAAACACGTCCACATCGTCCCACCACCCAACTCAGGGTCATACTATTTCAACTATAAGGGGTTCAATAGTATTGTGATGTTGGCGGTGGTGTCGGCTACTTACGAGTTCCTGTATGTGGACATGGGGAAGAATGGCCGGATGTCCGATGGTGGAGTCATCGCCCAGACGGAGTTCTACAGGCGTCTCCAGAATGGCAGCTTGGACTTGCCACCTCCAGAAGACAATGTGGAAGGACTCCCATTCGTCTTCATTGCGGATGAAGCGTTTGTGCTGGGGGACCATCTTATGCGGCCATTCCCGATGAGGACCCTCACCCCGGACCAGAGGGTTTTTAATTACCGGCTGGCCAGAGCCACAAGAGTGGTGGAGAACACGTTTGGAATCATGGCCAGCCGGTTCCGCCTATTTCTTACACCCATACACATGGCGGAGTACAAACTGAATCATATTATCCTGGCGTGCTGTGTTCTACACAACTTTTTATGGCAACATTCTCAGTTGGGCCTGAGACTGGAATTCAAACTGAACCAACCCTGACGGCGCTTGAAAGTGGCCGTCCTGGCTTGCCCCCCCTGAGTGCCCGTGATGTCCCTCTAAGTTACCTTGAAAACTTTGCGGGTAGGGGGGCTATCAATATGCCAGACAAATGTCTGAAACCTTTTTCAAATGAGAAAAAAAAATTTAACTACTAAAATCTTTGGTGACAGTTACTGCTTGTGTTTCTTTTAGCTGACCCTGCCAGAAATGTGGTGAGTCGTGAAAATGGCGTGATTGTGTAACATTACAAAGCATTGTTGGGTGTTATTTACTAAAGGCAAAGACACTTTGCACTTGAAACTACACTTGTAGTGCAAAGTGGATTTGCCCTTAGGAAATAACCCCCATTGTCACTGAAAACACCAATTAGAGCACAACAAAAGTTTTGGAGCGTTGAGACAATAATCCACACATTCTTGATTAACAATCTTTCTAATACCAGCACAATCACATGTGCATTTCGAAAAGGCTTTTAAAACAAACCAACATGTTTGTTGTATAACAATTTTTGGGGTCACATTAGAAAAAGTAGAAATGTCCATTTAAGATAAAACAGGCATGTTTAAAACCAACAAGAAAGACACAAATCTTGAACTTACAAAGTTCACATTTGGTAGAACTTGAAGGCAATATCAGACATGAGTATTTACAAACTGTGTTTGATATTGCGTTCAGATGGGGTGAAGTCACCCCTAGAAAAGCCAAATTTTGAAGATGCACACAAATTGCAGAATGCCAACATGTGCTAGCTGCCATCACGGGGGATCAAGGGACGTGTTTTTTGGGTGCAACCCCTTCCTCACAGCTACTTTATTATTGAGGAAGGGGTTGCACCCCCAAAACGCATACATTGATCTCCCATGATGGCAGATAGCATATGTTGACATGTTATGTTGTGTGCCTCTTCAAAATTTGGCTTTTCGCAAATATGTCAAAAAATTGTAAAAAGTTTTAGCTCACAAAAAGCGCAAAAAAAAAAAAAGGCATTTTGAGGGGTTTTAAACTCTCCCTAAAACATCAATGATGTTCTTCATTTTTTTTTTGAACATCATTGATGCTTTTCTGGATGTTTTCCAAGTCCCTATTACACCCCATGATCTCCCCGATCAAGATCTGTGCACTTTCAGAGGTGAAATGCCCTGGATCCACAACATCACGATCACCTAACAAGATAGAAACAAAAACACACCATGTATTATAAATCTGCCGGCATCCATCTCTTACCTGAGCCTGTGGTTGCAGACACTCAAATGTTGTGGTGACTAGTTCCACCACATCTCCTTCCTCCTCCTGTTGGCTTTGGTGGGTCTCCACTTCTTCATGAGGTGGGGGGTCTCTGGTCTCCTCGGATGAGGGGTGTCCTCCGAGTCTTTTCTCCCCTATGTAAAAAAAAATAGATATACTTAGCACACAGATATTTTATGGCAGAAATAGGAATATGAAACATTGCTTGGAAGTGGGGTACAATTGTCTGTTTTGGCAGAGTTCCAAGATGTAGAATTTTTATTGTTCTTTGTAAAGCTTCAAGACTTTACCTGTTTAGTACAAGCTTCACAGATGGAGTCACCCCTATAGGATACACTGGAGCACCTATGTGGGGCCCCTAATAAAAAGTGTGTTCTTGTGTCCCACACTAGTGCTCCAGCGTCCAGATGTGAAAACTGCTGAGTGTCCTCTCCTTACACAGAATCTAGTTAGCATTTCATTCTAGTTACAAACCCATCTACACAACCTAATTATTTTCATACAAGTAGGCCATAAAAAATGTTGGCAAATGCATATGGCCAAAACAATGGTGTTTTATATGAACTAATAATGTGCCCATGAACATGAAAGTTGCCATTTTAAACTGGATAACAGTTAAGAAAAGCACATGGAGCAGCACGAACGTAATAAACATAAAGAATAGGAACACAGCACAACTACTTACTTTTTTGCAGCACTCTCCGGATCTTTCTGTACTGCTCGTGCTCTCTTAATTTCAGGTCCGACCACCGCTTCCTGAGCTGATCTTTCGATCATCGTACCCCGAAATTCCGGTGCAGACTCTTGACCACTTTCCTCATGATCTTGGCCTTTCTGACATTGGGGTTGGGGTAAGGTCCATATTTCCCATCATAGTCGGCCTTCTTCAGGATGTCGACCATCTCCAACATCTCCCCAAAGGACATATTTGATGCCTTAAATCGTCTCCTTCTGGATCGGGATGTTTCTGGCTCCGGGCTTTCCTCCTCCTCCTCCTCGTTGCTGTAATTAGCACGCACCTGCTGTGTCTCCGCCATGTGCTCTTCCCTCACTGCGCCGAACGAGAAGGGGCAGGGAATAGAATAGAAAGAACGTCAGGGGCGGGCGGTGTTTCACACATGCGCAGTGTCTATGAAGCGTAACACGTGTGCGTAGTACGTACGATCTGTGAGCGGAGGAAGGAGTATCGGAGGCGCCGATCTTGATAATGACGGTAAGATCTAAACTTGGGCCTATACTGCTTCTAGATTGAGGCCTATATTGTACCAAGATTAGGAGAGTTTTGCCTGACATTAGGGTTTGTCTCGTGTTGTGTCTTGCAGATAAAATGGATGGCTTCATTGACCACAACTTCCTCCCCCTGTTCATAGACAAATACAGGGAGCTGCCCTGTCTGTGGCAGGTGAAACACCTGCATTATAATCATAAACAAAAGAGGCAGGCAGCGCTGGAGAAACTGCTGGAGTTGATGAAGCCGGAGGTCCCCACAGCAAACATCCCCTATTTAAAAGCCAAAATTGGTGGCCTGAGGAGCACTTATCTAAGGGAGCACAAGAAGGTCACGGATTCCCAGAGATCCGGAGCTGCAGCAGATGACATTTATGTCCCCAGGCTGTGGTACTATGAGAGACTGCGATTTCTGTCAGACCAGACTGGAGTCAGGGAATCTCTCTCAACCCTTCCTTCCACTCTTCCTTCCACCCCAGCTGAGGCTTCCGATGTCCAACCTGGGACTTCCAGCCAGGAAGAAGTGGAGGAGCCCAGCTTGAGCCAGGTATAGCACTCTTCTACAGATTTCTGGTCAATAAAGAAATGATGTTTACTAGATGTGATTATTGATCACTAATTGCTGATTTAATAAAGGCATTTACGTATCAATAGACAGTAGTGGGCAAAAATAATTGGGACAAGAATGACAAATGCTGGGCTCAGAATGATAGTCTTTTATATTTGTTAACATTCAATTTGCAACAGTCATGAGATGAAAATTGTGTGTGATTGATGAAGAAAAAACTAAAACTATGTCCCTTTTTCATACACAGGAAGACCTCAGCCAGGACGAGACTGTGGAATGTGGCAGCCAGGAGAAAGCTGTGGAATGTGGCAGCCAGGAGGAGGCGGGGGTTAGTGGCAGCCAGGAGGAGGCGGGGCTAAGTGGCAGCCAGGAGAAGCCTGGGACCAGTAGGAGCCTGACAGAATCGCAGGTCCCTCCCCTCCGCCTGCCAACCAAAAGACCCAGGAAGGGGAGTCACGTGCAGGATTCAGCACTCAAGCTCATTCAGGAGGCTTCTGCGTCCCTCAGAGCCACCCCCACTCCTGAAGAGGCCTTTGCCTGCATAGCTACCACCAAACTGCAGGACATGCAGGAGGGCCAATGCCAGCTGTGTGGGGACCTTCTTTATAAAGTCTTAACTAAGGGGGTGAGGGGCAAAATCACACCCAATACCCACGTGAGTGAGTTGGAACATCCTCCTCCTCCTGCCACAACTACACCACCACAGCCACAGCGTGGAAGGAAGCCTGGAAGGAAGACCAGAGAGTGATTGCCCTGGGTTCAGTCTGGTTTGGCAAAAGATGCAGGCTCTTGTATGACCATACCCTACGGACACAGATATCATCTGCTGCTTTCATGATCTCTGGGACTTCTGGACCAGACTGCACTCCCTTAGATATGGACTCCTCAGGCCACCAATTTTGCTGTAAAATAATTGATGTCTGCCCTGGGGGCCAAAGGCTTCACCAATTTCTGCTGTTTCTCCAGTGTTGCCTCCCTCTTTGGTTTTGAGCCCTTAATAAAGGTTTTTTGGTTTAAATTATACTTGCCTATGTGTGTTTTCCATCAAAAAGGACAGTTTGTTTGTGAGGAGGCAAGTACATTTCTAAAATACAATGTGAAATTAACAAGAGACACCAACACCAAGCAATCTCCTTGAGATTAAATAATACAAGATAATAATGGTGTTGTGGTAACGTGACACACAAAACACACACAAAAATATTCTGGATGTTAAATAACTAAAAAAAAAAAAAAAAAAAAACAAGATCAGCCTTGAAAAAAATACAAACCAAAAGAAAAAAAATCACATCAGGCTTGAAAACAAAAACAAAACAAAAAAATGATATAGATTTTTGGTCAGATGTGACAAATCATAATTTATTGAGGGAATCACGATAAATAAGAAAGAAAGAAGTTTGTGAGAACTCTGTGTGAATATCAGCAGCAAAACTACTTCATTCTTCCTGTATTATAAAGTAGAAGAGAGTGCGCTGAATTAAACAATTTTTTACATTGCAGCCTGACGAAAGTGCTCTATCTATTCCGAACGCTAATTTTACCAGACCGAGCTGTTCAGTCTTGGAATTTCTTCTGAGCATGCGTGGCACTTTGTGTGTCGGAATTGTCCACACACGGTCGGAATTGACGCGATCGGATTTTGTTGTCGGAAAATTTTATAGCCTGCTCTCAAACTTTGTGTGTCGGAAAATCCAATGGAAAAAGTCTGATGGAGCCCACACATGGTCAGAATTTCCGACAACACGCTCTGATCGCACATTTTCCATCGGAAAATATGACCGTGTGTACGGGGCATAAGACTTACCATACCTGCAAAGCAAATACAAAAAAAATAGTAAAAAATAAAACATTTTTTAATGTAACCTGTGCCTAAAATATATATATGCCGAAGCATGGGGGCATCCACCCGCAAAAGGTTGGAGCAAATCGCTCCTCCTCCCCTGCTGCCCCCATGCTTCGGCATATATGCTCTTTTTTTAAACTGTGGTGGTGAAATCACCTCCGACAGCGCTGGAGTCACGGCTTTATGTATCGTGGGAGCAAACGCTGTTGCTGTCAAGATAAATAAATCCGCTCTGCAGCTGAATGGCGTACCTGAAAACGAAAAAATGGTTAACAATAAAACACAGTAAACAGTAAAGTATAAAAAAATTGCAAAGCTATAAAGCAAACACTAGGGATGAGCTTCGTGTTCGAATCGAGCGCATGTTCGACTCGAACACTGCCTCTTCGATCGTTTGCTGAATTACGAATGATATGGGCCGTTCGCACCGAATTCGAGTGGCACGTCACGGCCCATAATTAATTGCGGCATCGCAGTGCATTGCTGGCTGATGATTGGCCAAGCATGCACTACGACCCGCATGCTTGGCCAATCACAGCGCCGTCTGAACAGAGAGCCATAATTGGCCAAAGCCAAGGAGGCTTTGGCCAATTATGGCTCAGGGGGTTTAGTACACGCCCCACACTATATAAGGCCACCTGCACGGCGGCCCTGCGTAGTGTGTATCGGCGTTCATAGATAGAGAGAGACAGACAGTGTCATTTGATTTAAGTTAGATAGAGTAGGCAGGTTGAGTCAGTTAGCTGCAGTTACAGTGTATTGTGTATATATATATATAATGTAAAAAATCAGATGTATAAAAATCCGCCCACTCATACACCCAAAAACGCTGCGCTGATGGCAAAGACCTAAATCTGAGCTGCTGCTTAAATAATAAGTATACAATGAAAAATTGATTCACCACAAACTCGCTCCCAGTGAACTCAAAATAGCAGCGCTAAAAGCAATCCCTAATCAAAAAGTGAGATGTAGTGAAGAGTGATATGCTGATGAATCAACCTGTGTAATGATTACATCACGTCCTCACCCTTCATCATTAATGTGCATACAATGATATGCTCAAAAAATCACAAAAGAATGGTGCATATAAACCAATTAAGTGAATAACATGTCTGTGCACATACAAATATAATGTGAAAATTATAACTAAGTGAGAGTCAATGTAAATTAACTCGCAAAGAATTGTATCTATAAAGTGTGTCCACAAACAATCCAAAAGTAAAATAGTCCAAAACAAAATCCGTGACGTGTTGTGGTGCAAATCTTCTACTTGAATGAATCTTTGCTGTGCTGTGTTACTTTTGAGCCTGCAGTGATTTTTAAGGATGTGAGTGCAATGGTGAAGGGGCTTTTGATTTTTAATAAATTTTATTACGTTATTGCACCATTGGATGATTTTTCTTTTTTCATGTGGAGAGAGCTCTTGGGCATCACTCTTTGGAGAGGTAAAGGTGTACAGGTTTACCACTGAAGATCAATCATATCCCCTGTGAGTGTGGGATAAAAGCTTGCTGGCCCTGACACGAGAGTGTGGGCGAAAGGAGCTGGTGAGTGTATTCGCCTAAGGGGAGTGGATTCACAGTCACAGAGGTGCGGTGGAAGATTCATTCAAGTAGAAGATTTGCACCACAACACGTCACGGATTTTGTTTTGGACTATTTTACTTTTGGATTGTTTGTGGACACACTTTATAGATACAATTCTTTGCGAGTTAATTTACATTGACTCTCACTTAGTTATAATTTTCACATTATATTTGTATGTGCACAGACATGTTATTCACTTAATTGGTTTATATGCACCATTCTTTTGTGATTTTTTGAGCATATCATTGTATGCACATTAATGATGAAGGGTGAGGACGTGATGTAATCATTACACAGGTTGATTCATCAGCATATCACTCTTCACTACATCTCACTTTTTGATTAGGGATTGCTTTTAGCGCTGCTATTTTGAGTTCACTGGGAGCGAGTTTGTGGTGAATCAATTTTTCATTGTATATATATATATGCATCCAAGGTGTTGTATATATATATATATATATATATATATATATATATATATATATATATATATATATATACTGTATTCAGTTTAGCTAGATCATGTTCTTCTCTTCCTAATATACTGACAGGCAGGCAGGTGTTTTTACAGTATTTCTAATTACTGTACTGTGTACCCTGCACAGTCTGACCTACAGTATAGCAACCTGCAGCCAGTTGCTTGTGTAGGCTCATTGAAGTATTTCCAGCTACTGTACTGTGTACCCTGCACAGTCTGACCTACAGTATAGCAACCTGCAGCCAGTTGCTTGTGTAGGCTCATTGAAGTATTTCCAACTACTTTACTGTGTACCCTGCACAGTCTGACCTACAGTATAGCAACCTGCAGCCAGTTGATTGTGTAGGCTCATTGAAGTATTTCCAGCTACTTTACTGTGTACCCTGCACAATCTGACCTACAGTATAGCAACCTGTAGCCAGGTGTTTGTGTAGGCTCATTGAAGTATTTCCAGCTACTTTACTGTG
Organism: Aquarana catesbeiana; assembly: GCF_042186555.1. NCBI lineage: Eukaryota > Metazoa > Chordata > Amphibia > Anura > Ranidae > Aquarana > Aquarana catesbeiana. Next base: position 485,540,690 of record NC_133327.1, on the reverse strand, counting down.
TACCCTGCACAGTCTGACCTACAGTATAGCAACATGCAGCCAGTTGCTTGTGTAGGCTCATTGAAGTATTTCCAACTACTTTACTGTGTACCCTGCACAGTCTGACCTACAGTATAGCAACCTGCAGCCAGTTGCTTGTGTAGGCTCATTGAAGTATTTCCAACTACTTTACTGTGTACCCTGCACAGTCTGACCTACAGTATAGCAACCTGCAGCCAGTTGATTGTGTAGGCTCATTGAAGTATTTCCAGCTACTTTACTGTGTACCCTGCACAATCTGACCTACAGTATAGCAACCAGCCAGGTGTTTGTGTAGGCTCATTGAAGTATTTCCAGCTACTTTACTGTGTACCCTGCACAGTCTGACCTACAGTATAGCAACATGCAGCCAGTTGCTTGTGTAGGCTCATTGAAGCATTTCCAGCTACTGTACTGTGTACCCTGCACAATCTGACCTACAGTATAGCAACCTGCAGCCAGGTGCTTGTGTAGGCTCATTGAAGTATTTCCAGCTACTTTACTGTGTACCCTGCACAGTCTGACCTACAGTATAGCAACCTGCAGCCAGTTGCTTGTGTAGGCTCATTGAAATATTTCCAGCTACTGTACTGTGTACCCTGCACAGTCTGACCTACAGTATAGCAACCTGTAGCCAGGTGCTTATGTAGGCACATCGAAGTATTTCCAGCTACTTTACTGTGTACCCTGCACAGTCTGACCTACAGTATAGCAACGTGCAGCCAGTTGCTTGTGTAGGCTCATTGAAATATTTCCAGCTACTGTACTGTGTACCCTGCACAGTCTGACCTACAGTATAGCAACCTGTAGCCAGTTGCTTGTGTAGGCTCATTGAAGCATTTCCAGCTACTGTACTGTGTACCCTGCACAGTCTGACCTACAGTATAGCAACCTGCAGCCAGGTGCTTGTGTTGGCTCATTGAAGTATTTCCAGCTACTTTACTGTGTACCCTGCACAGTCTGACCTACAGTATAGCAACCTGCAGCCAGTTGCTTATGTAGGCTCATTGAAATATTTCCAGCTACTGTACTGTGTACCCTGCACAGTCTGACCTACAGTATAGCAACCTGTAGCCAGGTGCTTGTGTAGGCTCATTGAAGTATTTCCAGCTACTCTACTGTGTACCCTGCACAGTCTGACCTACAGTATAGCAACCTGCAGCCAGGTGCTTGTGTTGGCTCACTGAAGTATTTCCAGCTACTTTACTGTGTACCCTGCACAGTCTGACCTACAGTATAGCAACCTGCAGCCAGTTGCTTGTGTAGGCTCATTGAAGTATTTCCAGCTACTGTACTGTGTACCCTGCACAGTCTGACCTACAGTATAGCAACCTGTAGCCATGTGCTTGTGTAGGCTCATTAAAGTATTTCCAGCTACTTTACTGTGTACCCTGCACAGTCTGACCTACAGTATAGCAACCTGCAGCCAGTTGCTTGTGTAGGCTCATTGAAGTATTTCCAGCTACTGTACTGTGTACCCTGCACAGTCTGACATACAGTATAGCAACCTGTAGCCAGGTGCTTGTGTAAGCTCATTGAAGTATTTCCAGCTACTTTACTGTGTACCCTGCACAGTCTGACCTACAGTATAGCAACCTGCAGCCAGTTGTTTGTGTAGGCTCATTGAAGTATTTCCAGCTACTGTACTGTGTACCCTGCACATTCTGACCTACAGTATAGCAACCTGCTGCCAGGTGCTTGTGTAGGCTCATTGAAGTATTTCCACTTACTGTACTGTGTACCGCACATAGTCTCACCTACAGGATAAGCTACCTGCAGCCAGGTGCTTGTGTAGGTTCTTGACGTATTTCCAGTTACTGTACTGTGTACCCTGCACAGTTGCACCTACATTATAGCTACCTGAAGACAAGTGCAGGTGTTATCATACTGTCATGGATCTGCCACCTAAGGGTTAACTTAGTCCAGGCTGATTTCAGTGACTGGCAACAGGCTGCCTTATTTAAACACCTCAGCAGCTCTGTGTCCTTGCTGTTTGATCTGCAGCTCTGTGTATATGTTTCCTGAAGATCTGATATCTGCTCCTGTTTGACCCGGCTTGTTTTGAGATTGTTCCTGTTATCCGCCTGCACCCTTTGCTTGTTTGACGATTCCTTCTGCCTGCTCCTCTTGTCCCTTTGTTGCCAGCCTGATTATCGACCCGGCCTGCCTGACGTTCCAAGACTCTCTTCCAGTCTGCTCACCTGCCTGCTGATCCATCCAGTCTGCTTACCTGTCTGCTGATCCATCCAGTTTGCTCACCTGTCTGCTGATCCATCCAGTCTGCTCACCTGTCTGCTGATCTATCCAGTTTGCTCACCTGTCTGCTGATCCATTAAGTTTGCTCACCTGTCTGCTGATCCATCCAGTCTGCTCACCTGTCTGCTGATCCATCCAGTCTGCTCACCTGTCTGCTGATCCATCCAGTCTGCTCACCTGTCTGCTGATCCATCCAGTTTGCTCACCTGTCAGCTGATCCACCCAGTCTGCTCACCTGTCTGCTGATCCATCCAGCCTGTTGGTCCTGTCTGCTGTGCCATCTGCTGTTGATCCTGCCAGGCACTCATACCATTCTGCACTCCCGTGCCACCTGTCTGCTCTACCAGGGGCCGCGAGTCAGATACGTAATGGAGGCCTTCCTCTGCACTATCGGGCTCATCAGTCAGGTACGTGAGAACTTGACAGTATCAAACAGCCATGTCTGAGCCCGAGCGAGGAACCTCCCTCATGGAAGAACTGTGCCGACACCTGGCGGGTTTGACACAAGCTGTTAAAGATCTACAAGAGGGATATACTAGGCTGGAAGAACGAGTTCAAATTCTGTCATCTCCCGCCAACCCTCAAAGCGCTACCTCAGCTGGTATCTCATCTGCACCTTCAGTAGTGATGTTACCACCAGAACCAAGGGTACCCACGCCCGAAAGATTTGCGGGTGAACGTAGCAAATACAGAGCCTTTGGTAATGCTTGTGAACTCTATTTTGCCCTACAACCCTGCACCTTTTCTCTGGAAGCAACTAAAGTGGGTTTCGTTATCTCCCTGTTGACCAGTGAACCCCAAGTCTGGGCACATCGCCTTCTGGAACAAAAGGCTGAATCGTTAAACAACCTTACCACATTCTTTGTCGCTATGTCACAACTTTACGAGGACCCCCAGCAGACTGCCACTGCTGAGGCCGCATTACATGTACTTCAGCAAGGCCGCAGAGTGGCAGAGGACTACGTGGCCGAGTTCAGGCGTTGGAGTTCTGATACCAATTGGAATGATGCGGCCCTTCGTTATCAATTTCGGATGGGTCTATCTGATCCTCTAAAGGATGAACTGGCACGAGTAGGGATACCCCAATTGACGAACTTATTATTTTGTCAATTCAGATTGACCGACGTCTAAGGGAACGTCCCCCCGAAAGATCCATAGGTCAATATCGGCCAACTTGGATGCTACCTAAAGTTCCCAGTTTCTCCAGCCAGACTCCTTCCGCTCCAGATTCCTCCGAGCCCATGCAGTTGGGTTTGCTTTGTCCCTCTCTCACCACGGAGGAGCAACAGCGCAGGCGAATCAATAACCTCTGTATGTACTGTGGGGGACCCGGGCATTATGTGAGGTCTTGTCCTGCAAAGATGCGTAAGTGCCTTTCAATCTCTTCAATGCATGTTCCTGTCTTACCTAACCAAGCCTCTCACTTTGCTTTCCCCATCCTGTTACAGCTTCCAGGAAAGAGTATCCAGGTATCTGTCATAATTGATTCCAAAGCCTGCAGCTGTTTCATAGACTTGATGTTTGCAGCCAAACACCTCATTCCACTTCAACCAAAGACCCGGAAACTAGCTGTACATCTTGCTGATGGCTCTGTCATTAAATCTGGTCCGGGTCACACAGGAGACTGTCCCTTTGCTGGCTATCATTGCTTCCCATCACCAAGAGTTTTTACGCCTGGATGCCATTTCATCACCTCTGTTCCCCATCATCTTAGGTATGCCCTGGCTGCAGGCCCATAATCCCCACATCAACTGGGCCACTGGAGAAATCAAATTTCCTTCAAGTTATTGCCAGCAACATTGCCTGCAAGAGGCCTCAGTCAACCCTTCACCCTTACTCTGCCTTGACACAGATCCTGAATTACGCCAATCAATCCCAGTGGCATACCACGATTTTCTGGACGTGTTCAGTAAGAAGGGAGCAGAGACCCTTCCTCCCCATAGATCCTACGACTGCCTTATTGAACTGTTACCAGGGGCTGAGGTCCCCTTTGGAAGGATTTTCCCTTTAACCAAGCTTGATTTGGGCACGCTGAAGGACTATATTGATGACAACCTTAAGAAAGGATTTATTCGCCCATCTACTTCTCCGGCTGGCGCAGGCATCTTCTTTGTTGAAAAGAAGGACCATTCACTACGCCCCTGCGTAGACTATCGAGAATTAAACAAGATTACTGTCAAAAACCATTACCCACTGCCTCTTGTGCCCGAACTGTTTCAGAGACTGGGAACCGCAGTCATCTTCACTAAACTGGATCTCCGGGGAGCATACAACCTAATCCGTATTCGAGAAGGAGATGAGTGGAAGACGGCTTTTCGTACCCGATTCGGGCACTTCGAATACCTAGTCATGCCTTTTGGGTTATGCAAAGCGCCAGCCACCTTTCAGTACTTTGTCAATGACATTTTTTCGTGACTATCTGGACTTGTACGTCATTGTTTACCTGGATGACATCCTGCTTTTCTCCTCCACAGTAGATAACCACTGTAGGCATGTCCAAAATGTGCTAACCCGACTCCGGCAGCATGGCCTCTACGCCAAACCGGAGAAGTGCGAATTTGAGCTTCAGTGTATCCAGTTCTTAGGCCTGATAATCTCTGTTGAAGGCATCAAGATGGACCCCCAGAAAGTCACCACCATCTTAGATTGGCTAGCTCCTGTGGACAAGAAGGGGGTTCAGCGCTTCATTGGGTTTGCCAACTTCTACCGGAAGTTTATTAGGGGGTTCTCTGCTATTATTGCCCCCATTATCGAACGAACTAAACTAGAAACCCAATTCCTCTGGTCTCCCAAAGCGTAATCGGCATTTGAAGCCCTCAAAAAACTGTTGACTTCAGCCTCCATCTTGAAGCACCCTGACCCTGCCTTACCATTTGTTCTTGAAGTTGATGCCTTGGAAGTTGCAGTAGGGGCTGTGCTGTCTCAACGGCAAGGAGCTAAAGCCCTACTTTACCCAGTTGCTTTCTTTTCCCGCAAATTATCTACAGCGGAAAGAAATTATGATGTGGGAGACCGTGAGCTTTTGACCATCAAGGCCGCATTAGAAGAATGGCGTTACTTACTTGAAGGTGCCGCACATCCCATTCTGGTCTATACGGACCACAAGAATTTAGAATATCTGAGAACAGCAAAGAGATTAAAACCATGGCAGGCAAGGTGGGCACTTTTTTTCTCTAGATTCTCATTCCATATAACGTACAGGCCAGGGTCGAAGAATACAAAACCAGATGCACTCTCACGTATGTTCAACGACTCTGAGAGTTCCACACTTCGACACCACCCTTCCCTCAGGAAACTTTCTCATACTACAGGAGAATCTGCTATCACGAATCAAACAGGCTTCTGCTGAGGTTGCTTCGTCAGTTGCCCAGTTGCTTTCTTTTCCCGCAAATTATCTACAGCGGAAAGAAATTATGATGTGGGAGACCGTGAGCTTTTGGCCATCAAGGCCGCATTAGAAGAATGGCGTTACTTACTTGAAGGTGCAGCACATCCCATTCTGGTCTATACGGACCACAAGAATTTAGAATATCTGAGAACAGCAAAGAGATTAAAACCATGGCAGGCAAGGTGGGCACTTTTTTTCTCTAGATTCTCATTCCATATAACGTACAGGCCAGGGTCAAAGAATACAAAACCAGATGCACTCTCACGTATGTTCAACGACTCTGAGAGGTCCACACTTCGACACCACTCTTCCCTCAGGAAACGTTCTCATACTACAGGAGAATCTGCTATCACGAATCAAACAGGCTTCTGCTGAGGTTGCTTCGTCTTCTGAAACCAGCTTACAGGCCTACTGTGGCATGAAGGTAAAATTGTTGTACCTAAGGACTTAAGGGTGGCAGTATTGGAGCTCTGTCATGACCACAAGCTGGCAGGGCACTTCGGTGCCCTGAAGACGGCCGAACTGGTACAACGCATGTTCTGGTGGCCTCAGGTGGCAGATGACTGTAAGAGTTATGTGGAGTCTTGTACTACTTGCTCCCGAAGCAAGAACAGCAAGGTAAAAGCCTGGGGTTTACTGAAGCCATTGCCCGTTCCAGAGAGACCCTGGAAAATGATCTCAATGGACTTCTTTGTGGAACTCCCTCCGGCAGAGGGTTTTTCTACCATCTTCGTGGTGGTGTTTTTTTTTGCCCATGAAAGGAACACCCTCGACTGTGGAAACTGCAAAAATATTCATCAAAGAAATTGTAAGGCTCCATGGAGTCCCAGCCAACATTGTGTCTGACCGGGGTGTCCAGTTCACCTCCAAGTTTTGGAAAGCTCTGTGTGGGTCCCTTGAGATCGAATTGGCCTTCTCCTCCGCATACCACCCTCAGACGAATGGGCAAATGGAAAGAACTAATCAGACCCTGGAGCAGTACCTCCGTTGCTTTTCTTTGTTCTCACAAGATGACTGGGTTGCTTTACTCCCCATTGCAGAGTTCGCTTATACTAACTCTTCCCATTCTGCCATCAAACAAACTCCATTTTTTGCTAATTACGGCTATCACCCGTCCTTCCTGTCTAGTACCATACCTGAATGCTCAATCCCTGCAGTCTCTGAAACGATAGATTTCTTCTCCAAAAACAACAAACTATTACAAGAGACCATGACCAAAACACAAGAGTACAATAAAAAGATCTTTGACAGGAAAAAACGAGGAGAACTAATTCTGGAACCAGGCAACCAGGTATGAACTTGAAAATGGCTTGCCCCTCAAGAAAATTGTGCCCTAAGTTTATGGGCCCCTTCCCTGTAAAGAGAAAGATCAATGATGTAGCTTATGAGCTGGAATTACCCGATTCACTTAAAGTTCACCCCGTTTTCCATGTGACTCTTTTGAAACCTGCTGTTCCGAATCCCTTCCCTGAACGAAGTACTAGTCCACCGGAGCCTGTAATAGTCAATGGAGAGGAGGAATTTGAGGTGGAGGCAATCTTGGATTGTAGAAGGAGGTACAATCAGGTTCAGTATCTAATTAAATGGAAGGGGTATGGGCCGGAAAATAACTCTTGGGAGCCTGAAAGCAATATTCATGCTAAAGAATTAATGCAATCCTTCAAGAGATCCCATGATGTGAAGTTGGCCCAATTGGGCATCCGGAGGCAGCCCTTTAGGAAGGGGCAATGTCATGGACCTGCCACCTAAGGGTTAACTTAGTCCAGGCTAATTTCAGTGATTGGCAACAGGCTGCCTTATTTAAACACCTCAGCAGCTCTGTGTCCTTGCTGTTTGATCTGCAGCTCTGTGTATGTGTTTCCTGAAGATCTGATATCTGCTCCTGTTTGACCCGGCTTGTTTTGAGATTGTTCCTGTTATCCGCCTGCACCCTTTGCTTGTTTGATGATTCCTTCTGCCTGCTCCTCTTGTACCTTTGTTGCTAGTCTGATTATCGACCCGGCCTGCCTGACGTTCCAAGACTCTCTTCCAGTCTGCTCACCTGCCTGCTGATCCATCCAGTCTGCTTACCTGTCTGCTGATCCATCCAGTTTGCTCACCTGTCTGCTGATCTATCCAGTCTGCTCACCTGTCTGCTGATCCATCCAGTCTGCTCACCTGTCTGCTGATCCATCCAGTCTGCTCACCTGTCTGCTGATCCATCCAGTTTGCTCACCTGTCTGCTGATCCATCCAGTCTGCTCACCTGTCTGCTGATCCATCCAGTCTGCTCACCTGTCTGCTGATCCATCCAGTCTGTTCATCTGTCTGCTGATCCATCCAGTTTGCTCACCTGTCTGCTGATCCACCCAGTCTGCTCACCTGTCTGCTGATCCATCCAGCCTGCTGGTCCTGTCTGCTGTGCCGGCCATCTGACCCATCTGCTGTTGATCCTGCAAGGCACTCATACCATTCTGCACTCCCGTGCCACCTGTCTGCTCTACCAGGGGCCGTGAGTCAGATACGTAAGGGAGGCCTTCCTTTGCAGGGCTTCCGGGCTCATCAGTCAGGTACGTGAGAACTTGACACATACTAATAATACTAGAGGCAGGCAGTTCATTCTGCTAGCTGCAGTATAATCGTTATATATATATATAGCAACAGTGCTGGTCGTGGACATGGTGCATCCTCATCAGCACGTGGCCGTGGGACATGCTTGGCCTTTTTTTCGGCAGCTGGCCGTGTTGAGCCGCAACATGCAGAAGACTTGGAGAAAACGATCACCGCTCCAGGAGCACTGAACAGACAAAGAGTAAATCAATCTTGGTATGGAGGTCATAGGTGCTGGGTAATGCTGATAGCGATGAAAATGAATGAATTCTGGACAGCCACACTCATATAAAGCCTTGTTTATTGGAAGATGCACATTACATTCAAAAGATCATAGCAGACCAAAAAGAGCTGACGTTTCGCACTAGCGTTAGTGCTTACTCATTTGAGTAAGCACTAATGCTAGTGCGAAACGTCAGTTCTTTTTTGTCTGCTATGATTTTTTTAATTTGATGTGCATCTTCCAATAAACAAGGCTTTATATGAGTGCGGCTGTCCAGAATTCGTTCATGTTCATGTCGAAGACTTGGTCGAGTGGATGACCAAGCCGTCCTCATCCTCCTCATCCTCTCTCACCCAGGCTCAAGGTACTTTGTCTGGCAAAGCAGCTGCCAACGCGGCCTCTTCCCTCGGCTCAATAGCATCAGTGACTCCTTCCCTAGCCCCACCATGTCCTCCTGAGGAGTCCCTCGAACTGTTTGACCACAGTGTTGGGTACATGCTCCAGGAGGATGCCCAGCATTTTGAAGGCTCTGATGATGATACTGAGCTAGATGAAGGCAGTAATGTGAGCACGGACAGAGGGGGTGCCAAAGAAGGACAGCAATCTGGCAGTCATGTTCCTCCTGCTGCAGCATACTGCCAGGTTTGCTCCAGTGATGAGGAGGGAGGGGGTGATGAGGTCACTAACTCAACGTGGGTGCCTGATAGGAGAGAGGAGGAGGAGGAGACACATCACCAACGAGGCAGGATGCCCTCCAGGGGCCAGCCTAAGGGCAGCACACTGACTGCATCACACCTCAGAGCTCTGCATGTGCAGGGCACTGCTGTCTGTGCGCGTTATTCCAAAAGTTCTTTAGTGTGGGCCTTTTTTGAGACGAGTGCATCAGATCGCACCGCTGCTATTAGCAACATATGTCTCAAGCGTATCTCGCGTGGCCAAAACATCTCCCGCTTGGGCACCACATGCTTGACCAGACATATGTTGACCTGCCATGCAGTTCGTTGGCAAGCGTAACTAAAAGACCCACACCAAAGAACAAAGAGGACCTCTCTTTGCTCCTCATCAGCTTGGATCTTCAACCCCACTATACCTTCAGTCCTCTCTGAGACCTGCACTGAGAGTAATGAAGGTGTAGAATTAGGTGTGTCACAGCCAAGTACTTGCGGGAAATCTGCTATCGGTACACCGACGTCAGATTGTACCAGGCAAATTTCCCTGCCCCAGCTGCTGCACCGCAGAAAGAAATTCACTCCCAGCCATCCACATGCCCAGCGGTTGAATGCCAGCTTGACAAAATTGCTAGCACTTCAACTTCTACCTTTTCAGTTGGTAGACTCTGCCCCTTCTGTGAGTTTGTGGAATGTGCGGTTCCTCAGTGGCAGGTTCCCAAACGCCACTTTTTCTCATGGAAGACGATTCCGGCTCTCTACCGGCATGTGGAAAGCAATGTCTTGGCCTCACTGGACAGGGCGGTCAATGGTAAGGTGCATATTACCGCTGACTCATGGTCCAGCAGGCGTGGACAGGGACGTTACCTAAGTTTCACGGCGCATTGGGTAACTCTGCTGGCAGCTGGGAAGGATGCAGGACAAGGTGCAGTAGTGTTGGAGGTTGTTCCACCACCACGCCTCCAAAATGCCACTACTGGTGGTGTCCTCTTCTTCTTCCTCCGTGGCCTCTTCCTGTGCTTTGTCCTTGGAACCAGTGGTGCTCCGTAGGTGTTCAAGGGGCTACGCAAGTACGTAGGCCAAAAGATGCCATGCGGTGCTTGAGCTGGTGTGCATGGGGGACAGGAGTCACACTGGGGCAGAGGTTCTGTCAGCTCTGCAGGGGCAGGTTCAGAGGCGGTTGACACCACGCCAACTTAAGACAGGAATGGTGGTTTGCGACAATGGCACCAACCTCCTCTCCGCCCTCCAACAGGGACAAATGACCCATGTGCTCTGTTTGGCTCACGTCCTTAACTTGGTGGTGCAGCAGTTCTTGGGCAGGTACCCGGGCTTACAGGATGTCCTGAGGCAGGCCAGGAAAGTCTATGTGCATTTCCGCCGGTCATATAATGCCAGTGCTCGGCTGGCAGACCTCCAAAAGGAATTTAACCTGCCCAAGGACCGCCTAATCTGTGACATGCCCACCAGGTGGAACTCAACGTTTTCCATGCTACAGCGGCTGCACATGCAGCAGAGGGCCATCAATGAGTACCTGTGCGACTATGGCACCAGGACAGGGTCAGGGGAGCTTGGTTTTTTTCCCCACGCCAGTGGGCCATGATCAGGGATGCATGCACTGTCCTGTCACCATTTTAGGAGGCCACGAGGATGATGAGCAGTGACAGTGCATGCATCAGTAACACTGTCCCCCTTGTCCACCTGTTGGAGCACACTCTGCATGGAATAATGGACAGGGCACTTGAGGCAGAACAGAGGCAGAAAGAGGAGGACTTCCTTAGCTCTCAAGGCCTCCTTTATCCAGACAGTGTTCCTGTGTGCCCTCTGATCACACAGGAAGAGGAGGAGGAGGATTGTGTAAGCATGGAGGTGGAGCCTGGCACTCAGCATCAGCAGCCGTCTTTAAGGGATCATTTACAGTCCCAAGAAACCCACCTGTACGTGGCTAGGAGGAGGTGGCTGCGGATCATGTCGTCCTTAGTGACCCAGAGGACTCCGGACCGAATGCCTCAGCAAACCTACGCTGCATGGCCTCCCTGATCCTGCAAAGCCTGCGGAAGGATCCTCGTATTCGTGGTATCAAGGAGAGGGATCAATAATGGCTGGCAACCCTCCTTGATCCACGTTACAAGGGTAAGGTTGCGGACCTTATCTTGCCGTCGCAGAGGGAGCAGAGGATGAAACATCTTTGGGAGGCCTTGCAGAAAGGTCTGTGCAATGCGTTCCCAGAGACTGGGAGGTTACAAACTCCTGTTCCTGGACAACGTGTTGCTGAGGCTTCGGTCAGTCAAAGAAGGAGCAGTGGAGAAGGTGGCCGTCTGACCGATGCGTTCAGACAATTTTTTAGTCCGCAGCCCCAAGGTATGATCAGTTCCAGCAACCATCGCCAGCGTCTGTTTTGCATGGTGCAGGAATACCTAGAGGCAAGATCTGACTTGGACACCTTTCTCACCGAAAATCCTCTGGGTTACTAGGTCTTGAGGATGGATCACTGGCCAGAGCTTGCACAGTATGCAATTGAGCTACTGGCCTGTCCTGCATCCAGCGTTCTTTCGGAACGCACATTCAGTGCTGCTGGAGGCTTTGTAACCGATCACAGGGTGCATCTGTCCATCGACTCGGTCGATCGACTGACCTTCATAAAAATGAATCAGTCTTGGATCACCACCAGCTACCAAGCACCTGATGCTGATGTAACTGAATAATTTTTTTTGAAATGTCAGATCTCTTCAAAGACTTCCTATGCTGATGCTGAGTGACTATCCTGTTATGCTGAGTAATTATCCTCTTCCTCCTCAATGATCATGCTGATAGCTTGTAAAAACATTTTTGGTTCTGGGCGCCGCCACCAGTGCCTAAGGCCCAATTTTTCAGCCCCTGTTTTACAGGGGCATGTAATTACAATTTTTGATGCAATTCTTTGCAGCAGGGCTAGTGCCTGCGCTCCAACTAGAGTATCTGTGAGGGGTTGCAGTGTTGTGGCACCAGCACCAATGCCCAAGGCCAAATTTTTCAGCCCCTGTTCAACAGGGACATGTAATTACAATTCTTGATCTAATATTTCACAGCAGGGCCCATTCCAGCGCCCACCAAGAGTAACTGTGAGGACTTACAGTGTTGTGGCACCAGCACCACCACCATCACCAAAGGCCCAATTTTTCTGCCCCTGTTCAACAGGGGCATGTAATTACAATTCTTGATCTAATATTTCACAGCAAGGCCCGTTCCAGCGCCCACCAAGAGTAACTGTGAGGACTTATGCCCCGTACACACGGTCGGATTTTCCGATGGAAAATGTCTGATCGGAGCGTGTTGTCGGAAATTCCGATCGTGTGTGGGCCCCATCGGACATTTTCCATCGGATTTTCCGACACACAAAGTTTGAGAGCAGGATATAAAATTTTCCGACAACAAAGTCCGTCAATTCCGACCGTGTGTGGCCTGTTCCGACGCACAAAGTGCCACGCATGTTCAGAAGAAATTCCGACACGGAACAGCTCGGTCTGGTAAACTTAGCGTTCGCAATGGATACAGCACTTTCGTCACGCTGCAATGTTAAAAATGGTTTAATACAGCGCACTCTCTTCTTCTTTATAATGTGACAAGAATTAAGTAGTTTTGCTGCTCATATTCACACACACTTCTCACAAACTTATTTCTTTACTATTTATCGGGATTCCCTCAATATATTTTGATTTGTCACATCTGACAACATTATTTTGGTGGTTTTTTTTTTTGGTTTTTAAGGCCGATTATTTTTTTTTGGGTTTGTATTTTTTGCCAGGCTTATTTTTTGTTTTTGGGATTTTTATTTGTACTCCAGAAAATTTTTGTGTGTGTTTTTTGTGTCAAGTTAACACAACACCATTGATATGTTGTTCTATTTAATCTGTAGGAGATTGTTTGGTGGTGTTGTCCCTTGTTAATTTCACATTTTATGTTAGAAATGTACCTGAATCGTCAACAACAAACTGTCCTTTTTGGATGAAAACACACACAGGAGAGTATAATTTTCCAAAAAATAACTTTTATTAAGGGCTCACAACTAAACAAAGAGGGAGGCAAAGCTGGAGAAACTGCAGAAATGGGTGCAGCCTTGGACCCCCAGGGCAGACATCAATTATTTAAAAGCAAAATTGGTGGCCTGAGGAGTCCTTATCCAAGGGAGTGCAGTCTGGTCCAGAAGTCCCAGAGATCCTGAAAGCAGCAGATGACATCTGTGTCCCCAGGCTGTGGTCATACGAGAGACTGCATCTTTTGTCAGACCAGACTGAACCCAGGACCATCACTCTCTGGTCTTTCTTCCACGCTTCCTTCCACGCGGTGGCTCTGGTGGTGGAGTTGCGGCAGCAGGAGGAGGAGGATGGTCCAACTCAATCACGTCGGTCTTGGGTGTTAGTTCCCCACTCACCCCCTTAGTTAGGACTTCATAAATAAGTTGCTCACACAGGAGGCGTTGACCCTCCTGCATGCCCTGCAGTTTGGTGGCAGCCATGCAGGCAAAGGCCTCTTCAGGAGTGGGTAAGGCTCGGAGGGACGCAGAAGCCTCCTGAATGAGCCTGAGCGCTGAATCCTGCATGGGAGTTGTCTTCCTCGCTCTTTTGTATGGAAGGCGGAGGGGAGGAACCTGCGATTCAGTCAGGCTGCAACTGGTCCCAGGCTTCTCTTGGCTGACACTTAGCCCCGCCTCCTCCTGGCTGCAACTAATCCCCGCCTCCTCCTGACTGCCACATTCCACAACCTCCTCCTGGCTGAGGTCTTCCTGTGTATGAAAAAGGGACATAGTTTTAGTTTTTTAGTCATCAATCACACACAATTTTCACCTCCTGACTGTTGCAAATTGACTGTTACCAAATATAACAGACTATCCTTCTGAGCCCAGGATTTTTCATTCTTGTCCCAATTTTTGGTGCCCACTACTGTCTATTGATATGTAAAACACTTTTTTCAATCAGCAATTAGTGATCAATAATAACATCTAGTAAACATCATTTATTTATTGACCAGAAATCTGTAGAAGAATGCTATACCTGACTCCAGCTGGGCTCCTCCACTTCTTCCTGGATGGAAGGCCCAGGTTGGACATCGGAAGCCTCAGCTGGGGTGGAAGGAAGAGTGGAAGGAAGAGTGGAGAGGGATTCCCTGACTTCAGTGTGGTCTGACAGAAATCGCAGTCTCTCATAGTACCACAGCCTGGGGACATAAATGTCTTCTGCTGCAGCTCCGGACATCTGGGAATCTGTGACCTTCTTGCGCTCCCTAAGATAAGTGCTCCTCAGGCCACCAATTTTGGTTTTTAAATAGGGGATGGTTGCTATGGGGACCACCGGCTTCACCAACTCCAGCAGTTTCTCCAGCGCTGCCTGCCTCTTTTGTTTATTATTGTAATGAGGGTGTCTCACCTGCCACAGATAGGGCAGCTCCCTGTATTTGTCAATGAACAGGGGGAGGAAATTGTGGTCGTTGAAGCCATCCATTTTCTCTGCAAGACACAACACAAGACAATCCCTAAGGTCAGGCCAAACTCTCCTAATCTTGTTACAATATAGGCTTCAATTTCGAAGCAGTATAGGCCCAAGTTTAGATCTTACCTTCATTATCACGATCGGCGCTTTCGCACTCCGCCCGCCCCTGACATTCTTTCTAGTCTATTCCCCGCCCCCTTTCGGCGCAGTGGGGGAAGAGCACATGGCGGATACACAGCAGGTGCGTGCTAATTATAGCAACGAGGAGGAGGAGGAGGAAAGCCCAGAGCCTGAAACGTCCCGATCCAGAAGGAGATTTAAGGCCTAAAATATGTCCTTTGGGGAGATGTTGGAGATGGTCGACATCCTGAAGAGGACCGACTATGAGGGGAAGTATGGACCTTACCCCAACCCCAATGTCCGAAAGGCCAAGATCATGGCAAAAGTGGTCAAGAGTCTGCACCGGCATTTCGGGGTACGACGATCGAAAGATCAGCTCAGGAAGCGGTGGTCGGACCTGAAATTACGAGAACATGAGCAGTACAGAAAGATCCAGAGAGTTCTGCAAAAAAGTAAGTAGTTGTCCTGTGTTCCGATTATTTATGTTTATTACGTTCGTGCTGCTCCATGTGCTTTTCTTACAAGTCTACATTTTTACATGGCAAATTTCATGTTCATGGGTACATTATTCGTTCGTATCAAACATTTTTCTTTCGGCCTATAAAACACCATTGTTTAGGCCATATGCATTTGGCCACAATTTTTACGCCCTACTTGTCAGAAACTATTTTGGTTGGGTAGATGGCTTTGTTACTAGAATGAAATGCAAACTAGATTCTGTGTAAGGAGAGGACACTCAGCAGCTGTTTTCACATCTGGACACTGGAGCACTAGTGTGGGACACAAGAACACCATTTTTATTAGGGGGGGCACACAGGTGCTCCAGTGTATACTATAGGGGGGTCTCCATCTGTGAAGCTTGTACAAAACAGGTAAAGTATTGAAGCTTGACAAAGGACACTGAAAATGCCACATTTTGGAACTCTGCCAAAATAGACAATTTTACCCCACTTCCAAGCAATGTTTTATAATTATAGTTCTGCCATCAAATATCTGTGTGCTAAGTATAGCATTTTTGTTTGACATAGGGGAGAAAAGACTCGGAGGACACCCCTCATCCGAGGAGAACACAGACCCCCCACCTCTGGAAGAAGGTGAAATCCCACCAACCCAAGAAGAGCAGGAGGAAGAAGATGTGGTGGAAATTGTCACCACAACAGGTGAGTGTCTGTGACCACAGACTCAGGTAAGAGATGGATGCCGGCATATTTTTGATACCTTTTTTTTGGGGTTTCTCTCTTTTTAGGTGATCATGATGTTGTGGATCCAGATCCTTTCACATCAGAAAGTGCCCAGATCCTGATCGGGGAGATCATGGGGTGTAATTTAGAATTGGAAAACCTCAATAAAAACATCAATGATGTGATTCAAAAAAATAAAAACATCATTGATGTTTTGGGGCAAGTTTAAAACCCCTCCCAATCCCTTTGTTTTTTTGTGTGCTCCAATGTTCAAAATGTTTGAAAGATTTGTCGAAAAGCCTAATTTGGAGGATGCACACAGTGTGCCAACATGTGCTATCTGCCATCACGGGAGATCAATGGATGCGTTTTGGGGTTGCAACCCCTTCCTCAATAATAAAGTAGCTGAGAGGAAGGGGTTTCTCCCCCAAAACACGTCCCTTGATCCCCCGTGATGGCAGCTAGCACATGTTGACATTGTTAAATTTGTGTGCATCTTCCAAATTTGGCTTTTCCTGGGGTGACTTCACCCCATCTGAACGCAATATCAAACACAGTTCCTAAATACTCATGTCTGATATTGCCTTCAAGTTCTACCAAATGTGAACTTTGTAAGTTCAAGATTTGTGGCTTTCTTGTTGGTTTTACACATGCCTGTTTTAGCTTAAATGGACATTTATCTGTTTGATAATGCTACCCCAGACATTGTTATACCACAAACAGGTTGTTTTGTTAGAAAAAACTTTTCTAAATGCACATGTGATTGTGCAGGTATTAAAGAGATTGTTAAACAAGAATGTGTGGATTATTGTGTCAACGCTAAAACACTTTGGTGGTGATGTAATTGCTGTTTTCTGTGAAAATGGGGGTTATTTCCTAAGGGCAAATCCTCTTTGCACTACAAGTGCAGTTTCACTGCACTTGTAGTGCAAAGTGTCTTTGCCTTTAGTAAATAACACCCAACAGTGCTTTGTATAAGGTTACACAATCACGCCATTTTCTGGACTCAACACATTTCTGTCACGGTCAGCTAAAACAAACACAAGCAGTAAATGTCCACAAAGATTTTCTTTTTTTTGATTTTTTATTTGATAAAGGCTTCACAAATTTGCTGGCATATTGATGGCCCCCCTACCCGCAAAGAACTCCAGGTATCGTAACCGGACATCACAGGCACTCAGGGAGGGCAAGCCAGGACGGCCACTTTCAAGCGCCGTCAGTGTTGCTTCATGGATCATTCCGGCCTCAGGCCCAACTGAGCCAGCATAGTTGGCGGAATGTTTGCGTAAAAAGTTATGGAGAATACAGCACGCCAGGATTATATGATTAAGTTTATACTCCGCCATATGGATGGGTGTCAGAAATAGGCGGAACCGGCTGGCCAGGATTCCAAATGTGTTCTCCACCACTCTTCGGGCTCTGGCCAGCCGGTAATTAAAAACCCTCTGTTCCGGGGTGAGGGTCCTCATAGGGAATGGCCGCATAAGATGGTCCCCCAGCGCAAACGCTTCATCAGCAACGAACACGAATGGGAGTCCTTCCACATTGTCCTCTGGAGCTGGCAAGTCCAATCTGCCATTCTGGAGATGCCTGTAGAACTCCGTCTGGGCGATGACTCCACCATCGGACATCCGGCCATTCTTCCCCACGTCCACATACAAGAAGTCGTAATTAGCCGACACCACCGCCAACATCACAATACTATTGAACCACTTATAGTTGAAATAGTACGACCCCGAGTTGGGTGGTGGGATGATGTGGACGTGTTTCCTATCAATTGCCCCTCCGCAGTTAGGAAAGTCCCACCGCTCGGCAAAGTGGGAGGCCACAGTCTGCCATTCCTGTGGCGTGGAAAGAAACTGTTGAGGAAAACAAAAATAAATTGATATTTTTGCACATAAACATGGCAAGCAGATTAGACACAAACATTCTTGGCCACCCTCCAGATAGCATTTATTAAGGGGAATTTAACAACACCAAAGTATAAGGTACACCTATCATATTCCCCCTCCCCCCCTCTCATGGGCCATTTCTAACATTATGGGGGGTGGGGAAATCTTGGACAGGTAACCCTCTCCACTTCATTGAGAGATGAATGCCTAAATACAGGGTATTACTTGGAACAGCCCCTCCTTAGTTACACTATTGGCAACCCACTGGACAGGTAAGAAGTGTCATAATACAAAGATATAAATACACACTGTACACATTTGAGCACATTTGGACATTCTGCTATTACCTGTCAAGATAATAATAGGATATAAAAAGTTTAAACAGTACCATTTGAAAGTTTACAGGCAGGCCCTTGCACTACATGCTTTGGGGAATTCATCCATAAATCTGACCACAAAAGAGATGGGTATAGTGTGTATGGGTTTGGCAAAGTCAGCAGATAGATGATTGAGGATAGATAGAGAATTGGGATCAGCTGACTTAGCAGTTGGGGGGAGGGAGTGTTACTAAAAATGATTTGAGGACATCACAAAAAAAAAGCCTCTGCCACTCTGCCTGAATTTAAAGCAAAAATCACATATAAAAACATTTTAGGGGGTGTTTGGGGTAAAGCACTACTATGGAGCTGACCAAATACATTGTTAAGTGACTACATGAGGTGAATATAGGGCAGGAGAGCATGCTGGGGAGGTTATTGAAGGCCAATCTGTATGAAGGACCTAAAAAATTAATTACATAAAAATCCAGCATGCATTAGGACAAAGGGGACATTCACAGCATATTACAATCATGGTAATTAGGGAATGAGGAAAGAAATACAATATATTATCAATCATTCAATACAATAAAATGTGATATTAAAGGATAAAAATCTTACCTTCATATACTCCTTCTGCAGGACCTGGATGATGGCAGAACAGGTCTCTGGGATAATGATACCCAGAGCCTGGGGGGAGATGTCTGTTGAGAACTTGAGGTCCTGCAGGCTTCTCCCCGTCGCCAAGTACCTTAGGGTAGCGACCGGCCTCTGCTCCGGAGTGATGGCTTGCCTCATGCAGGTATCCTGCCTGCTGATATAGGGGGTCAGCGAAGCCAACAAACGGTGAAATACAGGGTCCGTCATCCTGAAGTTCCTGAAATCGTCAGGATTATTCTCACTGATCTCACGGAGCAAAGGCATATGAGAGAACTGGTCACACTGAAGCAACCAATTCTTGGTCCATGAACTCCTCCCCACCCTGTTCATGGACTGGACTTGTGTCAAGGTCAGGACCCCAACACCAAGCCCCCGCACAGCACGAACTCTACGAGGAGTACGTATACGAAACATGGCTAGAAAACGGTCGGCTGCTCAGAACGAAATAACAGAATGCACTGAAGAACAGTGAAGAGCGACCTGAAAAACAGTAACGAACGAACAAGAACACAATGACTACTTAAAGTCACGCGGAGCTTGCTTGCACGCACTAAAGAGCAGATACAAACCCACAAGCACAAACTGAACCGCAGAAAACGATCTGAAAGCCACGAGTCTGAAAAAGCGCGAATCGTCTCTCACCAAACTTTTACTAACACGAGATTAGCAAAAGGAGCCCAAAGGGTGCCGCGCTTGGTTCTGAACTGGCCTTTTCTAGTCTCGTCGTACGTGCTTGACGTCACCGCGTTGTTGGCGATTGGAAATTCCGACAACTTTGTGAGACCGTGTGTACGCAAAACAAGTTTGAGCCAACATCCGTCTGAAAAAATCCTAGGATTTTGTTGTCGGAATGTCCGAACAAAGTCCGACCGCGTGTACGAGGCATTACCGTGTGGTGGCACCAGCACCACCACCATCACCCAAGTTATCTGCCCCTGTTCAACAGGGGCATGTAATTACAATTCTTGATCTAATATTTCAAAGCAGGGCCCTGTGACGGCTTACAGTGTTGTGGCAACACCAACACCTAAGGCCAAAATTTCTGCAGAGTACATAGGGCAGGACCCTACTTTTAAACATCCAACTTACAAACGACTCCTACTTGCAAACGGAAGGAGACAACAGAAAGTGAGATGAAATCTACCCCTAGGAACGGAAATTCTCTCCTGTAAGAGTTAATATGGGAAAAACTTTTCTCCTTTCCACTGATGTTTTATCACCAATCCTTGTTTCACTAAAACCCCCAAATTTTCAAAAAACATTTGTCATTGGGACAAAAAGTGAGGTGAAATCTTCTGAAGAGGAGCACAGACAGCAAAACAAATGTCACAGGGGTGATAACCCTTCCCTATGTTTTCCAAAAAGCTTAAAATAGATTTTTTGGCTGGAGCTAACCACGTTAAAAATGTACCAGTTCAAAATTACAAACAGATTCTACTTAAAAACAAACCTACAGTCCCTGTCTTGTTTGCACTGCCTGTATACTGCTGTTCAGAGTATATAGGGCCTGGTGGCCCCACACCTTTCCTTTTTTTTTAAATTTGGGTACGGGGTTCCCCTTAATATCCATACAAGACCCAAAGGGCCTGGTAATGGACTGGGGGTACCCATGCCGTTTGTCTCACTGATTTTCATCCATATTGCCAGGACCCGACGTTACATTAAAGCCGCAAGCAGTTTTAAATGACTTTTATTCCTTTAAAAATGTCATTTTGTGCAGGGACTGTTCTAAGCAAGGGAAACATGTGCCACTTTACAGGCATACTATAGACACCCCCCAGGTATGATATTTAACCACTTGCCGACCGCCTCACGCAGATATACTGCGGCAGAATGGCACGGGCAGGCAAAGTAACGTATGGGCACGTGATGTCATCTCTCCTCGGCTTGGTATTTTCTGTTCCAGTGCCGAGGAGAGAAGACATCGATGTGAGTGCACAACACACACACATACAGTAAAACACACCAGGCACACTTTACACCCCCATCACCCCCCGATCAGCCCCTAATCACCCCCCCCCCGTCACAGTGACACCAAGCAGTTTTTTTTTTTTCTGATTACTGCATTGGTGTCAGTTTGTGACAGTTAGTGTGGTAGGGCAGTTAGTGTTAGCCCCCTTTAGGTCTAGGGTACCCCCATAACCCCCGCTAATAAAGTTTTAACCCCTTGATCACCCCCCGTCGCCAGTGTCACTAAGCGTTCGTTTTTCTGATCGCTGTATTACTGTATTAGTGTCACTGGTGATGCTAGTTAGGGAGGTAAATATATAGGTTCGCCGTCAGCGTTTTATAGGGTCAGGGACCCCCATATACTACCTAATAAAGGTTTTAACCCCTTGATTGCCCCCTAGTTAACCCTTTCACCAGTAATCACCGTATAACTGTTACGGGTGACGCTGGTTAGTTAATTTTTTATAGTGTCAGGGCACCCGCCGTTTATTACCTAATAAAGGTTTAAGCCCCAATCGCCCGGCGGTGATATAACTCAGGCAGCGTCAGGTTAGCGCCAGTACCGCTAACACCCACGCACGCACCATACACCTCCCTTAGTGGTATAGTATCTGAACGGATCAATATCTGATCCGATCAGATCTATACTAGCGTCCCCAGCAGTTTAGGGTTCCCAAAAACACAGTGTTAGCGGGATCAGCCCAGATATCTGCTAGCACCTGCGTTTTGCCCCTGCCCGGCCCAGCCCAGCCCACCCAAGTGCAGTATCGATCGATCACTGTCACTTACAAAACACTAAACACACATAACTGCAGCGTTCACAGAGTCAGGCCTGATCCCTGCGATCGCTAACAGTTTTCTTGGTAGCGTTTTGGTGAACTGGCAAGCACCAGCCCCAGGCAGCGTCAGGTTAGTGCCAGTAGCGCTAACACCCACGCACGCACCGTACACCTCCCTTAGTGGTATAGTATCTGAACGGATCAATATCTGATCCGATCAGATCTATACTAGCGTCCCCAGCAGTTTAGGGTTCCCAAAAACACAGTGTTAGCGGGATCAGCCCAGATATCTGCTAGCACCTGCGTTTTGCCCCTCCGCCCAGCCCAGCCCAGCCCAGCCCAGCCCACCCAAGTGCAGTATCGATCGATCACTGTCACTTACAAAACACTAAACACACATAACTGCAGCATTCGCAGAGTCAGGCCTGATCCCTGCGATCGCTAACAGTTTTCTTGGTAGCGTTTTGGTGAACTGGCAAGCACCAGCCCCAGGCAGCGTCAGGTTAGTGCCAGTAGCGCTAACACCCACGCACGCACCGTACACCTCCCTTAGTGGTATAGTATCTGAACGGATTAATATCTGATCTGATCAGATCTATACTAGCGTCCCCAGCAGTTTAGGGTTCCCAAAAACGCAGTGTTAGCGGGATCAGCCCAGATACCTGCTAGCATCTGCGTTTTGCCCCTCCGCCCAGCCCAGCCCACCCAAGTGCAGTATCGATCAATCACTGTCACTTACAAAACACTGAACGCATAACTGCAGCGTTCGCAGAGTCAGGCCTGATCCCTTCGATCGCTAACAGTTTTTTTGGTAGTGTTTTGGTGAACTGGCAAGCACCAGTGGCCTAGTACACCCCGGTCATAGTCAAACCAGCACTGCAGTAACACTTGGTGACATGGCGAGTCCCATAAATGCAGTTCAAGCTGGTGAGGTGGTAAGCACAAGTAGTGTCCCGCTGCCACCAAGAAGAAGACAAACACAGGCCTATCGTGCCCATAATGCCCTTCCTGCTGCATTCGCCAATCCTAATTGGGAACCCACCACTTCTGCAGCACCCTTACTTCCCCCATTCACATCCCCAACCAAATGCAGTCGGCTGCATGAGAGGCATTTTCTTTATGTCCTCCTGAGTACCCCTACCCAACGAAAGCCCCCAAAAAAGATGTTGTGTCTGTAGAAAGCGCGGATATAGGCACGACACCCGCTATTATTGTCCCTCCTGTCCTGACAATCCTGGTCTTTGCATTGGTGAATGTTTTGAACGCTACCATACACTAGTTGAGTATTAGGGTACAGCATTGCACAGACTAGGCACACTTTCACAGGGTCTCCCAAGATGCCATTGCATTCTGAGAGACCCGAACTTGGAACCAGTTACAGTTATAAAAGTTACAGTTACAAAAAAAAGTGTAAAAAAAAAAAAAAAAAAACACAAAAAAATGTAAGATAAAAAAAAATAGTTGTCGTTTTATTGTTCTCTCTCTCTCTCTATTCTCTCTCTATTGTTCTGCTCTTTTTTTATTGTATTCTATTCTGCAATGTTTTATTGTTATTATGTTTTATCATGTTTGCTTTTCAGGTATGCAATTTTTTATACTTTACTGTTTACTGTGTTTTATTGTTAACCATTTTTTTGTCTTCAGGTTACGCCATTCAGCTGCAGCCCAGATTTATTTATCTTGATAGCAACAGCGTTTGCTCCCACGATATATAAAGCCGTGACTCCAGCGGAGGTGATATATGCCGAAGCATGGGGGCAGCAGGGGCGGAGGAGCGATTTGCTCCTAACTTTTGGGGCGGATGCCCCCATGCTTCGGCATATATAAATGGTGCATGTATGCCCATCATTAGAAGTGGGTGGATGAAGGGAGGTATTCTAATGGTGGACATACCCACCGATCAATCTCTTTTTTTTGTTCAGCCCACAGGCTGCATGAAAAAAAAAAGATTACAATATATGCCCAACAAGGACCAGCAACATACTGGTATGTTGCTGGATTTTGAGTGGTTATACCAGAATGATGCCTGCAAGTTTAGGTATCATCTTGGTATCATTCTTTTCAGACAGCGGTCGGCTTTCATGTAAAAGCAATCCTAGCGGCTAATTAGCCTCTAGACTGCTTTTACAAGGAGTGGGAGGGAATGCCCCCCACTGTCCTCCATGTTTTTCTCTGGCTCTCCTGTCCCAACAGGGAACCTGAGAATGCAGCCGGTGATTCAGCCAGCTGACCATAGAGCTGATCAGAGACCAGAGTGGCTCCAAACATCTCTATGGCCTAAGAAACTGGAAGCTACGAGCATTTCATGACTTAGATTTCGCCGGATGTAAACAGCGCCATTGGGAAATTGGGAAAGCATTTTATCACACCGATCTTGGTGTGGTCAGATGCTTTGAGGGCAGAGGAGAGATCTAGGGTCTAATAGACCCCAATTTTTTCAAAAAAGAGTACCTGTCACTACCTATTGCTATCATAGGGGATATTTGCATTCCCTGAGATAACAATAAAAATGATTAAAAAAAAATGAAAGGAACAGTTTAAAAATAAGATAAAAAGCAAAAAAAAAAAAAAGCAAAAAAAAAAGAAAAGCACCCCTGTCCCCCCAAGCGTCGGTCTGGCGTCAAAAGTAAACAGCAATGGCAGTAATTTTAGCAGTAGACCTCCTCTGTAAATTTCAAGTGGTAACCTGTATAGGCTTTTAAAAATGTATTTAGTTTGTCGCCACTGCACGTTTGTGCGCAATTTTAAAGCATGTCATGTTTAGTATCCATGTACTCGGCCTAAGATCATCTTTTTTATTTCGTCAAACATTTGGGCAATATAGTGTGTTTTAGTGCATTAAAATTTAAAAAAGTGTGTTTTTTCCCCAAAAAATGCATTTGAAAAATCGCTGTGCAAATACTGTTTGAAAAAAAAAAAAAAATGAAACACCCACCATTTTAATCTGTAGGGCATTGGCTTTAAAAAAATATATAATGTTTGGGTGTTCAAAGTAATTTTCTTGCAAAAAAAAATTTTCATGTAAACAAAAAGTGTCAGAAAGGGCTTTGTCTTCAAGTGGTTAGAAGAGTGGGTGATGTGTGACATAAGCTCCTAAATGTTGTGCATAAAATGCTGGGACAGTTCAAACCCCCCCAAATGACCCCATTTTGGAAAGTAGACACCCCAAGCTATTTGCTGAGAGGCATGTTGAGTCCATGGAATATTTTATATTGTGACACAAGTTGCGGGAAAAAGACAATTTTTTTTTTTTTTTGCACAAAGTTGTCACTAAATGATATATTGCTCAAACATGCCATGGGAATATGTGAAATTACACCCCAAAATACATTATGTTGCTTCTCCTGAGTACGGGGATACCACACGTGTGAGACTTTTTGGGAGCCTAGCCGCGTACGGGACCCCGAAAACCAAGCACCGCCTTCAGGCTTTCTAAGGGCGTACATTTTTGATTTCACTCCTCACTACCTATCACAGTTTCGGAGGCTATGGAATGCCCAGGTGGCACAACCCCCCCCCCCCCCAAATGACCCTATTTTGGAAAGTAGACACCCCAAGCTATTTGCTGAGAGGTATAGTGAGTATTTTGCAGACCTCACTTTTTGTCACAAAGTTTTGAAAATTGAAAAAAGAAAAAAAACGTTTTTTTTCTTGTCTTTCTTCATTTTCAAAAACAAATGAGAGCTGCAAAAAACTCACAAAACTGAGGTGTCTACTTTCCAAAATGGGGTCATTTGGGGGGGGGGGGGTGGTTGTGCTATCTTGGCATTTTATGGCCTTCAAAACTGTGATAGATAGTGAGGAGTGAAATAAAAAATTTACCCCCTTAGAAATCCTGAAGGTGGTGATTGATTTTCAGGGCCCCGTACGCAGCTAGGCTCCCAAAAAGTCCCACACATGTGGTATCCCCATACTCAGGAGAAGCAGCTAAATGTATTTTGGGGTGCAATTCCACATATGCCCATGGCCTGTGTGAGCAATATATAATTTAGTGACAACTTTGTAAAAAAAAAAATAAAAATTGTCACATTCCCGCAACTTGTGTCAAAATATAAAATATTCCATGGACTCAAAATGCCTCTCAGCAAATAGCTTGGGGTGTCTACTTTCCAAAATGGGGTCATTTGGGGGGGGGGTTATGCCATCTGGGCATTTTATGGCCTTCAAACCTGTGATAGGTAGTGAGGAGTGAAATAAAAAATTTACACCCTTAGAAATCCTGAAGGCGATGATTGGTTTTCGGGGCCCCGTACGCGGTAGGCTCCCAAAAAGTCCCACACATGTGGTATCCCTATACTCAGGAGAAGCAGCTAAATGTATTTTGGGGTGCAATTCCACATATGCCTATGGCCTGTGTGAGCAATATATCATTTAGTGACAACTTTTTGTAATTTTTTTTTTGTCATTATTCAATCACTTGGGACAAAAAAAATAATATTCAATGGGCTCAACATGCCTCTCAGCAATTTCCTTGGGGTGTCTACTTTCCAAAATGGGGTAATTTGGGGGGGGGGGTCGTACTGCCCTGCTATTTTAGCACCTCAAGAAATGACATAGGCAGTCATAAACTAAAAGCTGTGTAAATTCCAGAAAATGTACCCTAGTTTGTAGACGCTATAACTTTTGCGCAAACCAATAAATATATGCTTATTGACATTTTTTTTTTACCAAAGACATGTGGCCGAATACATTTTGGCCTAAATGTATGACTAAAGTTGAGTTTATTGGATTTTTTTTATAACAAAAAGTAGAAAATATCATTTTTTTCTAAATTTGCAGTCTTTTTCCGTTTATAGCACAAAAAATAAAAACCACAGAGGTGATCAAATACCATCAAAAGAAAGCTCTATTTGTGGGAAGAAAAGGACGCAAATTTCGTATGGGTACAGCATAGCATGACCGCACAATTAGCAGTTAAAGCGATGCAGTGCCAAATTGTAAAAAGTGCTCTGGTCAGGAAGGGGGTAAATCCTTCTGGGGCTGAAGTGGTTCAAGGAATATTTCACTTTTTTTTTTTTACTTTAAGCATCATTAAAATCACTGCTCCCGAAAAAACGGCCATTTTTAAAACTTTTTTTTGCATTGATATATGTCCCCTGGGGCAGGACCCGGGTCCCCAAACCCTTTTTAGGACAATACCATGCAAATTAGCCTTTAAAATTAGCACTTTTGATTTCAAACGTTCGAGTCCCATAGACGTCAATGGGGTTCTAACGTTCGTGCAAATTTTCGGTCCGTTCGCAGGTTCTGGTGCAAACCGAACCGGGGGGTGTTCGGCTCATCTCTAGCAAACATGATAAAACATAACAATAAAACATTGCAGAATAGAATACAGTAAAAAAGAGCAGAAGAATAGAGAGAGAACAATAAAACGACAACTATTTTTGTTTTTTTATTTTATATATTTTTTTGTGTTTTTTTTTTTTACACTTTTTTTGTAACTGTAACTTTTGTAACTGTAACCGGTTCCAGGTTCGGGTCTCTCAAAATGTGATGGCATCATGTGAGACCCTGTGAAAGTGTGCCTAGTCTGTGAAGTGCTGTACCCTACGCTAATACTCAACTATTGTATGGTAGCGTTCAAAACATTCACCAATGCAAAGACCAGGATTGTCAGGACAGGAGGGACAATAATAATGGGTGTCACACCTTTATCCGCACTTACTGCAGACACAACATCTTTTTTGGGGGGGGTTCGTTGGGTAGGGTTACTCGGGAGGACATAAAGAAAATGCCTCTCATGCAGCTGGCTTACTGCATTTGGTTGGGGAAGGTGAGGTGGAGCACCATCTGGAAACAGAAGGGCTCTGATGATCTCTTTCTGTATTTTAAGGAAGGATCCACTCCGTCCTGAAGCTCTGTTCAGCACATGAGCATTCAGCAAAGCCAATTGAAATAAATAAACAGACACGTTCTTGTATCAGCGTCTGGCCTTACGGGCAATTAGGTACGGCGCCAACAACTGGTCATTGAGGTCCACCCACCCCATATTTTGGTTACATTAGTGGACACAGAGGGGTTTCTCCACAACACCAGTCACCGTAGTAATTTGGACCGTTGTGTCTGCATGAAGGGAGGTAAGAACGAAAACATTCTTATTTTCCCTCCACTTCATAGCGAGCAAGTTATTACACTTGAAGCAGGCTCTCTCCCCCAGCCTAAGACGGGAATCTACAAGCCGCTGGGGAAAGCCCCGGTGATTAGATCACACGGTGCCACATGCTCCAATCTGCTGATAAAACAAGTGACTAAAAAGTGGCATGCTCATGTAATAATTGTCCACATATAAGTGGTACCCCTTTCCGAATAAGGGTGGCACCAAGTCCCACACAATCTTGCGAGCACTTCCTGTGTAGTCAGGGCAGTTTGTTGGCTCTACATGGCTATCTTTTCCCTTGTAAACCATAAAACTACATGTATAGCCTGTGGCCCTGTCACAAAGCTTATACATCTTGACCCCGTATCTGGCACGCTTGCTGGGAAGGTACTGTTTGAATGACAAGCGGCCAGAAAACGTAATCAGGGACTCATCAACGCAGACAACTCGATGGGGAGTAAACAAGTCTGCAAAACGTTGGTTGAAGTGGTTTACGAGGGGCCAAATTTTGTAGAGCCGATCGTATTCAGGGTCTCCACGAGGACGACAGAGTTCATTATCATTGAAGTGCATGAACCGCAAGATCTGCTCATATCGTGCCCTGGTCATGGAGGCAGAGAACAAGGGCATATAGCGAATTGGATCAGTGGACTAATATGACCGCAACTCACTCTTTTTAGTTATGCCCATGTTAAGGGAAAGGCCCAGAAAGAGCTTAAATTCGGAAACCATAATTGGTCTCCAATCTCTGGCAAGGGAGGACTGGGGAATAGTGGCGATGTGTTGACCAGCGTACATATTGCTTTGGTCCACAATAGATCTATAGAGATCTTCTGTGAAAAACAGCGAATAAAAATCAAGTGACGTAAAATCAACTGTTTCCACCTGAATGCCGGGTTGGCCAGTGAATGGGGGAAGTACGGGTGCTGCAGAAGTGGTGGGTTCCCAATTAGGATTGGCGAATGCAGCAGGAAGGGCACTATGGGCACGACGGGCCTGTGTTCGTCTTCTTGGTGGCAGCGGGACACTACTTGTGCTTGCCACCTCACCAGCTTGAACTGCACTTATGGGACTTGCCAGGTCACCACGTGATACTGCAGTGCTGGATTGACTATGACCAGGGTGTACTATAATAGCGGTGCTAGTACTGCTCTGCTCCATACGAGGGACCTGCGGTTCTTGCACATCAAAGACAGAAGAAGAAGCTTGGGGTCTGGTATGCCTGACCTTGGCAGGGACCACAACTCCCTGCCTGCCTGTGGTATTAATAGGATCAGAACAACAGCAATTGTTTTCAGGTAGCTTTAGGTGCACACTGTGCAGAGGACGCACTACACTAACTTGTAAATACTGCAGCTGCCTGTGGTACTAATAGGATCAGAAGAACACCACCAATTTTCTTCAGGTAGCTTTAGGTGCACACTGTGCAGAGGACGCACTACACTAACTGTAAATACTGCAGCTGCCTGCGGTACTAATAGGATCAGAAGAACACCAGCAATTTTCTTCAGGTAGCTTTAGGTGCACACTGTGCAGAGGAAGCACTACACTAACTTGTAAATACTGCAGCTGCCTGTGGTACTAATAGGATCAGAAGAACACCACCAATTTTCTTCAGGTAGCTTTAGGTGCACACTGTGCAGATGACGCACTACACTAACTGTAAATACTGCAGCTGCCTGCGGTACTAATAGGATCAGAAGAACACCAGCAATTTTCTTCAGGTAGCTTTAGGTGCACACTGTGCAGAGGATGCACTACACTAACTGTAAATACTGTAGCTAATAGGACTAATAGGATCAGAAGAACACCAGCAATTTTCTTCAGGTAGCTGTAAATACTGTAAAAACACCTGCCTGCCTGTCAGTAGGAAGAGAATAACAGGAACGCATCTAGCTAAACTGAATACAGTGTATATATATATATATATATATATATATATATATATATACACACACACACACACACACCACCTAGGATGCATATATATACACAATACAAGTGCAGCTAACTTAAGCCACCCTGGCTTTGGCCAAATACGCCTCTCTGTACAGACAGCGCTGTGATTGGCCAAGCATGCGCGTCATAGTGCATGCTTGGCCAATCATCAGCCAGCAATGCACTGCCATGCCACAGTGAATTATGGGCCGTGACGCACCACTCGAATTTGGAGCGAACGGCCCATAACGTTCGAAATACGAAGAACGGTTGAACATGCGATGTTCGAGTCGAACATGGGTTTGACTCGAACTCGAAGGTCATTCCTAATTAAGAGCCTCAGCTCTGTTCCTGTGAGCTATGTGAAGGGGGCATGTCTCTTCTCTCCAATCAACACTCAGACCTCTCCTCTATGAGCTCTGCAGAGCAGTGGCGGCCCGTCCATAGGGGGTGCCTGGGCGCTGCCCCCCCTCCAGGCAGCCACAAAAAAAGAAAAAAGTAAAAAAAAAGAAAAACATTTTTTTTTAATGCTGGCCCTTTAAAAAAAAAAAGAAAAAAAAAAAGGTCCTTAAGTGCACTGTGTTCGGACGCCGGACACAGTGCGACTCCGGACACAGTGCACTTATGGGAAGCGCCATGTCTATGCAATCACGAGATTGCAGATGTAGCGCTGCATTTGCGGGTGTTTAGCCCTGCCTTGCGGCATTTTCTGAAGCACCGAGTAGCTTCCGCCTGGCCATAGTAATACATAATAACAAAATAAGTGTAGCGATAATATGACAAAAATCAAATAACCATGTGCTATGTAGTATGAAGACCATTAGATTCCTCAAATCAGCACATTCAAAATGTACAGGGGGGACATAAAAAAGTATATCAAAAGATAAAAGTCCTCAAAGTCCTCAAAGAATGTATCATGCAAAATATTAGGATAATAGTCCTCAATATATGTGTGACTTCATATTAAAATGTGTCAATATGCAGAAAACATCTGGACTGAAAAAACACCACCACCAACAATAAAGAGACTTACTGGAATGTTTGAACCCAATAAAACCTACGTTCAATTGGGTCAAACAAGCTTGAGTCATAAACGGCTGATGGAGTTCCGTAGAAGGTGGAAGAAGATCCTAGGATGATCTGTGGAATGGTGTAAGCCTCGGGGGTGATATCCGCAGTGAATGGTGGTTACATTGGACAAGGAGAAACAAAAAAAGGCCACATAGTGTAATCCCATATAGAAAATGTGTACCAAATTTATTTAAAAAGAAGGAAATACACTCACATGAAAATGGATAAAAAACAGCGCTGTGCAAGTAAAATGGCGGCAGTGGGGTCCTACCCGATGCGTTTCATCTCCTTGGACATTGCTTCAACATATCTAACATGTAAGACATTGAATAATATATTAAATGACATTGGATAATATATTAAATGTCCGTGATCTACCGTGCAAACAGAACAAAAAGTGGAATATAAAGAGGAAAGTGCGAGTGCGCTGAAAGTAAGTGACGTGACGTCACTGGCATGCGTCCGAGGCATGCGTTCCAACAGACCGTGGTGCGCTGGTGTACGGATGGAATGACGTAATTCCTCCCAGCTTAGTGGGAGGCATCTCGAAGAGGCATACTACGCCGATGTGAAATAGCATCGTGCATCACCCCGGCAACAGAGTCACGTGTTCTAGGTGCCGGGATGACGTATGCAAGGCATCTTGACGAGTGAAGTCAATATAAACAAACGGGGAAAGTAAAAAACAAAAGAACATAACCTGGACAGACATAAAATGATTACAAAATGTGTGAAATAAATGGCCACGGATGGCGATGTAGATAAATTAAATGAGTCTTCCCACGCATGGGAGAAAAATATACGTGTGTCTGTGCCCACGAAAACATGTGAAAAACATGTGTGTAGTGGAAGGTAAAAAAGTGAAATTTAAAATATACCAAAATGTTCGAAAATTTTTTTTTTGAAATAATAACAACTTCACAAACTCCAATGTGTATATGTGAAGTGGACTCTCATGAGGATATCATGTGCCAACAATTATACACATAAAAAAGGGGAACTTCGACCCCATACTAGACATATCCACACATGACTGAACACGTGTGTAAAATAAGTCCATATTAATAGGATCACTAAAGTTCAAAACATGAAATTGAGAACCCATGTGACAACATGTGCAAAAACTTTATGTGTGAGGGTCATATTCACACGTAAAAAAAATTAAAATAAATAAAAAAATACACAATACAAAATGCATATGTACCTAAAAAAATATGTATTGAAATTAAATAATGGAGAAAGGAGAAAGAGGCATATTGGATCAGGACATCAGGCCTTATTAATGAAGGAATTGATGTCTAGCTCCACGTTCATGCCAGATGGAAAAAAAGTCCGGAGTTCATGAATCCAGAAGGTCTCTAAACAAGAGACCCCTCTGGTCATGGCACCACCTCTCCATGCAAGAACATATCTGTCTATCACCATAAACTGTGTACGCTTAATTACACGGTTGTAGTGCAGTTTGTAATGCCTGGGGACAGTGTGTTTAATGTCCCCACTCTTAATAAGAGCAATGTGCTCAGCCATTCTGACTGAGAAGGAGCGGATGGTACGGCCAACGTATTGTTTCCCACAATGGCAAGTGATTAAGTACACAACATGACTGGTAGTGCAGGTACAAAACTGTTTGATGGAATATTGTTTATGAGTCACAGAGGATGTAAACGAAACAGTTTTCCGTCCTATCCCAGAGTTGTGCTGACAAACAATACATTTTCTACATGAGTAGAAACCCTCCATCTCATGAAAGAGAGGCTGGCGTTTGGGGGGGTTTGATGATATTTGGAGCTATTTTACTTTGCAGAGTGGGAGCCCCTCTAAAGATGACTTTCGCTTGGTCCGGCAGAGCGGTATTTATGATCCGATCGGTTTTAAGGATGTCCCAATGTTTGGAAATGATGGCTCTGACCTGTTTATGCTGAATAGAAAATGAAGTCAGCATAGACCACTTGAAAGAATCCCCCTGTTCTGCTTTAGATTTCTCTTCTAGTAAAGACTCCCTGTTAGTGTTTAAAGCATGTTGAAATTCCTGGTCTACTAGGTGGGGATCATAATCTTTGTCCACAAACCTGGCTCTCAGTATGTTAGACTGTGCTCTAAAAGTGGCAATATCAGAGCAATTGCGACGTAGCCTAAGAAATTGGCTGCGTGGCACGGAGTCCAGCCACGATCGATGGTGGCAACTGTCCGTTGGAATGAAGCCATTGCGATCTGTTGGTTTAAAAGTGTGTCTGGAACTGAAAACGTCCATTACACATTTTGATTTCTAAGTCCAGAAAGTTGATCCTATCTTTACTGGCAACATAAGACAGAGATATACCCCTATCATTGTTATTCAGATATTGAAAGTACACTTCCAGTGATTCAGCACTACCCTTCCATAGGAGGAGGACGTCATCTATGTAACATGCCCACAGGACGAGGGAAGGGGTCCTGCGGGCATAGACGACATCCTCCTCCCACTTGGCCATGAAAAGGTTAGCGAGGCTAGGGGTGAATTTAGTGCCCATAGCCACGCCACGTAACTGAAGAAAGTACTGTTTGTTGAACCAAAAATAGCTGTGCTGGGTGGCAAATTGCAACAATTCAATAATAAAGGAACGTTGGAGGGGGGCGATGCTGGATTCTTTCTCAAGAAAATAATGGACAGCTTCAATACCTTTTTCTTGCGGTATGTAAGTATAGAGGGAGGCAACGTCCGCTGTGGCAATGATATAGTCACCCTGTAAATCCAAGCCTTCCAATAAATGGATAGTTGCTCCCGTGTCCTTCAGATAAGAGTGCATTTGTCTGACTAAAGGCTGAAGGAAAAAATCTATGTACCGGCCTATACGTGAGGTGACAGAATCTATCCCACTCACAATAGGCCGGCCCGGGGGGTTGTGTTGGATTTTTGTGGACTTTTGGCAGATAATAAATGGTGGGAACTCTAGGTGCCAAGGGCACCAAAAAATCTTTCTCCTTTTTATTCAAAATTTTTTGTTCGTATCCTCTCTCTATAATTTTAGACAATTGTCTCTTATATAGAGAGGTAGGACCATTGGGTAATTCCTTATACGTATTTGATTCATTGAGTATTCTGTGCATCTCTAACTCATAGTCCTTCTTGTCTAAAATAACTATCCCACCCCCTTTGTCAGCCGGGCAGATGACTAAGTCCCTCTGTTGACATAAGGACCTAAAACCCGCACTAGGTTTGGGATGGTGACGTATGCGCTTCTCTGGAAGTTCAGCTAGGTCTTTGAGAACAAGGTCTCTAAATATGCCAATAGCTGGTGCTATGGGAATGGGTGGATTAAATAATGAAGGGTTAGACAATCCAGAATGAATAGTTCTAGATGTTGCAGCGCTACCCCCATTTCTATAGGGATTGGAAATGAGGTAGCGCTGAATGTTCAATTTCCGTATGCACTTATGGACATCAATAAAGGTGCCAAATCTGTCTAATTTTTTGGGGGGCAAACTTGAGGCCCTTGTCCAAGACAGAACGTTCTTCTTTGGTAAATGCCTTGGTGCTTAAATTAAAACCACCTTGGCCTCTCAAGTTTTCCTTTTTCCTCCTCTGTATTTTCCTCCCTCCTCTTGTACCTCTCTTGGGTCTGAACCCCTTTTCCATAATCTTAGGTCCTCGTGAAAAACCTGACCATTATATTCATTGGCATTGGATTGATTATATCTCTGAGGAGATTGGTCATATACACCTCTGGGTTCAGGTCCATAATCAGTCCTATAGTCATTATCACGTATGTTTCTGAGGGGAGAAAACCTATTAGAAGTGGTTGGGGGGGGGGGGTCGGCCATAATGATGGGGGTTAGTGTGATATGTGTCAGCATGTTCCCTTTAGTAAGAAGGGGAAGCATCCCTATAATGATAATAGGAATCAGAGTGCTGTGTACCTCTACCACGTTGACCTCTCCCACCTCATTTGCCTTTGTTGTGTCCCCTACCTCTGTTGGTAATATGGAGAGTATGTGGACTGTAATGGCGTACTATCATATGTGAAGATGTTTCATTCCCTCTGACATCTCTGCTCCATCTGTTAGCTGGAGTGCCCATGGGTGGAACATCTGTATTTATCGTTCCAGACATAGGAACGGTTGGGAGACCCACCGGGAGAGAGGGGGTGGTGTTGGGTGCCGGATTGGAGGAAAAAAGTTTTTGCCAACCAAACACGGTTCCGTTTTTATAGTCACCCACATCTCTGGAGTACTTTTTTTGCTTTTTGTTTTTCTGATCTTTATGTTTCTTTTCAAGAAAATTCTGAAGATTGGAATAAAAAGCATTATATTCAGACGAGTTTTTGTAAGATAAAAGTTTATTTTGTAATGTCTTTAATCTCCCTGTCTAATATTGATCGTTTATTTTGTTTCTTGGTAATGAGGACGCTAAGGAGGCTAATCCCTGCGTCGTTAAAGTATTTAAACCAAGAATCTATCTCAGGGTCACCCTGTGGTGGGTAAACATCCCACCTGAGGCATCTGGGGGACCATACGGTCAGTAATGTACTGTTCAAGGAACGCCACATCCCATTGTAGATGGAGCTCAGAGGACATGACATTCTTGAGCCTCATGAACAAACCTCCTAATTCAGTGTTACCACCCGTGGCAATGAAAACTCCTTCAGTATTGACAGTACGAGAAGCTCTGTAATCAAAGATATCCATATTGCTGTGGAATCAACTGGGCTGCAGCAAAATATGGTCACTAAAATAGCAAACAGAGTATAACAACTAATTCTGTGCTACCCAAATAACAAGCAGCTAACACGGCCAGTAGGATATAAGCATAAACCAAATAACAAAATAAGTGTAGCGCTAATATGACAAAAATCAAATAACCATGTGTTATGTAGTATGAAGACCATTAGGTTCCTCAAATCAGCCACATCCAAAATGTACAGGGGGGACATAAAAGAGTATATCAAAAGATAATAAAAATCCTCAAAGTCCTCAAAGAATGTATCATGCAAAATATTAGGATAATAGTCCTCAATATATGCGTGACTTCATATTAAAACGTGTCAATATGCAGAAAACATTTGGACTGAAAAAACACTACCACCAACAATAAGGAGGCTTACAGGAATGTTTGAACCCAATAAAACCTACGTTCAATTGGGTCAAACAAGCTTGAGTCATGAGCTGCTTGTTATTTGGGTAGCGCAGAATTACTTGTTATACTCTGTTTGCTATTTTAGTGACCATATTTTGCTGCAGCCCAGTTGATTCCATAGCAATATGGATATCTTTGATTACAGAGCTTCTCGTACTGTCAATACTGAAGGAGTTTTCATTGCCACGGGTGGTGACACTAAATTAGGAGGTTTGTTCATGAGGCTCAAGAATGTTATGTCCTCTGAGCTCCATCTACAATGGGATGTGGCGTTCCTTGAAGCCTCAGGTGGGATGTTTACCCACCACAGGGTGACCCTGAGATAGATTCTTGGTTTAAATACTTTAGTGACGCAGGGATTAGCCTCCTTAGCGTCCTCATTACCAAGAAACAAAATAAACTATCAATATTAGACAGGGAGATTAAAGACATTAAAGATAAACTTTTATCTTACAAAAACTCGTCTGAATATAATGCTTTTTCTTCCAATCTTCAGAATTTTCTTGAAAAGGAAGATAAAGATCAGAAAAACAAAAAGCAAAAAAAGTACTCCAGAGATGTGGGTGACTATAAAAACGGAACCGTGTTTGGTTGGCAAAAACTTTTTTCCTCCAATCCGGCGCCCAACACCACCCCCTCTCTCCCGGTGGGTCTCCCAACCGTTCCTATGTCTGGAACGATAAATACAGATGTTCCACCCACGGGCACTCCAGCTAACAGATGGAGCAGAGATGTCAGAGGGAATGAAACATCTTCACAAATGAGAGTACGCCATTACAGTCCACATACTCCCCATATTACCATCAGAGGTAGGGGACACAACAAAGGCAAACGAGGTGGGAGAGGTCAACGTGGTAGAGGTACACAGCACTCTGATTCCTATTATCATTATAGGGATGCTTCCGCTTCTTACTATAGGGAACATGCTGACACATATCACACTAACCCCCATCATTATGGCCGACCCCCCACAACCACTTCTAATAGGTTTTCTCCCCTCAGAAACATACGTGATAAGTACTATAGGACTGATTATAGACCTGAACCCAGAGGTGTATATGACCAATCTCCTCAGAGATATAATCAATCCAATGCCAATGAATATAATGGTCAGGTTTTTCACGAGGACCTAAGATTATGGAAAAGGGGTCCAGACCCAAGAGAGGTACAAGAGGAGGGAGGAGAATACAGAGGAGGAAAAAGAAGGAGAAATAGAGAGGCCAAGGTGTTTTTAATTTAAGCACCAAGACATTTACCAAAGAAGAACTTTCTGTCTTGGACAAGGGCTTCAAATTTGCCCCCCCCCCCTCAAGAAATTAGACAGATTTGGCACCTTTATTGATGTCCATAAATACATACGGAAATTGAACATTCAGCGCTACCTCATTTCCAATCCCTATAGAAATGGGGGTAGCGCTGCAACATCTGGAACTATTCATTCTGGATTGTCTAACCCTTCATTATTTAATCCACCCGTTCCCATAGCACCAGCTATTGGCATATTTACAGACCTTTTTCTCAAAGACTTAGCTGAACTTCCAGAGAAGCGCATACGTCACCATCCCAAACCTAGTGCGGGTTTTAGGTCCTTATGTCAACAGAGGGACTTAGTCATCCGCCCGGCTGACAAAGGGGGTGGGATAGTTATTTTAGACAAGAAGGACTACTAGTTAGAGATGCACAGAATACTCAATGAACCAAATACGTATAAGGAATTACCCAATGGTCCTACCTCTCTATATAAGAGACAATGGTCTAAAATTATAGAGAGAGGATACGAACAAAAAATTTTGAATAAAAAGGAGAAAGATTTTTTGGTGCCCTTGGCACCTAGAGTTCCCACCATTTATTATCTGCCAAAAGTCCACAAAATTCAACACAACCCCCGGGCCGGCCTATCATGAGTGGGATAGATTCTGTCACCTCACATATAGGCCAGTACATAGGTTTTTTCCTTTAGCCTTTAGTCAGACAAATGGGCGCCCCTAGCCTCACGAACCTTTTCATGGCCAAGTGGGAGGAGGATGTCGTCTATGCCCGCAGGACCCCTTCCCTTGTCCTGTGGGCATGTTACATAGATGACATCCTCCTCCTATGGAAGGGGAGTGCTGAATCACTGGAAGTGTACTTTCAATATCTGAATAACATTGATAGGGGTATATCTCTGTCTTATGTTGCCAGTAAAGATAGGATTAACTTTCTGGACTTAGAAATCAAAATGTGTAATGGACGTTTTCAGTTCCAGATGCACTTTAAACCAACAGATCGCAATGGCTTCATTCCAATGGACAGTTGCCACCATCGATCTTGGCTTGATTCCGTGCCACAGAGCCAATTTCTTAGGCTACGTCGCAATTGCTCTGATATTGCCACTTTTAGAGCACAGTCTAACATACTGAGAGCCAGGTTTGTGGACAAAGATTATGATCCCTACCTAGTAGATCGGGAATTTCAACATGCTTTAAACACTAGAAGAAGAAATCTAAAGCTTTACTAGAAGAGAAATCTAAAGCAGAACAGGGGGATTCTTTCAAGTGGTCTATGCTGACTTCATTTTCCATTCAGCATAAACAGGTCAGAGCCATAATTTCCAAACATTGGGACATCCTTAAAACCGATCGGATCCTAAATACCGCTCTGCCGGACCAAGCGAAAGTCATCTTTAGAGGAGCTCCCACTCTGCAAAGTAAAATAGCTCCAAATATCATCAAACCCCCCAAACGCCAGCCTCTTTTTCATGAGATGGAGGGTTTCTGCTCATGTAGAAAATGTATTGTTTGTCAGCACAACTCTGGGTTAGGACAGAAAACTGTTTCGTTTACATCCTCTGTGACTCATAAACAATATTCCATCAAACAGTTTTGTACCTGCACTACCAGTCATGTTGTGTACTTAATCACTTGCCATTGTGGGAAACAATACGTTGGCCGTACCATCTGTTCCTTCTCAGTCAGAGTGGCTGAGCACATTGCTCTTATTTAGAGTGGGGACATTAAACACACTGTCCCCAGGCATTACAAACTGCACCACAACCGTGTAATTAAGGGTACACAGTTTATGGTGATAGACAGATATGTTCCTCCATGGAGAGGTGGTGCCATGACCAGAGGGGTCTCTCGTTTAGAGACCTTCTGGATTCATGAACTCCGGACTTTTTTTCTGTCTGGCATGAACGTGGAGCTAGACATCAATTCCTTCATTAATAAGGCCTGATCTCCTGATCTAATATGCCTATCTTTCTCCTTTCTCCATTATTTTATTTCAATACATATTTTTTTAGGTACATATGCATTTTGTATTCTGTATTTTTATATTTATTTTTATTTTTTACGTGTGAATATGACCCTCACACATAAAGTTTTTGCACATGTTGTCACATGGGTTCTCAATTTCATATTTTGAACTTTAGTGATCCTGTTAATATGGACTTATGTTACACACGTGTTCAGTCATGTTTTAATATGTCTAGTATGGGGTCGAAGTTCCCCTTTTTTATGTGTATAATTGTTGGCACATGATCCCCCCATGAGAGTCCACTTCACATATACACATTGGAGTTTGTGAAGTTGTTATTATTTAAATTTTTTTTTTTCATTTTGGTATATTTTAAATTTCACTTTTTTACCTTCCACCACACACATGTTTTCACATGTTTTCGTGGGCACAGACACACGTATATTTTTCTTCCATGCGTGGGAAGACTCATTTAATTTATCTACATCGCCATCTGTGGCCATTTATTTCACACGTTTTGTAATCATGTTATGTCTGTCCAGGTTATGTTCTTTTGTTTTTTACTTTCCCCGTTTGTTTATATTGACTTAACGTGTCAAGGTGCCTTGCATACGTCATCCCGGCACCTAGAACACGAGACTCTGTTGCCGGGGTGACGCACATTGCTATTTCACATCGGCGTAGTATGCCCCTTCGAGACGCCGCCCACTAAGCTGGGAGGAATTACGTCATTCCTTCCATACACCAGCGCACCACGGTCTGTTGGAACGCATGCCTCGGACGCATGCCAGTGACGTCACGTCACTTACTTTCAGCGCACTCGCACTTTCCTCTTTATATTCCACTTTTTGTTCTGTTTGCACGGTAGATCACGGACATTTAATATATTATTCAATGTCATTTAATATATTATTCAATGTCTTACATGTTGGATATGTTGATGCAATGCCTAACTGATCAAGGGACTTCCGGCCCCAAAACAAGGCGTGGAACGCACGCCGAGCGGCCATCTTGCCTAGATACCAGAAGTGGCATGGTTTACATGCCGAATCCAATGTGAGTTGACTCTCAAATTGGGGATTACATTTTTTATATAAATCCTGTTGGCTGCAGTGGGGGGACCCCCCCCAGACGATGTCCAAGGAGACGAAACGCGCTGTTTTTTATCCATTTTCATGTGAGTGTATTTTCTTCTTTTTAAATACATTTGGTACACATTTTCTTTACGGGATTACACTATGTGGCCTTTTTTTGTTTATCCTTGCCCAATGTAACCACCATTCACTGCGGATATCACCCCCAAGGCTTACACCATTCCACAGATCATCCTAGGATCTTCTTCCACCATCTACGGAACTCCATCAGCCGTTTATGACTCAAGCTTGTTTGACCCAATTGAACGTAGGTTTTATTGGGTTCAAACATTCCAGTAAGTCTCCTTATTGTTGGTGGTGGTGTTTTTTCAGTCCAGATGTTTTCTGCATATTGACGCATTTTAATATGAAATCACGCATATATTGAGGACTATTATCCTAATATTTTGCATGATACATTCTTTGAGGACTTTAAGGACTTTTATTATCTTTTGATATACTTTTTTATGTGCCCCTGTACATTTTGGATGTGCTGATTTGAGGAACCTAATGGTCTTCATACTACATAACACATGGTTATTTGATTTTTGTCATATTAGCGCTACACTTATTTTGTTATTTGGTTTATGCTTATATCCTACTGGTCATGTTAGCTGCTTGTTATTTGGGTAGCGCAGAATTACTTGTTATACATAGTAATACATACTACAGGCGCCGGGCGGAAGCTACTCGGCGCTGCAGATTTGACTGACATCTGACCTGAGTCAGATGTCACTTCCTGTTTCTTTCTCCCATTGCGCCCGAGAGGAAACAGGAAGTATGCTGCTCCATTGCTGCCAGTGTGAAGGAGACACCGCAGGAGAGGAGACAGCAAGGTAAGTACCGCTGTGCGGAGAACGGGACGGGGGGTTTGAAGTGACAGAGGCTGCATTTGGGGGGGCAGAGGCTGTATTTGGGGGGACAAAGGCTGCATTTGGGGTAACAGAGGCTGTATTTGGGGGGGAGAACAGAGGCTGTATTTGGGGGGGAGAACAGAGGCTGTATTTGAGGGGGACAGAGGCTGTATTTTGGGGGGGACAGAGGCTGCATTTGGGGGAACAGAGGCTGTATTTTGGGGGGGACAGAGGCTGCATTTGGGGGGACAGAGGCTGTATTTGGGGGGGGACAGAGGCTGTATTTTGGGTGGGGAAACAGAGGCTGTATTTGGGGGGGACAGGCTGCATTTGGGGGGACAGAGGCTGCATTTGGGGGGGACAGAGGCTGTATTTGGGGGGGACAAAGATTGCATTTGGGGGGGACAGAGGCTGCATTTGGGGGGGACAGAGGCTGCATTTGGGGGGGACAGATGCTGCATTTGGGAGAACTGAGGCTGCATTTGGGGGGGACAGAGGCTGTATTTGGGGGGACAGAGGCTGTATTGGGGGGCAGAGGCTGCATTTGGGGGGGACAGAGGCTGCATTTGGGGGAACAGAGGCTCTATTATTTCTAATAACAGAAATAATGCGCTTCAATCATCCTGACACCATAACGACCAGGGTGCCGGGATGATTGAAGTGCTAACACCAGGTGTTTGGAGTATCTTTATCTGCTGATTGTTAAAATTTCTAGAATACACATATTTCTATTGTTGTGTAGGATCTGGGCCTGCTGTCCCTCTCTCCTTCTCCTTCTCCCTCCATCCCTCATTCATCTCAGATGCTA
This sequence comes from Aquarana catesbeiana, assembly GCF_042186555.1. NCBI lineage: Eukaryota > Metazoa > Chordata > Amphibia > Anura > Ranidae > Aquarana > Aquarana catesbeiana. The sequence goes on along the minus strand of NC_133327.1, from coordinate 485,498,937 downwards.
ACCACACCACCGTAGAGCCACGCCCACTATTTCGCTGAAACCATGCCCATTTTCACTAAGTGAGAGGGGTCAAAAAGGAAGGGCGGGGTCTGGCGCCCCCCCATCCTAAAACTTCACCAGCCGCTACTGCTGCAGAGTGTAATTTCAGCTATCCGCCCCATTTTTCTGATAGCTCAGACAAGCTTTATAGATTATTGGATTTGAATGGAAATAAATAAACAGGTACAACTTATGTAGGATGATTTGTTTAATCTCTGTGTATCACCTGAGGCTAGTCACGTCACTGGGTATATGTAAGGGTTTACAACTTCTTCAAATCTCTGATTGAAGTTTGCTATGTAGCTAACCAAAGAAAAGGTTAATGTTCTGTCCTCATTAGGTTGTGAACCTGTTGCTAGAAGCCTAGGGTCTTTTTTGCGCAACTGCTGATGATTGCTGGGAAATTGTTGGAAGATTTATTTTAAGTTAATAAATGTATGTATATACAGTATCTCACAAAAGTAAGTACAGCCCTCACATTTTTGTAAATATTTTATTATATCTTTTCATGTGACAACACTGAAGAAATGACACTTTGCTACAATGCAAAGAAGTGAGTGTACAGCTTGTATAACAGTGTAAATTTGCTGTCCCCTCAAAATAACTCAACACACAACCGTTAATGTCTAAACCTCTGGCAACAAAAGCGAGTACACCCCTAACTGAAAATGTCCAAACTGGGCCCAAAGTGTCAATATTTTGTGTGGTCACCATTTTTTTTCCAGCACTGCCTTAACCCTCTTGGGCATGGAGTTCACCAGAACTTCACAGGTTGCCACTGGAGTCCTCTACCACTCCTACATGACATCACGGTGCTGGTGGATGTTAGAGATCTTGCGCTCCTCCACCTTCCGTTTGAGGATGCCCCACAGATGCTCAATAGGGTTTAGGTCTGGGGACATGCTTGACCAGTCCATCACCTTTACTCTCAGCTTCTTTAGCAAGGCAGTGGTTGTCTTGGAGGTGTGTTTGGGGTCGTTATGTTGGAATACTGCCCTGCTGCACAGTCTCCGAAGGGAGAGGATCATGCTCTGCTTCAGTATGTCACAGTACATGTTGGTATTCATGGTTCCCTCGATGAACTGTAGCTCCCCAGTTCCGGCAGCACTCATGCAACCCCAGACCATGACACTCTCACCACCATGCTTGACTGTAGGCAAGACACACTTGTCTTTGTACTCATCACCTGGTTGCCGCCACACATGCTTGACACCATCTGAACCAAATAAGTCTATTTTGGTCTCATTAGGCCACAGGACATGGTTCCAGTAATCCTGGTCCTTAGCCTGCTTGTCTTCAGCAAACTGTTTGCGGGCTTTCTTGTGCATCATCTTTAGAAGAGGCTTCCTTCTGGCACGACAGCCATGCAAACCAATTTGATGCAGTGTGCAGCATATGGTCTGAGCACTGACAGGATGACCCCCCATCCCTTCAACCTCTGCAGCAATGCTGGCAGCCTCATATGTCTGTTTACCAAAGACAACCTCTGGATATGACACTGAGCACGTGCACTTAACTTCTTTGGTTGACCATGGTCTTGGCCACCGTGCTGCAGCTCAGTTTCAAGGTCTTGCAATCTTCTAGCCTAGGCCATCTTTATGTAGAGCATAAATGCTTTATTTTTTTTCAGACCCTTCAGAGAGTTCTTTGCCATGAGGTGCCATGTTGAACTTCCAGTGACCAGTATGAGAGAGTGAGAGAGCGATAACACCGAATTTAAAACCCTTGCTCACCATTCACACCGGAGACCTTGTAACGCTTACGAGTCACATGACACCGGGGAGGGAAAATGGCTAATTGGGCCCAATTTGGTCATTTTCACTTAGTGGTGTACTAATTTTTGTTGCCAGCTGTTTAGACATTAATGGCTGTGTGTTGAGTTATTTTGACGGGACAGCAAATTTACACTGTTATACAAGCTGTACACTCACTTCTTTACATTGTAGCAAAGTGTCATTTCTTCAGTGTTGTCACATGAAATGATATATAAAATATTTACAAAAATGTGAGGGGTGTGCTCACTTTTGTGAGATACTGTATATGAGTGAAAAAATCCTAAATGGGAGATCATTGAGTTATTTATCTACTTCCATTAAAGTCTATGGAGGAAATGAATATTTTTTGCCAGGAGAGATTGCAGAATTATGAGACTCAGAACAGAAAACAACATCATGAGATTTTGGTAGTGTGAAGGAGTTACTAAAAATTACCTTTGTGGTTCAACAATCAAGAATACAATCTAAATATAAATGTAGCGGGGACACATTTTTGATGCAACTTAATGTTAATGTTATATCTTATCCTCTGGCACCATCTAGCGGCCAAAGTACAAAAGGACTGGATCTTTAGTTTATTTTTACTGTTTAGGAGTTTGACATGGAAGTATTCTGTTTGTTTACATTTGGACATTAACCTAACCTACCCAGAATGCACAATAACTCCCACAAACCCCAGGGAGCAGAACTGCATTGTGGGAAGCCTATAAAAAGGCTGGGAGCGGCCATCTTAGTTCTCTTGTTCCTAGGACGCGTGACCTGCCAGCAGGGCTCTGTGGGTGTGTATGTCCCACAAAGTTGCGGTCTACCCTGTGCCGAGCGGAACAGCAGCCAGCGATCCTGCCTTACATCACAGTGTGCTGGAGCAGCAGTGTGATCGATCCAGAGACCCTTGAAGAGGTAACCGAGGACTTCCGGTCGTCTGTGAAGCAGTCTTTGATCTGGCCTTACATCACAGCGTGCTGGAGCAGCAGTGTGATCGCTCCAGAGACCCTTGAAGGAGGTAACTGAAGACTCCCTGGTCGTCTGTGAAGTGGTACAGCGTGGCCGCAGCGAACGAACGGAGATACCGTGGAGACAGAACCCTGCACTCTGGAGCGGAGTCTTCTGACATCACTGTCCTGGTTGGGTGAGAGGGCTGTTGCCCACAAGTTCCTTGATGCACTTTTATACACGGGTACACAAGACAGAGTTGCTGGGACCCATAGTCACAAGCAGACTCAAGAGGAATTAGTACTGGCATCAAAGTTAGTTAAGGTGCCATGACACCAGAGCCTGGTTTTCATCTTTTCAGCATACTTTGATAAGGAATCATTAACCCTTGGATTACAAAATTATCTTGTTGCTAGCAGAAGAAAAGAAGATAAAGAAGGACTGTTCAGTAACACATAAGGCCTTGGGTTATTTTACTATATCAGGGCGGTGTGATATTACAGGAGGGAGCTCCCTAGTGTTGTATTATACTTGATCAAGTTAGTCGTTCGATTTAGTACAGCCTTAAGCGCACAGGAAATAGGACAGTGCTTAGAGTGAGATACACTCACTCTGACGGTATCCTATTTACTTTGTTATACCTCTCATATATTACTTCAGACATTATATACCTGTATTGTACCTTTGTAAAGTTTAGTTGTCTGTCAGACTATGTTGGTCTGACAGTACAACCATTGTAGTTTAACCCTTCTAATACAACTACAGTAATTACGGTCAGGGCTTTTTTTCAGCGGGAATGCGGGGGAACACAGTTCTGGCACCTTCAGCACAGAATGTACGTAATGGCAAGGGGTGCTGGATGTTGTTACAGTGTCTATTGATGCTGGCTGCTGGGGTATCTATTGTTACTGGAGGTGCTATTTTTTTGCAGGGGTTTATTGTTGCTGGGGAGGTCTATTGTTGCTGCTGGGGGACCTATTGTGTCTGGAAGCAATCTATTTTTACAGGGGGGGTCTGTTGTTGCTGGCGGGGGATCTATTGTTGCTGGCGGGGATCAATTGTTGCTGGGGGGTCAGTTGTTGTTGGGGGGATTTACTGTTGAGGGAGCAGTCTATTGTAGCTGGCTGCTGGAGGGTCTACTGATGCTGCCTGTGGGGGGGGGGGAGATCTGCTGTTGCTGCCGGGGGTCTATTATTGCTGGAGGGGGTATTTTGTGCAGATGGTCCATTGTTGCTGGGGGGGGGGGAGGAAGGGGTCTATTGGTGGCTGCAGGGGATCTTTTTTTACTGCTCTTGTTATCATTAACAAATTCCATACAAATTACTTAGTACCACAAATGTTACTTGGTTCTGTATTTTCTAAAAGGGGCAATATTAGGAGGTGGAAAGGGGGTGGAACCAAGTAACGGTGCTCGAAGGTGGGTAGGAGCAGAGACAAGGGCTAACTCCGACAGGCAGAGTTCCTGCACCTATTCTCTGAGAAAAAAAGCCCTGAATATGGTTATTATTTAAGTACAACTGTGTGAGTCTTGTTTTCCTCTTCATCACCAGCCAAGAGGAGGGTAAGGTAACTACAGACAGGTATATAATATTGAGTATTGTGAACTTGCCTTTGTGATTTCGTTCTAACTGCACACTATTACACCACAGCTGTGTCAGGGGGACTGAGATATTCAGGGGGGACACAAAGCAGAGTACAAGCCCAAATAAATCAGCAGCTCCTACAGGGGTCAGTGCTACATAAATATAGTCTGTATTCATTTATTTTGCTAGTCTTGATTCTCTTCAATAGGCTTCAAGATTGTATTATTATTTTCTCTGTGGTTTTTATGCCCTGCTTTGTTATTACTGTTCATCTCATGCATGTGCCATTTTTTATATTTAGAAATGTAAAGTAAAAATAAACACAACTTTTACCTGCATATTGTTATGGATTAATATTGGTGGTGGTAACAGATATGCTTATGTCTGAATAATGAACGCAATACACATTAATAACAGTGTACATTTAAGGATTTTGTAGCTGTAATTTTGTGATAACTGCTGTGAAATCTGTCACTGCCGAGCATGTTTTTTTTAAAGCCATTGCACTGTTCTGGTTTGTCTGACACTTCCTTGTAAAGATTCAGAAAATGTTATAGGCTCTTACCGGCAGCTTACGTGACTTGTCCAGGAAGTAAAATATGTAGAAATGTACTTTCAGTTTTAGACTGGTAATGGTAAAAGCTCAATTCAATTAATTTTTTTTTACCAGAAAACAAGTGGATCGAAACTACAGCAAAAATGGATATTTTTGTCAACTTTGGCATGGGTTTAAAATAATTTGCCTTCTAATGTGATAGAAACTTTGTAAGGTAAGACATTTTATTTTGTAGATTGCTTAATCGGATACTGTAGCTAGTACAACCAGTTGGCAATTGAGCTGAACTTTAAAAGCTTTGGAAAAAAAATGGAATTAAACAGTTTAATTTCTGATTTCATAGTTAAATTGTTTTAATTGTGACTGGCAGTTAAAGCTGATCTGTAGCCGCCTTAAAGTTATATTTAACTCTATAACTGATTGCCAGTTATGTTGCCTTCTGCTGACCCCACTGAAAGTTTCCCTTGTAGATTCTTCACACTGCAGCTTCCCTGATCTACCACTCGGTAAACCGCTCGGTTTGTTGCCGGAACAAATTAGTAAATGAGCTGATTATGTAAGGGGAAAAAAAACGCGCTAGTTAAAAATGATATGATAAATAGAATACAATAAGTAAAAAAAAGAACAGCAACTCTCATGTGTGATATCAAAAAAAGATCAATGAGTATAAAAACAGAGCCGCGTTTAAACACTTAGGCCCCTTTCACACTGGGGCGGCGTCGGCGGTAAAGCGTTGTTAGCGGCGCTTTACCGCCAGTATTGGGTCGCTAGCGGGGCGGTTTTACCCCCTGCTAGCGGCCGAGAAAGGGTTAAAAACCACCGTAAAGCACCTCTTCAGAGGCGCTTTGCCGGTGGTATAACCGCACTGTCCCATTGATTTCAATGGGCAGGAGCGGTGTATACATCGCTCCTTCACCGCTCCAAAGATGCTGCTAGCGGGACTTTTTTTCCCGTCCTGCTAGCGCACCGCTCCAGTGTGAAAGCCCTTGGGGCTTTCACACTGGAGAGACAGCGGCGGCTGTTTCGGGTTGGCTTGCAGGCGCTATTATTAGCGCAATAGCGCCTGCAAACCGCCCCAGTGTGAAAGGAAAGCATACTATTCATACACATATCAGCATAATATTGATAAAAAAGTCCTCATTTAGCAGTAGATTTTCACAACAGAGGATGAGCATCCAATTAGACACAGTCTCGTGAGATAAAGAGAGGCAGGTGCAGGACTAAGTCCCGGAAAGTCCCGAAAGCGCAGGCGTTTTAAGCTGCTTGTACCGGTCGGTATATTTTTTTGTATATGTAAAGAAGACGCTCTTCCAATTTTAAACAATTTAACCACGTATAAATGTGTTGGATCTTACACTATGTGGAGCATCTTTTTTCCGAGTGGGATGTCCATGAGCCTATGAAAACGAGAGAATGTCTGCAGGATCTTGGTGTACCGAGCAGCCCAAAGACCCTGGTGGGGTTAAACAGGCACAGGATTTTTTTACCTCTTGCAGGTCAGATCTATTTGATAAGCAGACATCCTTTCTTGGGTGATGGTCACATGCAGTGTTGGTGTTATATGGGACTTGAAATAACTGGAATATCCTATGAACTGTGATTTAAGGATCTTAATGTGTGAGGTTTCTATTTTTGCACCATCCTTAGTCCTGCACCTGCCTCTCTTTATCTCACGAGACTGTGTCTAATTGGATGCTCATTCTTTGTTGTGAAAATCTACTGCTAAATGAGGACTTTTTATCAATATTATGCTTATATGTATATGAATAGTATGCTTTACTGAGTTTTTAAGCAGGGCTCTGTTTTTATACTAAATGAGCTGATTAACAATGTACCAGAGAGCAGCTACAGCAGGACTTTGATAAACTGCAGTTTCCATTTAGCATTCTACTGGTACTGCCTGTGTTATGTGCTGCATTTTCTCTGTCATTCATTATCACATAGATTGACTAACTGCAAAATTTCTTAATTAAAGTAATTGTAGACATTCCTTATATTTTTTTTGTTTTGTTTTTTTTTTACATAACAAACATGCCTGTACTTACCTGCTCATGTGGGCTCATTCCTGAGTCCTGCTGCTGCGTCCATTGACAGACAGTGGGACTTGGCCCCGCTCCCATGTCACAGCTTTTGATTGACAGCAGTGGGAGCCAATGGCTACTGCTGCTATCAATCTGTCAAATGGGAAGAGTGACAGCTGATGGAGCTGCTGTGCACATTGCTGGATCAGATCGGGCTCAGGTAAGAAAAGGGGGGGAGCTGCAGCACAGAAGGTTTGTCACGTAATGCATAGAATGCATTAAGGTGAAAAACCTTAAGGCTTTAAACCACTTTTACAAATTTAGTATTAGTGTCACAGTAATGTCAACCCAGTTACTGGTTTATTCAGAATCTATATGTGGTGATGTTAACTATTCAGCAATTACCACTGCCTGGGAACCCTATAAGAGGCAATAGTATCCTATCAAATATTTAAGTTATTCTAAAGACTAATTTTTTTTAATATTAATTTATACTGACCTGTTCTGTGCAATGATATTGCACAGAGCAGCCCCTTACTTTTTCTTTGGTGGTCCTCTGTCGGCACATGCCCACGCTCCTTCTTTCTGTGGATACCCCCATAGAAAACCTGTGCGTGCACACTCCCACGTCGGGCTTTGTGCATTCATAGACACACACACAGAAGGGCTTGACCATGCCCCCCGCTCCCTCCTCATAGGATTTGACTGAAAGCAACAGGAGCCTATGGCTCCCACTCCTCTCCAGTGAGACCAGAAAGTAAAGGGAGAAGAGCTGTAGTGGGCTTGATTGTGAGAGGAGGCAGGTAAGTGTTTAAGGATGGGGTGAGTATTAACCACTTGGGGACCGCCTACAGCAGATATACTGTGGCAGAGCGGCCCCCCTGTGCCAGATCACGTACATGTACGTGATCCACTTCCTCTTAGGTTGGGGGGCGCACATGCGCACTCCCCCTGCCTCAGCTGTGCTGCCATTCACTGCAGCACAAGCTGATCAGTGGGTCCTGGCCATAAGTCAAATTCACTCGCTGATCGGCTGAGTGAATGATAGAAGAGAGCTCTGTGTAAGTAAACAACACTAACAGTGGTAATGTGCTGTTTTTTTTCTCCCTGCAAAGCAAAACGTAAGGCACATCGCTTGGTAAAAACACAACATAGCAAACATAGTAAACATTGTAAGCACACAGTTAACCCTTTGATTGCCCCTAAATGTTAACCCCTTCCCAGCGATCGTCATTAGTACAGTGACAGTGCATATTTTTTGTACGGATTACTGTTTTAGTGTCACTGGTGATGTCCATGGCAGTTAATCAGATTGCCCGCTGCATTACAGTCCCACTACCACTGATCGCCGCCAATAGTAGTCTTTTTAGCAAAGACATTTAGCAGAATACATTTTGGCCTAAATTTATGACAAAATTTGCATATGTTTTATAGCAGAAAGTAAAAAATATTGTTTTTTTTTTTTTTTTTTTTCAAAATGTTTTGTCTTTTTTCTTTTATAGCGCAAAAAATAAAAAAACTCATTGGTGATCAAATACCACCAAAAGAAAGTTCTATTTGTGTGAAAAAAATGATATAAATTGAATTTGGGTAGAGCATTGCATGACCAGGCAATTGCCAGTTAAATTGCCAAATAGCAAAAAATGCCCTGGTCATGAAGGGGGTAAAAATCAGTATGCATATGCAATATGTAAAGCATACTGGTTATACTCACTGTGGAACCCTGCTCATTGTGTAAAAGGCTGTTTGATCCTATCTCCTCTGTTCCTCCCCTTCTTCCACAATCCCCAATCCATCTCCTGACAGTACAGAACCTTGGAGGCACTCTGCTCATGCTCAGTTTGGTGTGTATTGCTAGAGAGTTTTTTCTTCTAGGGAAGGTGCATATGATCAGCACTGTCCAGACAGAGGGTCGGGGGTCCTGCAGCCTCATAGGACAGTCAGAGTAGAATGAAAACTCCTCCCACAAGCTTTAACCAGACACTGATAGAAGTCATAAGACTGCTATATACTGCAGATGAGAAAAGGTATTTAGCAGTTTATATTTCCATGTTCTGTGTACTGAGGGAGCCCAAATACAGTGCATGCAGTGTCCTGGGTTTAGCAACATTTTAAGTGTTTAGACCCAAAAGCAAATATTTATTATTTGTCAACTTACCAGTTCTAAATCTGCTAGTACATCTAACACTCCCCTCCCTCCAGACTGGTAATGTTGCTGTCCAATGGTCCCCCTGTGCTCTAATTGTCATGGTTATGCAGTGATCTTTCTCTGTCAGCTTACCTTCTCCTCATGTGTTCAGACTAAGACGCCAGCCACTCACACCTGGCTGGTTTTATAACCTCTCCTCTAAGCATGGCCCCACCCCAGGCCCTATCAGGGAACCCTATATCAACCTGTGCACCGCAAGCCAGCAGTACTGATCAACCATTGTGTGTTAGCTTTCGTGTGTACTTGCTGTGTTTCCTACGTCTGATTCCAGCTACCGACTTTGGCCTGTTCTCGACTATTCCTGTCTGCTCGTGACCCTGAACCTTGGCATGACTATCCCTGTTTGCCTGTGACCCTGAACCTTGGCGTGGACTCTGTTGTCCTTGTCTGCTTGTGGCCCCGACCTTGGCTTATTCCCTTACCATCTCTATCCTCCTATTGCCTACTGTGGGTGTGAGCTGGGGGTCGCGACCTGGAGCCAGTTGCAGCCCAGTCCATCCTCACCACTAGAGGCTCTGGTGAACACCTACTGGCTCTTAGACTCCGCGCCCCAGGGAATCTTATGCTCTAACCCCGGTGGGATCCATGCTTGTGTTCCAGCGGCCCTGTCTTCTTTTCCACCCTGACTCCCATCCGCAGCAGTCAGCCGTAGGGTCCACTACCTTGCGGTGCACTCCTGATCCCAACGGTGTGCATCTGTCACCTAGCCTCAAGGTGACCTGACACTAATACAGGAGGTATGATACTGGCTAGATCAGCAGGTGAAAACAGAAAAAAAAAAGCCTTAAAAAAACGAATGTGGTAGTGTGCATGTGCCGGGGCTCTAAAGATGGCTGCTTGAGCCAGGAGCTCCTCACCACCCCAGCACAGCGGTGCCCACAGCACCTCACACAGTGTACCGGGAATGGCACTTCCAGCAGCCACAGCATCCCCAGACACCCGGGAACCCCCTCTTATGCCCGGATCGTCAGTTAGGAGAGACCTCTGGCCGCGATGATACACACGGCCGATCCAAGATGGCGGCCGCGGCGAAGCCTCATGCTTCCAGCTCTGAGGATCCCCAGGAACACAGGCAAATAATAGCCCCGGTGACTCTGAACTTCACCCCGATGGGCCATGTAAGTAACCAGCAGACCATGTCACTGTCTCCTGCCTCCACAGAGTCCCTGATAGGCCACACCATGGAGAACTATGTCTTCTCCCCTATGGGGCCTAATACAGCCAGCCACGCAGTCACCTCTCCTAATGACTACCAGGCCACAGCCTTTGCCTTCCCAGCAGCTGATCTATACCAGAAACTGTCAGAAGTCTTGGAAAGAGGCCTAGCTCAAACAGCTTCTAAGATCACAGGGGACTTAAATTCCGACTTCCAGAACCTGGGAGCCAGAATGGAAACAATTGAAAACAAGCTAGACAAAACTGTTGCAGCAACAAATCAAAACTCAGACCATATCCAGACAATACAGGAACAACTGGATGTTGCCCTATCCAGAATCAATGATTTAGAGAACAGATCCATGAGATACAATATCAGTTTCAGGGGTCTCCCTGAGTCCATCACTAACGTCCCTGCAGCGGTGCAGGATGTAATCAAGAACCTGATCCCAAATATCCCCCAGCACCTCCTGGAGCTGGACAGAGCCCACAGAACCCAAGGGCCCCCCAGAAAGGATGGCACACCGAGAGACATCATTGCCAAACCTCATTACTATGCAGTGAAGGAGGAAGTCATGAAACAATCACGGTTCATTTAGAGGGAGGAGCCGGATGTGGGTGGCTAATTGGGGCGGCTGCTGATCTCTGGATGCCGGACGTCTCCCCCTCCAGCTCCGGCGTGCGGCCGAGAGCAGCCTCGTCTCCTCTGTAGCCCGCCCGCCCCCCCACCCTGGAGCCTGGAGCCCTGGAGCCTGACGACCCGCGCCGCACCGTACCGCACCGTACCGCACCGTACCGCAAACCCCCTGCAGGAACTTGGACACGGACCCCCCGCAGCAACGGTGAAGCACCTCGGGCGTGCTCAGGCACGTCAGGAAGTGAAGGAGGAGGACGGTAGCTAAGCGACGATGAGTCACACTGAAGCGCTGCAGCGCTGAACGGAGCAGCTGGCACGCTACGGGAAGCCTCACGAAGGAAAGATCTGTGCCGTATGAGGGAAGGGGAAAGAAAGGAAAAAAAAAAGTGAAAAAAAGAAGCTGGGTAAGATCGGATAAAAACGGCTGAGGGGGTAAGTGTCTTACTTTGAATATAACATCCAGGATTTCCCTTCTCTGTAATGGACTAAGAATAATAGGTAAAAACCTGTGGAACGTTAACTTGCTTCACTTATGTTATGTTAGTACTATCTGCTCATGCACAAGATATATCTCTGAAGATAATCGGGACCGGGACTTAAATTAAAGCAGTAACTGATAGCAGTTAACAGGAGCAGGACTGGTAACAACGGAAAAGTACTCCCTCTGAGGGTTACCAACCCAGATGGTTTTCCCTTCTGTTCCCACCTGATCCCTCCTGTCTCTTTTTTTTTTTTTTCATTTTTTTTGTTTCGTTGTGCCGTCCTTTCCTCTTGAGGATTTAAAATTAAAGCAACTGTGTAGTGTGGATATAGGGCGTAGGAGTAAGTTCAGAAAAATCAGAGGGCTTCCGAAAACACCCGACCCAATGGGGCCGGGATCTAGGAAGAAAGGAACCCCTCGGCTGACCGCAAAGAGTACCGGAGAGGGTAGACCATACACCTTACAATACAATAAGAACTACACCGGCAAGGTATCCACACCTGTCCCACAGGACCCCTAGCGCGAACAGTATAATGAAGGGGAGGGGAGGGAAGGCGGCCACAGCCAATACGGCTAGTAGTAATAGAACAAGCGTAAGTCCGGGCGCTATAAGGAAATATATGGTCCAAGAGGGGAATAAAGGGAGCCCAGGGAAAGCAGGCGGGTCTAAATGCAAAACCCCCGAACCCCTATCGAAAATAAGCACGCGAAGACAACTAGCGGAGATGGACACTCACACCATGGGTACGGAGATAACAGAAGAGGCCTCAAGGGCCCCCCAGGAGGACAAACAACCAGAAACAAAAAGGGAGATGGCAGAAATGTTCGCAAGACTAGAAACATTAATTAAAAGTGAGATTGGAGCAATTCGACAAGACATGGGCCATACATTAAAAAGAGTGGAAGAGTTGGAAATAACAACGGACACTCAGGGAATGGAGATAAAAATCCTTAAACAGCAGATAGAAGAAATCCAGGAAGAACAAAGAAATTTACGGTACAAACTGGAAGACCAGGAGAACCGGAATAGGAGGAAGAACCTGCGGATAAGAGGTTTGCCTGAAATGGAAGGGGGGAAAGAGAACCTGCAAGAAATAATCGATCAAATCTTTGGAGATCGTTTAGGCCCAACTGACAAGAGACCAAAGATCAAGCTTGAGCGGGACCATAGGATAAGAAAGCCAGTGGAGATCAGGGGGGATGCCCCACGAGATGTAATTGTCCGATTTCATAATTTTCAAGATAAAGAAAGGATCAAATCAAGCATAAGAACAAACCAACAAGTGAAATATGGAGAGGTAAATCTACAGATCTTCCCAGATCTATCTGCAGAGACCCTGGCCAGGAGAAGAATCCTCAAGCCACTTCTTGCTCAACTCAGAGCAAATGATGTCCAATATTCATGGGGCTTCCCGGCTTGCTTGACAGGACACAAGGAGGGTTGCTCTGTGACACTAAGGTTCCCCGAAGAGACACAAAAATTTTGTCAACGCTTGGAAGTGCCACTGGTGGAAATTCCGGGATGGTGGGAAAAATCTGAAACTCAAGACAGTAGGGAGGGGACCCCTGCTTGGAAACCAATTACTAAAATGATGCGACCATAAATAAGAGTTATAAGATTGTATTATGACTATAGAAAGATAACTCTTGGTCCAAATAGTAAAGGGGAGGAAGAAGAAAGTGGGAAGGGAAGGGAAAAGGGAAGGGAGAAAAGGAGAAGAAGAAAAAAAGAGAGAAGAGGAATGTTGCGGGGGGGGGGGGGCTGAGGGGCGCGGGCCCAGGGCGGGGGCGGGGGGGGGAGTGGGGAGGAGGGGGGGGGGAGCCGGGCATCCGGGGGAAAGCGGGTGGATCCAAGGATGGTACCCTCGAGCTCAACCTCTAGGGGGAAAACCGAGGGGCCGGGAGGAGTCAGTAGGGCCACGGTTAAAAGGGCCAGGAGATGGTCCGCTACCCCAAAAGGGGGGAGGAGGGAGGGGGGAGGCGGGGGGGAGGGTAAAGGGGGGATAAGGGAGGGACAAGGGTCTGAGGGGGGTGGGGGAGGGTGAGACCGGTACGCTTGGCACTGTTCCCCGCTTCACAGAATTAGAAGAGAGGTTCAACCCACAAGGAGGTATAACAACGAGATGACTGGGATAAATTTAATCTCATATAACGTGAGGGGCATTAGCTCTCCCACGAAGTGTGCGAACATAATGGGAGAACTGAGGCTCCTCAATGCAGAGGTGGTCTTCTTGCAGGAGACACACTTTTACGTGGGCAAGAACCAAAGAATACTTTCGAGGGACTTTCCGAAGTGGGAATACGGGGACTCCCCAATTAAGAGCTCAAAAGGTATAGCAATAGGCTTCGCCAAAGACCCCAGATTTAGGGTAGACGAAAGAATGATTGACCCTGAGGGACGGTTCTTATTCCTCAGGGGCAATCTTAACGGGGTGGAATGCACGCTAGCAAACATCTACTGCCCAAACATTAACCCCGGAAGGTACCTCTTAGGTATTCTCTCAAAACTAGAAAGCTTCAAGAGTGGGAGGACCATCATCGCAGGAGATTTCAATATGTGCCTGGACCCAGGTAAAGATAGTACGTCATGTGCCCGTGGGACTGGAGGGATATGGATGAATAAACTTAAAAAAAAACTGCACCAATGTCAAATGTCAGATATTTGGAGGCTGCAACATCCGAACGAAAGAGACTATTCCTACTACTCCCACGTACACTCGACGTACTCTAGACTAGACTTTTTTTTAGTGGAACATAGGTATATAGATGAAGTAGAGGACACAAGAATTGGGTCAATAACATTTTCTGACCATGCCCCAGTAAGCCTTCGGTGGAAATTAGCTAAAGGGAATCCTTCCAATAGCTGGAAACTAAACGAGGATTTATTACATGATAGAGACATCGATCAGCGTATTAAGGAAGGAATAGAATTTTACTTTAAAACTAACTCGGTTGAGGAAACCTCAGAAGCTGTAGTATGGGAGGCCCACAAAGTATATATTAGAGGCATTTTAATAAAGGCGGGCTCAGAAAGGAAAAAAAAGGAGGCCAAGGAAAGATTAGCCCTACAGAAAAATATTCAGGAGCTGGAACAACAACATAAGCAAACAGGAGAAAAGGAGATAATGGTGGAATTACATAAGAAAGGAGAGGCCATGTGTGAGCTCATAGAAGTAGAGAACCGTAAGGTATATAACCGGGTTAAAAAGGAAAGATATATAGGAGGTAATAGACCCGGGAGGCTCCTGGCTAGGGTCCTAAGCAAAAAGAAAAACAATAACTACATCGATAAAATAAAAACCAAATCAGGCGAGATTGCCTATAAAGATAAAGACATTGCTAGGACCTTCCAGGAGTTCTACGGGGGGCTGTATGCCATAAATAAAAAGATAAGTACCGAAGAGAAGGAAGAAAAACAAGGGAAAATTAAAAAGTACCTAAAAGACAGCGGTCTAGCTAACCTCTCAGAAAGTGAACAAGCCACCTTAGAAGCCCCATATACGGAACTAGAAGTGAGGAAAGCGCTCAAAGGGATGCAACTGGGAAAAAGCCCAGGTCCGGATGGACTGACGGTGCTTTACTATAGAAAATATCAGGACTACCTAATACCAAAAATGTGCTTGTCACAGACCTAGCCAGAACAGAGGCTGTTGGAGAGGACTGTATGCAAGCCTGTTGCCATTTGATTATGGGCCCTGGATTTTCAATGGATTCATTCTGTTGGGACACATCCTGTGAGGAGATGCTGGTGTCATCAACCTATGTTTATGTTAATTGAATGAGCTAATGACATTGTCCTCTATACAATGTAGGAGACGGGACGACTGCTATAACTGTGTGAAGCTCGGTGACCACAAGTCTGGGCGAAAGGTCATGTCTCAGTCACCTAGGCTGTATAAAGGATTAGATAATTAACTCATGTTAATTAGGTTACGTTTGTATTGTTAGAGTAATCTTCTCCTGTGTATATAAGACTGTATTCTGGTTCTGAATAAAGTCAGTTCTTGGTAGCAACAAGCAAGTGTCGCCTTGTTTGTGCTCAGAGAGGTTGGGATATCTGTATACAGACTGGGAGGAAGTGGTATATGACGGAAGCACTCAAGCGGAGTGTGGGACGTTCCGTGACATTGGTGGCAAGCAGCGGGAAAGCTTCCTGCAGTCTGGGACATCCAAACTTCCATCTGGATCCAAG
The DNA here is from genome assembly GCF_042186555.1 of Aquarana catesbeiana. Taxonomy (NCBI): domain Eukaryota; kingdom Metazoa; phylum Chordata; class Amphibia; order Anura; family Ranidae; genus Aquarana; species Aquarana catesbeiana. The sequence goes on along the minus strand of NC_133327.1, from coordinate 485,483,356 downwards.
GTCCAGATAGCAGGAGAGGAGAGGTACAGATACCAGCCGCCATGGATGAGGAATTCAGAAGGAGGTTGCGAGAGATGCAGATACAGCACAAAGGACCAGTATCGGAGCAGGTCCTGCTGGGATGGTGTGATTCTATTCGCTGCAAACTCTGGAAGGAAGCGCTAGCCCGTGAGCAGCGACACCAGGGAAAAGTTCTCCCCTCCATCGAGGAAAGGTACTGGTCGCAGTACGGACTGCGGGTGCGGTTTTTGGGAGAAAAACCACACAAGAAGCAGACAGCTGAATTAAGCAGGCTGGTCTGGGCAGAGATAAAGCTGGATGAGAGCTACAGAGCCCTCCGGTGGCATGTATCCCAAGCATGTCCCTGGATAGCGGATGACAGCCCAACGGAAGGCTTAAGCTACGGCGGCTTGGGACTGTTGTTTGTGAAGCTGACAGGGGACCCTAACTTTGGGAGTGATTTGGAGCGGCGGGTGGACGAAATCATGGATTTCAGAGAAGGGCTACTGAACATTTCGGAAGTGCACTGGGCACAGGAAGATTTGGAGTTTCTGGCCGTTCAGGAATGGGAGCTAGAGATCGCCTACAGACGGCTGCTAGACATTGCTCAGTGCCAGGGCTGGGCTCCCTTTGCCTGGGACTATCAGGAAATACCAGCTGACAACCCTGAAATCCTGGCTGAAGAGTCGGCAATGTGGCAGAGCAATAGTGTGCTTTGCCAACCTGCCCCCACAGCTATGGAGGCGGAGGTCTTATGGCGGATGCAGCAAGTGCTGACTGACCTTGATGATCCTGTTTCTGCATGGGATGATCTTGGATGGAGGAATGTGCCTGTCCAGCAGCATGCCAGAGAATCTGCAGTGGAAAATCTGGAGATTGCCATCCCCAAAGCTGAAGTGCTGACAACAGGGCAGAGCTCTGCTAATCTCTGCCCAGCACTGATAACATCTTCTGGGTTCCATGGACAGGAGATGGTGAACCTCCATCCCCAGACACCAGTTGCAGAGACAGGGGATTTGATAGACTTTTCTGCTGAGGAAGAACCATCGGGTGAGCCCCCAGCAGAAGAGTTGGGATTAGGGCCAAACTTCATTGCGCTCTGCTCAGCACTGATGGCATCTTCTGAGTTCCACGGACAGGAGATGGTGAACCTCTATCCACAGACACCAGTTATAGAGGTAGGGGATTTAATAGACTTTTCTGCTGAGGAAGAACAACCTGATGAGCCTCCAGCAGAAGAGCTGCTATTGGGGCCAAACTTCACTGTGCTCTGCCCCGCACCAACAGCAGTATCTGTGGAGTTACAGGGAACTTCCCCAGTTGAAGCACCGGCAACCGGGCAGAGTGCTACCAACCTCTGGCCATCACCTGCAACAACTACAGAGTTCCAGGGAGGTGGGGCAGTCGGCCTCCCTCCCCAACAGGTAGCCAGAGCAGATGGTGTGGGGTTTCCAGCAGAAGGGCTGGCAACAGGGCCGAGGACTGCTGGACTCTGCCCTCAACTAACAGAGGATGGATTTCCTGTGAAGGTGGATGGGACTTCAGTCTCCACCTGTATACCCCAGGGATGCTGGGCAGTGGGCCCCGATCCCCAACAGCATGACAGAGTGAGCCCAGACACCCTGTCTTCTCTCCAGCGGCAGAAAGGATTCCAGGGAGAAGAGCCAGTCCAGGCCTCTCCCCAGCGGCAGATATGTTCTCTGAGAGAGGCAGAGGTTGGCTGGGTGAGTAATACTCTGTTTGGAACAATTTGTTCGGGGTACTGTGTGGGTACAGGCAGTAGAGGACTGGAACTATGGACTAACTTCGGAGTCAACCCGTCTGGGGTCTCCTCCTGTGTTAGTCTCCTGCCGAAAGGGGAGAAATGTCACAGACCTAGCCAGAACAGAGGCTGTTGGAGAGGACTGTATGCAAGCCTGTTGCCATTTGATTATGGGCCCTGGATTCATTCTGTTGGGACACATCCTGTGAGGAGATGCTGGTGTCATCAACCTGTGTTTATGTTAATTGAATGAGCTAATGACATTGTCCTCTATACAATGTAGGAGACGGGACGACTGCTATAACTGTGTGAAGCTCGGTGACCACAAGTCTGGGCGAAAGGTCATGTCTCAGTCACCTAGGCTGTATAAAGGATTAGATAATTAGCTCATGTTAATTAGGTTACGTTTGTATTGTTAGAGTAATCTTCTTCTGTGTATATAAGACTGTATTCTGGTTCTGAATAAAGTCAGTTCTTGGTAGCAACAAGCAAGTGTCGCCTTGTTTGTGCTCAGAGAGGTTGGGATATCTGTATACAGACTGGGAGGAAGTGGTATATGACGGAAGCACTCAAGCGGAGTGTGGGACGTTCCGTGACAGTGCTCTTATATGAATGACACTGGGGAAAAGGAGAAATGAGAAAGGAAGCTTTGGCAGCTATAATAGCTGTCATCCCAAAGGAAGGCAAGGATAATACATTATGTTCAAGCTACAGGCCGATTTCCCTCCTAAACGTAGATACGAAAATATATGCGAAAGTAATAGCGGATAGATTAAAACCCATAATAGGAAGGATAGTACACCCAGACCAGGTCGGGTTCGTGTCAGGCCGACAAGGCAGGGATAACAGCATCAAGACCCTCTTGGCGGTGCAACAGATGAAGAAAAGTGGAGTCCCAGGTCTACTCTTGTCAATAGACGCTGAAAAAGCGTTCGAAAGAGTGGACTGGGACTTCATGATGGGCACACTAGAGGAGATGGGTTTTGGGATTAAGATCCGCAGGAGAATAGGGGCATTATATTCCGGACCTACAGCAAGAGTAAGGATAAACGGAGTCCTGTCGGAGCCGTTCGATATGTATAATGGGACAAGACAGGGGTGTCCACTCTCCCCTGTCCTGTTCGTGTTGGCTCTAGAACCCCTATTAGAAAAGATCAGGCAGTGTCCGGATATCAGCGGGGTAACGATAGGCAGAGATCAATATAAAATAGCCGCATTTGCGGACGATATCCTTCTATATATAACGCGCCCAAGGATATCCCTCCCGAACATAATGTCAACCCTGCTAGAGTACGGAAAGCTTTCTAATTTCAAAATCAATCCAAATAAATCGGAAACATTAAGTTTTAATACTAGTAAAACCAGAGATCATTCATATTAGAAGCACTTCCCCTTCTTATGGGGGCAAAAAGAACTAAATTACTTAGGGATAAAGATCACAACCTCATATGAGATGCTTTTCCACGCTAACTTCGTACCACTTCTTAACGAGATAAAACAAGAGCTCAGGAGAGTTCACCTAGGACAACTATCTTGGGGAGGGAGAATAAATATATTTAAAATGGTTGTACTGCCAAGAATTACCTATAAAATGCAAATGTTGCCAGTGGCGCTCCCACAGGCCTACCTAAGAAAATTGCACTCAATCTTGCTAAGATTTATTTGGAGAGGGAAAACACCACGACTAAAATTTACACAATTGACAAAAGCAAAGGGTAAAGGGGGATGGGGAGCACCAGATGTTCGCAAATATTACAAAGCCATAGCTCTAGCTAGAGTAATTGATTGGGCAAAAGATAAAGCAGATAAACACTGGGTAAAAATGGAGAAGGAAATTAGCAATACTAAGTTGAATAAAATAATTTGGATTCCACCACATTTAAGGAAATTAAGTTCTGAAACACACGAGATCACCAAACACGCACTCAAAATATGGGATAATGTCCATAAAAGGGAGCACTGGGGACATAACTCCCCTTTAATGTCACTTAAGGATTCAGACTACTTCGCACCAGGGAAAGGGGAGTGGTTCGGGGGTGGCTGTTAGACGAGAACATACAGTTAAAAGACGTTATGCAACAGAATAAAATATGCACATATCAAGAGCTAAAGGAAAAAAAAAGCTTACTGGTGATAAATACTTGGCGGTATAGCCAATTGAGTCAGTTTATAAGATCCCTCCCACAACCAATCATATCAAAGGAGAACCTACGCCCACTAGAGAAAATGTGTGTGGATAAAGACAAGAAGGGGGGGTTCTCCCAGATATACAGATTACTGATAGGCCTGGGTAACACAGAAATCCCCTCGTTTATACGGAAGTGGGAGAAGGAGCTAGGGAGGGAGCTCACTGCCCCAGAGGGGTCATTGATCCTAAGCAGAGCAGCAGCCACGTCAGTTAACAGTAAAATCCTGGAGCTAAATTTCAGATGCCTAGCCAGGATGTACCTGACCCCAGACCGCCTGAACAAATTCCAAAACGGACCCCCACAACATTGTTGGAGGGGGTGTAAGGAAATAGGATCAATGACTCATATCTGGTGGCAATGCCCGACAATTAAAACATTTTGGAGCGATGTGAGGGTATTTATTAAAGACATAACAGGGACTAGTGTATCAGATGATCCCTGGGTTTGTCTTTTCCATATGAGTGAGATGTCCAACAAAGCCTACCAGAGAACGCTACTGCCGCATCTTATTGATGCAGCTAAAAGTTTGATACCCAAGTATTGGAGAAGGATAGAAAGACCTGCAATGAAGGATTGGTTGGATAAAATTAATGAAATACACACCCTAGAATACTTAAGGTGCAGTGAAGGGACGAAAATGGGTGCCTTTGAGACAAAATGGAGAAGGTGGGTAGAGTTTAAAGTGTCCCTGAGAGCAGCCGAGATATGGACATCTTAGGCAGGAAGACATAGAGATCCTGAGACTAACAGCAAAATGGACCTGGAGGCTGAAACAGAGACAGAATTGAAGATATCAAAAAGAGAGAGGGGGGAGCAGGGGGGGAAGTACGGTCTCGGGGGGGCTGGGGGGGAAAGGGGGGGGGATGGAGGGAAATGTATAAAGGTAAAATGTATTAATTAAACACCACGTAAATAAGTCTTGAAAAGTATAAAAATGTAACCAGCACTACCACGATGATGAGAAGCAGGAATGGGAAGAAGTTTGAAGTATTGACAACTGAAAAATGACTCCCAGACAAATAATCTTGCTGAGTGGTTAAAAGAAAAAAAAAAAGAAACAATCACGGTTCATGCCCCGGGTGCAGTGCCAGGATCCCCCAGATCAGATATTTGCAGATCTGTCCCCCTCCACAATGCAGCGCCGAAGTTAACTGAAACCTTTGCTCTCGGTTCTGACACAAAAGGACAATACCGACCCGTGATTGTCTGCCAACTAATTCAGGCTTCTCCTCGCTCACTACCCAGAGATGGGTTCCTGGTTCCCCTGTTCCCTCTGATTAGAGATGAAACTCTTAATTGTTCTAACTGTTCCCCATATAAATTAAATTAAATTTTTTTTTCAGTTTTCTCAGGCAATTTTTGCCTTTTTGGTCCCATTGGAGACCCAGACCTCGCCTGGGGAGTCAATACCGACCTCCCTGGAGGGCCCCTGTTCTCTCACCACAAGAAATTGAGATCCCCAGATGGGGTACTCCAGACTCTCTCCCTCCATGGAGACCTAAAGAAGCTTTTTAAAAAAAAATTTGTCTTTGCTCAGGACCCCACCCTGTTGTGGGAGGTTCCACATTACAAGCTCTGGGCCTCCTTGCTTCTTTGCTCCCTCAGGAGAGAGGGAGGGATGGATCGCTAAGTCAGACCTGGGTTCCATTTGTTGACCCTTTATTGATGTTCCCAGTTGCTGTTATATAGCACTTACTCAACATTACCAGGGGCAGACTCCATGTGCCTCCACCTTTCCCTCAGACTCCAGTAGGCCTCTGGGGGTTAGGCTGTCTGTTCCTCCATAGGACAGACCCTTACTGTTCTACCTGTGTAGAGGTTCTCGGAGGGTATCTCCCTCCCCGAGTCCAGCTCTCTTACTCTGGGAGATCTTTATCTCTCTACTCTGTCCCTTTCTGCCTACTGTTCCTTTCTTCTTCTTTACTTTCTCTACATGTGCCTAACTTCTACATCTATTGCAGCTCACGTTAATGCCCTTCAATGCGATGTGCTTCAAGAGGCCAGGCGACCCAACGGGAGATCCTCCCCATTGACTCTCTGACAGTAGATGCCAAAGGCTGAGTGACGGTAGAGACAGCAACATAGCTCATCCTGAACACCATGGCTGATCTTAAAATAGCCACCCACAATGTCCAGGGCCTAAACTCTCCCCTGAAACAGAAGACAGTTACAAATCCCTGAAACTAGACATCCTCATGATTCAGGAGACTCACTTTCCTATATGGTACAGTGCCAAATTCCTCCACTCCCACTTTCCCAATTTCTACTTGGCCAATGCCGAAAATGAAACCAGAGGGGTAGCGATCCTCATCTTCAAATTCTGTAAATTTGAGTGTCTTTCTGAATTTAAAGACCCAGAGGGAAGGTTTCTCCTGGTAAAGGGCATGATAGAGGGACACCTACACTCCCTTGTATCCTATTACTTCCCCAATAATGGACAAGAACAATTCTTCCAACTCCTCATGGACACCCTGAATCCTTTTTTGGAAGGCATGATCGTATTGGGTGGGAACTCAAGCATGGCATTTGACCAGGAGTTAGACAAATCCAAGCCTCCCGAGGCCCAACTGACCTGACCCACCAGAGCAAGCCTCAAAATTGCCAAGCCACTCCATGCTCGGGGACTAGCGGATGTCTGGCGAGAATTAAACCCCTCCAAGAGGTACTTCACTCACTACTCCCACCCACACAACACATACACCAGGATTGACCATATCCTGGTTCCCTCACCCTTCCTCCCTGCTGTTCTCAATTCTCAAATTAGAGATACAGCCCTGTCAGACCACTCTTTAGTAATCATGTCTATCTGATCTAGCATCCATATTGCTAAACAGGGGCACTGGAGACTGAAAGAATCCATTCTCTCTGACCCTGTCAGAGCCATAGAAATAAATAACTAATAACTAAATAACTAAATAACACTTCAAGCTCAACAACATGGAGGGAATCTCAGCAGAAACCCTGTGGGAGGCCCATATGGCCTCATCAGGGGCAAGATCATCCAGATAGCCACCCAAATCAAGAGAGAATGCAATGTTGACATTGAGCAGTTGGAGAGGACCTATGTGGCTCTGCGGGCTCAACACAAAAAAAAACCCTCTAGCACCTCAATAGCCAAAATAGACAAAGCCAGACTGGAACTCAATTTGGCCCTTTCAACAAAAGTAGAGAAATCCATACACTGGAGTGGCAATAAATTTTACACACAAAAACACAAGATAGGACCATTACTAGCTGCCAAATTAACCCTCCGATCAAGGGTCCATACCATGCCCAAGATTCGATCAAGTCAGACGGGAAGTCGACATTGTCTTGATACTGCAAACCAATTGAGACAGTGGACCAAAACAAGGTCTACTCCTCGCACTTGATCTGCAGAAAGCCTTTGACTCCGTGTCCTGGCCATACATCTTCTCCCTCTTGGAGCAATGGGGTTTCGGCCTGCACTTCACAGGGTTGATACATGACCTCTACTCCCAGCCTAAGGCTCAAATCTGTTTACAAGGTCACTACTCAACCCTGATAGACATAGCCAGAGGCACCACCACTTATCTTTGCAATGGCCATTGAAACCCTAGCCATAGCCATGCGCCAAAATCCCAACATTAAAGCACCAAAAATCACCAAAATCACAAATGCGGACTCTTTGCGGATGATGTACTCTTATTCCTGACCTCCCCCCTACTCTACCCAACTTTGGCAAAGGCCTAACAGACTTCTCCAAAATTTCAGGGCTCCAGGTTAATTACTCCAAATCGCAAGCCTTAAATGTCTCTCTCCCACCTTCCACAGTCTCCCTAATTCAAAAGTCCTTTACGTTTGAATGGAGTGTATCTTCAATCAGATACCTAGGAAATACCCTGACAGCACGCACAGACTCCCTCTATGCTAACAACTACCTGCCGTTATACCAAAAACTGAAAGAAGAACTTAAGAAATGGTCTAAATATGACTTCTGGCTCGGCAGAATAAATTCCATTAAAATGACTTTACTCCCAAGAATCCTTTACTTTTTCTGCACTCTCCCCATCCCCATAAGGAAGGACCACCTATGATTGTTTCAAAGTAAAATACTCACATTTTGTCTGGGGAAACTCAAGGTACAGAATCCCCCAACACACTTTGTACCTTCACAGGAAAAAGGGAGATCTCGGATTACCACACCTACACAAATACTACTTAGCAGCTAGACTAGCCCAACTCTCCACAATATACTCCAGACTGGAAAAATCAGATTTGGTCCGCATAGAAAGGCAGGCAGTTCCCAACTTTACCCTGGACTTCCTGCTCTGGTGCCCCCAGAAAAAAGACCTCCAAATTTATCCCCTACTTTATCCCACTCCTACGCCCTTTGGGACAACTTCCGAAACCTGCCAGCCAGTGTCAACAGGGCAACCTCTTGCCCACATATTCCACTACCCAGACTTTTCCCCTGGTCTAGACATTAAATCCTTCAAATGGTGGCTGGACAAAGGCCTGTACCGCGTAGGACATTTTTTCACCTCTAAGGGTCCCCTCACCCTTGGTCACTGCATTAGCAGAGTAGACCTCCCTGTCTCGGAAAAGTTTAATTTTGGGCAAATTTCACACTTCCTACACAAAATATGGACAGACAAACCTCTCCCGCCCAAATTTACAGCTTATGAACTCTGGTTTGGACAAGTCATGGGGCAAAGGGGAGGCATCTTGGTAATCTATGCGTCACTCATTCTCCTGACAGACAAATCCTCCTACATGACAACCTGAGAGGCTGACCTCTAACATGAGTGGGACCTGGAGACCTGGCAGGCAGCATGTGCCAAATGATTCAGGGGAATCCTAAACATCTCCCTGATGGAAGCCAACTTACAAGTCCACACAAGATGGTACCTAACCCCCACTAGACTTGCGTCCATTTACCCCTCAGCAGACCCTTGATGCTTCAGGGGCTGCCAACTCCTGGACTCGATTGCGCATATCTGGTGGGAGTGCCCCAGAATTAGATCATTCTGGAAGAAAGTTTTTAACCTGATTTCCAGGGTCACCAATTGCACGGTCCCCAAGTCCCCAGCAGTCGTCCTACTTAACACCCATATTCCACGAATCTCCAAGCCTAAACAAAAAATGATCCACTTTATTTTCCTAGGCGCAAAGCTCACTATTGCTAGGGCCTGGAAACAGCCCAAGATCTTCATTGCGGCAGCTCAACGCAAGATCTCTTGGATTATGTCCCAAGAAAAATTAGCTAGTATGCTCACGGACACATCCCAAAAATTTAAAATAGTCTGGGAACCTTGGGCCACATCTCAAGGAGTCTCACTTACTCCAGGGGTTCTCCCCAACCAACTAGAACCTACAAACTAAGGTTTGGCACATGCTCTGCTCCCTATTCTTTTCTTTCTCTCTTCTTATTCTCTCCCTTTCTCTACCTCATTAAAATAATATGTTTTTGGGGGATGTTCTATTCTGTTTTGACTAATACACTTTAAAAGCACTGAGAGCCTAGTAGCCTTCTTAGTTTCCCAATGGAGCTTCCTTGACATCAACTCCCCCCCCTGACTGTTCACTCGTTTGATGGTCTCGAGGTGGGGGCGTGGTGGTGGTGGTGGGGGTTCCCTCTTGGCACAGGTTGATCCATTAGGAATGCCCACTGCAGGGGTGCTCCCCTCCCTCACCTATTGCCTCGTCTCTCTGGACTCAAACTTATGGTCGACATGCCAGGGAAGTAACTCCATCGACTATCCTAACGCTATCGAAGAACTTTAAAAGACCTAACTGGGCCTGATTACTGATGGTTTTTACCACCTCATCCCCATTGCAATGTCAAATTACATGATGTATGTCATTTCAATATTTTGTGTTTTTCTTCTTAAATGAAAAATAAAAATCTTTTGAAAGTAAAAAAAACGAATGCAGCCACCACACCTAAAGACTGGTACGCTGCAGTATATATTATACTTTTGGTTTCGGGTTTCATCCAGTAAAATAAACTAATAACCTTTAGAACCACTTTAACTTTTGATTGCCTACTATATTGTAGAACAGGGGTCTCTAAACTAAATGCAAGGTCCACTGCCCCCTTCCCTCCCAGTCTCCAGCGCAGGTTCTCCCTGCTGAAGACCTCCCAGCTTTTGGAAATCATAAAGAGGGTTACCCATTAGTACACAGTATGTAGGTAAAACATGTGTCCCTGCCATAGCACCAGCGCCAGATACACAGACCATGAAAAACATTTTTTCTTTGTTGTTTTCCCTTTGATTTCCAAAATAACAAAAACAGTAATAAAGAGGTTGGATGAACAGTTTAGTGCAGCATATATATGGTAGTAAAATAGCACATTTCGTATAAGGATGTTCACTTCAGACTAAAAAAAACTGAGGCTGCACAGGGGACAGGGAGATTGAGTCCCAAAAAAGGGACAGCCCTGCCAAATGAGGGACAGTGGGGAGCTATGCTGCTGTACTGTCATCGTCCTGTTTGTTGGTTGTTTGGATCCCTGGCATCCTTGCAATCAATTACGTGCTTGCCCTAGCATTTACAGAAGGACAGAAATTTTTTCATATAGACCTGCACTTACTCTCAGCTCCTGCCCTGCTGCCACAGTCACATTCTTGACTCCTGGCTCTCATGCTGCAAGTGTAAGGTAGGGTTAAACTCTGATGGGAACCTGAAGGGGGCGTGGCTTGGCGATGGCGGTGTGAGGACGCACTCACTGGAGCTCTGCACAGGCTGAGGCCGGGAACCGCCTGACGGCCAACACAGGCAAGCTCCTCTTTACATGCCAGGGGACCGCAAGCACCCGCCGACCGCTGGGAATTCGAGGGGGCCCAAGATCACCCAGTATTTTCTTAGGCAACACGGCATGGTCTCTCCCGCGGCCACGGCCAAGATGGCGCCGCCGTGGGTCGCTCTGGCGAGTGCCGCCGCTACGAACAGTAAAAGCAAGAGAGGCTCACAGATGGAAGGTAAGACGGCCGGGGACCTGCACACTCCCGCGGACCGGCCGCTCTCCCCTATCCCTTCCCCAGCCATCCCTCACACAGACCCACAGCCGGCTTCACAAAGCATGGTGATGGGGGCAGGCAGCCACACTGAGAGGACCCTCCGGAACATTGTAGCATGCCTGCCTTCCAAACGAGACCTCCAAGCCATGGCTGCATCAAATGTTACTGCCCTCACAAGGAAGCTCCATGACCTGCGTCAGCAGGTTGACACTGTGGAGGAACGGGTGCAAGACCTGGAATCTTCTAAATCTGCAACGGATGCTCGCCTCACCACACTGGAACTGGAGCAGCAGAACTTCCTCCGCCATCTTGTTGAGGTCCAACTGCGACTAGATGACGGGGAAAATCGCAGCAGATGCAACAATCTGCGACTTTGCAGCATCCCAGAGGCCACCATGGACCCAGACCTACGCACCACGGTGACAGCTATCCTGAACCAAGTCATGGGCAAACCTCCCACATCAGAACTGGAGCTGGACAGGGTCCACAGATTGCCAGGCTTAAGGGCCCCTCCCTCCTCCTCCCGGAACAAAGTTCCCCCAGACCTGCCACGAAATATGCTTTGTCGGGTCCACTTTTTCACTATCAAAGAAGAGATCCTGCGCCTGGCATGGGCAAAGGGTCCCATTGACTTTGACGGTGCTATAATTCGGATCTACCCTGATGTCTCAAGACAAACTAGGACTCTGCAAGGTCTTATGCAGCCCCTCCTCGTAGTGATCCCTGCAGCATAGGCCATGTATCAGTGGGGACACCGACATTTGATTGTGCGAAAGCAAGGATCCGAGTTCTACCTTCGCTCACCAGATCAACTCTCTGACCTGTTCGGCTTCCTGGATCAACCGCCCATCAGTGTTCCTAACTGGCAAGATTTTTTACTTACCCATGAAGCTCTCGGTCCACCCCTGCCAAGACCACAACGGCTCCCAGTCAGGAGGCCCCTAGGTCCCACCCGACCTAATCTGAAGCGTGACATCTACCTCAAGAGCATGGTTGGTAAGACAATTTGTACTGTGTCCCTGCACTCTAGTTCGTAGTTAGTCGATAATTCGCTGTAACCAGGTCTATACCAACCCGACATTTCTAGACTTTCGGGGTACCACACTTTGGTGTCCGTGTTATGAAGCAGTGAAAAAAATTCACTGCTTCATTCTCCGGCATTCACAGTGGAGATCGTTCTCCTCTGTGTGCCAGTTTATGAAACTTTGTAGCGATCTACAAATGCTTCAAACAGTGAAGAACACCCCCTGATACTGGAATCTCGTGAGACTTTAGGAGATTACAGTACCAGAAATTCACAGAAACATGGAGATGTCCGTTTACTAAGCAGTGATAAATTATCACTGCTCAATACACAGACAGACGGCATGGTTAATGTTAATAAAATAAAGAGCCCCCCTACATTATATATATATATCTATATATATAGATATATATCTATATATATAGATATATATATAGATTTATATAAATATATCTATCTATATAGATCTATATCTATATATATATATATATATATCTATATATAGATATATATATATACGGTATATATATATATATATATAGATATATACGGTATATATATATATATATCTATATAGATATATAGATATATATATATATATATCTATATACACATATACATACAAATATTTTATATATATGTATATATATGTATACACATAAATATAAGAGGGGGACATGGTTACTGTCTTGGGGGGGTCTGAACGAGGCATAAGGAAGTTAATAATCTTCCTCCTTCCTCCTCCGATCCCCCCAGATTCCCTCTTCACTACCCGATTCTCCACCTCTGAGCTGGTGAATTGGGAGTGTGAATTCTGACACAGATCGCCAGTGAAGCGCTGAGATCGCAGCTTCATTAACTGGTTGTTTCTGTGTCAGTCAATGAGGATTCTTAGTGTGAGGAGATCATCGGTGGGAGAACATGTTCAAACACGTTCTCCCCGATTATCTCTGTTTCATAAACTGTTTATGGACTGTGGTCAGTGGCGATCCTCTGGATCACCACTGTTCACTGCTTCATAAATGCATACCTTTGCCCGGTGGCCCACTGTACAGTGTTTTAGCTAGTTGTCCCTACGGCTACACCTCCAGGACATTGGGTGAGGGTATAGATATCCAGGGGTCCTACCTTAGCTGAATCAGGCCATCTGGCTTCTATTAAACAGTTCCACCACTATTTGTTGGGTCTTCAATGCCTATTCGCTCTCCCTGATCCGTCATACTCTTTACCGGGATACAGGCGGGGAGACTGCTTTGCAGGTGATATGGGTTGCTGGACAGGCCTTGTAACGCGCCACCTCCACACTACCTGAGTTAGAACTGGCTGGCTACCTGCTGACACCACTGGGAAATACCTGGTGGGTACATGCACCCGATCCGCTCACAATCTTTCCTGCCCCTTCTCTTCCCCCCCATAAGGGACCTTACCGGTTTGCATTTCTATCTTGCCAGAGGGGGAGGCGAGGCCTGTCTGGTGACTGTGTCTTTATTGAAGTGGGGACAGCCCTGCTGATTGCTGGGTCAGCATCGGTACCCTTTTACGGGGTCCATACATGTCCACGTTAGGGTCCTCCATCTTGGTGACCCAGGATCTGGTACAAAGGTAGCACATAGTAGTGTTCCCCCTCACTGTTGCCCATTTGGGTACTGTGCCATTCTCACTGCCACCCCCGGGGCACCACCGCAGACTGGTCACGGTTGATGGCCATCTATTAGCGACACTGCTGCTCCCATGTCATGCTGTTATTGTGTTATATTGCTATTTTATTGTTGTATGATTTGCCTATTTACTCAGTTATAATGTGTTCCTTGTTGCTCTCTTCCTGTATACCTCCAAATATATTGTTTTTTTTTTTTTTGTTTAAACCTGAACCCTACTGCCCACTTTGGGCACCCTCCACCGCCTCTACCACCCCCAACTATGGCGGACTCCCACTCAATTACCTGTGTGCTGAGTTGGAGTCCTCAGTTTCCTGACATCTTAGATAGATCCCCCCTTACCACTCCTCCCCCGAACCCCCTCGTCCCCTCCTCCCATTCCCCCTTGTCTCAGATTTCTCTACTTTTTCTCACTTGTCCTCTCTCCTTTCCTGCCCTCTACTTACCTACTCCAATCTCAACCTCTCGCCCAGGTGCACTACTCCGGCAGGGGTGGAATCCCACACTGTATTGTGGTCACATTCTGGCTAGATGACACTATGGGTCTCCTCAAGATCACCTCCCTCAATGTACAGGGCTTAAACATGCCTGAAAAACGCTGTCAGCTTTTGACTGGGCTGTGGAAGGGCAAGACTGAAGTCACTTTCCTCCAGGAAACACACTTCCGCCGTGATCAAATCCCTAAGCTGACCAATGGGACATTCCCCACGGTGTATCACAGTGTCTCTCCCATCTCCAAATCCAAGGGGGTGAGCATTTTGTTGGCCAAGTTGGTCCCTTGGATCTTTGAAGCGCAGCAGACAGATGAGTTGGGTCGCTTCCTCATACTGAAGGGAAGGGTGTTTGAAAACAGGTCACTTTTGCCAACGTCTACTTTCCAAATGTGGATCACCCACAATTTCTGCAGAAGCTTCTCCCTGAAATCCTGGAGTTTACAGGGGGGCTCCTAATCTTTGGAGGTGATCTTAATTTTGCTATGGACCCCCTTTTTAATGTCTCACGGAGTTCTTCCCACCTCCCTTTCTCTCGTCTCAAGCGCTTAAGGCGGACCTGCACACTCTGCACCTGGTCGACCCCAGGAGGTTGTTGCACCCCCAGGACTGTGCCTATTCCTTCTTCTCTCCGGTGCACCAAACCTACTCGTGGTTAGACTATCTTCTGGTCCCGCATAAGGACCTCTCAAGAGTAGTGTCCACCAGCATTGATGTTATCTCTCTCTCAGACCATGCCCCGATTCATTTGACCCTCCAACTGGGTCCTGTTACCCAGACTCCTCCATCCTGGCGATTGAACGAGTCTCTGCTCGAATCGGCAGAGATATGTGCCAAGCTCCTGGCCACCATGCGTGAATACTTTGCCATCAACTAGGCCTCGGTCACCAATACCTTAGTGGTGTGGGAGGCCCACAAAACAGTGATCCAGGGTGCATTGATCAAAACAGGAGTCCGACTTCAGAGGGAAAGGTCTCGCCGCACAGAGGAACTTTTTGTCCAGATACACAAACTAGAATGCTCCCACAAGGCCAGCCTAGCACGCTTTACATACCAGGATCTCCTTAGGGTTTGTGAGGAGCTTTGTGTGCTCCTATTCCACAAAACAAAGCAATAACTAGCACGGGCCCACCGTACTATGTACGAATTCTCAAACCAGGCACGTTACTGGCTAGGGCGCGGGGAGGTCCACGCACAAGCACCTACATCTCCCACATCTTGGGCTCTTCAGGGCAGAAGCTCCATACGTCCTCTGACATGGCGACGGAGTTCAGATCCTTCTACGAGGGCCTATACAATTTAGATTGTTCCCCCACTCCGGACCCCCCTCTTGGTGGCGTGACGACTCCTCGGTCCTACCTCGCCTCTTCGGGCATGCTATCTCTCCCTCTCGCAGCTCGAGAGGAGCTGGAGGAGTCAATTACGGTTGCGGAACTGGGGGTGGCCCCTGGCCCAGATGGCTTCACCCCGAGCTATTACAAAGTCTTTTTTGAGACCCTATCTCAACTGCTGGTCTCGGCGCTGAACTCGATCACAGAAGGGGAGTCATTCCCGACTGACAAATTCCGAGCTTACATCTCTCTTATCCCGAAAGAAGGGAAGGATCCATTGCGCTGCAGGAACTATCGCCCAATAGCACTCTTGAATATGGATCTGAAAATATTTGCCAAAATTTTGGCAAATAGGCTACTCCCACACATCCCGAGTCTTGTCCACAGAGACCAAGCAGGTTTCGTGCCCCTTCGTGAACCACGAGACAATACCATCCGGGTGGGGAACTTAATCCATGCAGCCAGGTCCTTGAAACAGTCTCTTCTCTTGGTCCACGGATGCAGAGAAAGCCTTTGACCAGGTGAACTGGTCCTTCATGCGAGCCACTCTAGAACACGTTGGGTCTATGATCCTCCATGCTGAGTTGGATACTATCCTTCTATTCGAACCCCACCGTCGCAGTCAAGGTCAATGAAACAAGATCTGACTTCTTCAATATCCATAACGACACACAACAGGGCTGTCCCCTGTCCCCCTTAATTTTCATACTGGCCCTAGAGCCCTTCTTGTGCACGGTTAGAGCGGATTCTGCCATCTACGGCTTTCAGAAAGCTTCTGGGATGCACAAAGTGGACGCATTTGCGGATGACCTGATCTTTTTCCTAATGGACTCACTAACCTCCCTTCCGCAACTCTTTCAGTCCCTAATGGTTTACGGTGCCCTCTCTTTTTTCCAATTTAATATATCCAAATCGTCTGAGCTGAAGATCATGGGGGGGGGAACCTTATCACATCACTTCGCCCGGAGTTTCCCTTTCACTGGGCAACTGACTCGATTCGCTACCTGGGTGTCGATATCACCCCCGACCCCTCCACTCTTTATTTGGTGAACTTCTTACCCTTACTTACCTGCCTCAAAACAGATCTTCTGCATTGGCACTCGCTCACATTAACGTGGTTTGGTCGTTGCAATGCCTTCAAGATGATTATACTGCCCAGGGTGCTGTACATGTTGCAAGCTCTTCCCATTCGCCTTCCTCCAGTGTTCTTTAAACAGGTGAACTCAATGTTCAGAGATTTCATCTGGTCCTACCGCAAATCTCCTATTAGGTTGATTTTGCAAAGCATAGGGAAGGAGTTGGTCTCCCAGATGTGAAAGCCTATTACAGGGCTACACACCTCAACAGGTTGGTGGACTGGCATTGTCAGGTACACATTTAGACATACTTCAGTGTCAGTTCTGCCCTCTCCTATGGTACCAGTATTGGGCAACCCGGAATCCCCTCCAGGTCTTCAGAATCCCCACTTCCAGCGTTTAGTCACAAGTGTGAATCTCCGCTTATGCGACCTCGTGGGTGCCGATGACCGACTCACCCCCTTGGAAGGGGTATCTGCCACGGATCCCCCGCTGAACTTCTGGAGCGGTTTCCAGCTACGCAACTTTATGCGTGGGTGTCTACGGATGCAGGGCGCTTCTCGCCAACTTACAGAACTGGAAGAACTGTGTTGCCAGGGGAACCAGTCTGCCATGGCCTCTCAATAATATATGCATCTCTGATTCTGCCGGCGGATGGATATACCCCACCCTTCCTAACCAAATAGGAATCAGACTTGGGCACCCAGTTTACGGACTCTCAGAAAGAGAAAATCCTTCATTTCTCCCAGAAGTCCTCCATAGCCACAAGGATCCAGGAGACAGGTTACAAAATCTTGACCAGATGGTACAGAGTGCCTACCACTTTGCACCGCTTCCTCCCGCAGGTCCCAGTGTCTGTTGGCGCTGCAGAGATGCTGAAGGGACAATGCTGCATACCTTCTGGGATTGTCCCAAACTTGCATCCTTTTGCCGCAAAGTGATCTGCACAGTCAAGCACCTGACCAAGTGATGGGATACACCTTTCAAATATGATGCAAATCCTGGTTCATATCCTGCTTTCATATTGCCCCATCCCTGGGCTTGTTAGGCCCAGGGGAAGGACTTAACCCTGCTACACTACCTGGAAAGTTCCAAGCTACGTTACCTTATTCCACCGAATATTATATGTTGTATTACAGTCTATCTCACGGTTTCATTCATTGCAGCACATGTTCCTTGACCATCTACATAAATATATCTAAGACACCTTAGTGTGCACTAAGCCCTATCAATAAGTATACGCTGTTATGACCACATACTCTGTGCAACGCCGGGCCCATTGTTTTCGGACCCAGCCTCCGATTATTTACCTATTTGAGATACTGTAAATACTATTTTTCTTGATTGTTACGTGTAACTTTCTTTGGTATATAAAGGAATTATAAAAAAAAACTCTGATGGGACCCTGATGTAAAGGGGGACTCTGATAGAGACTCTGATGTAAAGGTGGACTCTGATGGGGATCTTGATGTAAGGGGGGACTCTGAGGACTCTAATGTGGATTCTAATGTAAGGGGGACTCTTATGGTGACCTTAATGTAATGGGGAATTCTGATGATGACTGTCACGTACCTGGTTGTTGAGCCTGACACGAAGAGGAAGGCCTCTCATACAGCCCTGGCACGGGGGCCACTGATAGTGGAACAGTAGCCGCAGGAGCACGGCAAGGTGTCTGTGATCAGTTCAGTAGTCTCAGGTGGTAGTAGCTGATAGGAAACAGGAACAGCAGACAGCACAAAGATGTAGCAGGCTGGACAGGCACGTGGCAGACAGACTGGTACAGAGCTTGGCTGGCTGCCTATGCAGGGCAGGCAATGGAGGCCAGATGACCGCGTACAGGTCTAAAGGAGCTGTAGCAGGCTGGATGAGTGGAATGCAGGCAAGCCGGTTCAGTAACAGACAGGCAGATCAGGCATAAACTGCAGGCAGAAGAGTAGTCAGGTCACAGGCCAGTGTCAGCAAAAGTGAGGCAGATCAGGCACAAACACTAAGCAGAATCAGAATCCCAGGACAAAGCCGAGGTCAGGGCAGGTAGCAGAAAAATATTGTCAGGAGCAGTGGCGGCCCATCCATAGGGGGCGCATGGACGCCGCCCCCCCTCCAGGCAGTCACAAAAAAAATGTCCAAAAAAAAAAATTTTTAAAACTGGCCCTTTAAAAAAAGAAAAAATACAAAAAAAGGTCCTGAAGTGCACTGTGTTCGGACGCCAGACACAGTGCGACGCCGGACACTTATGGGAACCACCATGTCTATGCAATCACGAGATTGCAGATGAGGCTCTTCATTTGCGGGCGTTTAGCCCGTCTTGCGGCGCTTTCCGAAGCGCTGAGTAGCTTGCGGCAGTTTAATTGACATCGGAGTTTGATGTCACTTCCTGTTTTCTCTCTCCCATTGTGCCCGAGAGAGAGGAAACAGGAAGTATGAGAGGAGCGGACCTCTCCATCACTGCTGGAAGGAGACACCGCTGGAGAGGACAACACACAGCAAGGTAAGTCACAGGGGTTTGATGTGACACAGACAGGCTGCTGCATTTGGTGGTGACACAGACGGCTGCATTTGGTGGTAACACAGGTTGCTGCATTTGGTGGGGACACAGGCTGCTGCATTTGGTGGGGACACAGGCTGCTGCATTTGGTGGGGACACAGGCTGCTGCATTTGGTGGGGACACAGGCTGCTGCATTTTGTGGAGACACAGGTTGCTGCATTTGGTGGGACACAGGCTTCTGCATTTGGTGGGACACAGGCTGCTGCATTTGGTAGGACACAGGCTGCATTTGGTGGGACACAGGCTGCATTTTGTGTGACACAGGCTGCATTTTATGTGATACAGGCTGCATGTAAGGAGGGACTCCGCTGGGTGCACCTGATGTAAGGACAGACTCCGCTGGGGACACCTGATGGCATCTGGTGGCAGGCGACGTGGCTAGTGACACGCTCAGGGCTCCCACTGATTCTGCATTATAGTGAGCTGAATTATTTCATTTTATATAACAATGTAATAATATAAATAATGCGATTCAATCATCCTGACAACATAACAACCATGGTGCCGGGATGATTGAAGTGCTAACACCAGGTGTTTGGAATATCTTTATCTGCTGATTGTTAAACTTTCTAGAATACACATATTTCTAATGTTGTGTAGGATCTGAGCCTGCTGTTCCTCCATCCCTCTCTCCCACTCCCTCCATCCCTAGTTCATCTCAGACGCTAACCACACCACCTTAGAGCCACGCCCACTATTTCACTGAAACCACGCCCATTTTCACTAAGTGGGAGGGGTTAAAAAGGAAGGGCTGGGTCTGGCACCCCCCCATCCTAAAAATTCACCACCTGCCACTGGTCAGGAGCAAGCCGGGTCAAGGATCAGGAATAAGCACACAGAACGCTGTAGACCAAACAGTAATTAGCCAGAGCATTAGCCCCATTTTAAATAGGACGTTTGGCGCCAGTCTTGGTGACAGGCATGTGCCTGGGAATGCACACATCTGCTCACATCTGGGAATCTGTGCGTGCACGTGTGCCTTCATCTGCTCATGTCTGTGCACATCCAGTTCCAGCCGGCGCATGTGCATACGTATGTGCCTGGGAACCCCATTTGTACAATAGGGAAGACTTCCCTCACAATTACCCTGATATAAGAGGGGATTCTGATGGAGACCCTGATGTCAGGCCTGATTCACACCTATGCATTTTTAGTGCTTTTTGCATTTTGCAGATTTGCACTACAGTCCATTTAACATGGTTTCCTATGGAACACGTTCTGTAGTGCAAATCTGCAAAAAGCACTAAAAATGCATAGGTGTGAATCAGGCCAAAGGGGGGATTCTGATATAAAGAGTCGAAATCGTGTGATGCTGATTACAATTTTTTTTTACTTTCACCCCCTTCCTGCCCAAGCAAAGTTGTCAGTGCTGTCACACTTTGAATGACAATTACTCAGTCATGCAACACCGTACCCAAATAAAATTTGTATCACTTTTTTGAGACAGATAGAGCTTTCTTTTGGTGGTATTTATTTACCACTGGGTTCTTTAGTTTTTGCTATATAAACCAAAAACCATATTGAAAGTTTTGAAAAAAAAGCTATTTAAACTGCATGGATCAGATCTTTTGTGCCTTTGCTTTGGTCAATATATCCGGACTCTCTCTGCTGTGTTTTCCTGTGAAAGACTTTTGCTTGGCTGACTTCCCTTCTGGTTCCGGATCCCGTTTGCTGTACCCGACTTCGCTGATCTCTGGACTCCTGTTTCTCTGGATTCTTCTGACTACCCGTCCTGCTTACCGAACTCTGGCTATGTTTTGACTATGTTTGCTCTGTTTATACCATTTTATTGAATAGTGTGATTTTTACTGCACTTCTGTCTGTCTGATTCATGGTTCCTGACAGTAGGCGAAGACTAGGAATTCAGAAGATGCAGGCAATGCACTTGTTGGTAATATTTTTTCCAGATTGGATGAGCAGGATCACTGCATGGATCAGTTTGCCATAGTGTTATGGATGCTCCTGAGTTGCACTGCTCACCTGGATCCACTGAAGCTGTTTCGGTTCAACCTGTGTTGCAGGCCATCCCTGCTGATGCTCCAGTCTCTGTGCAGGCACCCACCTCGAATATTACCTCTATAAGAGGTATGTCTGGTTGTGCTTTGCTTCCCCATCGATTTGGGGGCGATCCAGTTTAATGCAGAGAGTTGGAATATAACCAGATAACCAGGTTGGGATATACTTTGAGATGCTGCCCCAGGAGTTTTCCATGGAGAGAAGCAAAGTAGGCTTCATGATTTCTTTGCTTTCTGAGAGAACCTTGGCCTGGGCAGACCCTCTATGGGAGATGCAAAACACTGTTGTCCTGAGTTTGTGGCTTCATTTAAAAGGGTATTTGACGTTCCCGCACGCTCCACTTCTGCAGCCAAGAGCCTCATGTCCATCAGAGTACGAGAACTGTTGCCGATTACGCCATTGAATTCCGTACTCTGGCAGCAGAGGTTGCTTGCAACAATAAGGCCCCCACGGCTGCCTTTTCTCTTGGATACCATCAAAGATGAGATAGCAGCCCGAGACATACCCACTGAGTTTGGAGAGGTTGATCACGTTTGCCGTTCTTATTGACTCCAGACTCCGAGAGAGACCTTCCTTTAAGGAGCACTTGCGGAAGCCTCCTGTACGTTTTGCTCCAAGCTTTGCAGTCCCTCCCGCGCCTCACTCACCTCCCCATACCTTCTGGTACCGAGTCTGCCAGTGAGGTAGAACCCATGCAATTGGGCTTCACACATCTCTCTGCTGATGAAAGGGTCTTTAGGAGGAACAAGAGATTGTGCCCTTATTGTGTCCAGGCAGGTCACTTCCTAAAGTATTGTCCTACCCGTCCGGGAGAACGCTTGCACCTGAGGTCCTGTAGGGGACAGACCTTAGGTGGCATTGTTTCGTTCCCAGTTATCCAGAAGCATAAGCCCTTGGTTCCGGTGACCCTTTCTTGGTCTGAGTCATCCATCGAGATACAGGCTGTAATCGACATTGGGGCTGCAGGCCTGTTCATTGATGGTGCCTTTGTGTCTAAGCATTTGATTCTGCTGCAGCTTCGTGTTACTCCACTTGCCATTGAGGCTATTGATGGGCAGCCTGCCCATGTGACTCAAGAGACTGCTCCATTGACCTTGGGGCTCTTCACCATGAGATAATCCAATTCCAAGTAATTTCCTCACCTCATTTCCCAATGGTTATTGGTTATCCTTGGTTACAGAGGCACAACTCCTCTTTTGATTGGCTTCATGCTGAGGTTCTTTCCTGGTCACCAATATGCAGGAAGACATGTTTTCAGAAAGTGGCTAAGGTCTTGTGCACCTCTTTACTCCCCTCCCTGCCAGAGGAGTACCGCAAATTTAGTGATGTCTTTGACAAAGGTCAAGCTGGTAGTTTGCCTCCACACTGGTCATATGATTGCGCAATTGACCTTCAACCTGGTGCCACACCCCCTCGTGTCCTGGATTACCCTTTGTCTGTATCGGAGGACAAAGCCATGGAGTATGTTGCCGATGCACTTTCTCGAGGATTCATCCATAGATCCTCCTCCCCTGTTGGTGCTGGTTTTTTCTTTGTGAACAGAGTGGTGAACCGAGACCTTGTTTTTGTTATAGGGGTCTCAGTCGCTTCACAATTAAGAATGCTTATCCGATTCCATTGATTACGAAGTTATTTGACCGCCTCAAGGGAGCAAAGGTTTTCACAAACTTTGATTTGAGAGGGCTATACAATCTCGTGAGGATCAAGGAGGGCGATTAATGAAAAAAATTAATTTTAATGCCAGAACTGACCATTATAAATACCTTGTAAATTCTGTTTGGTCTTTGCAATGCTCCGGCAGTTTTCCAGAAATTTATCAACAATGTCCTCCAAAATTTGTTGCAGCTATGTGTGGTGGTTTATCTCGACAATATCCTCATATTTTCCAATTCCCTAGAGAGCCACCACATAGATGTTTGTTGTGTGCTTCAGAGGCTGAGAGATAATAACCTGTATTGTAAATTGGAGAAGTGTGAGTTTCATCGTTAACAGGTTAAATTCCTGGGTTATGTCATTTCCACTGCTGGTTTTTCTAAGGAACCCAGAGAAACTTTTGGCAGTTCTACAGTGACCCTGACCCGTGGGTTTACGTCCATTGCAATGTTTTCTTGGCTTTGCCAATTATTAATCGGAAGTTTATTTGTAACTTCTTGTCTCTGGTCAAACCCCTGACTGATATGACCAGAAAGGACGATAAGCCACAGGATTGGTTTCTAGATTCCATTAATGCCTTTGAGAGTCTGAAGGCTGCCTTTGTTTCTGCTCCTGTGTTGGTACATCCTGATCCTACTGTACCTTTCATCCTTGAGGTTGATGCATCTGAGACTGGAGTTGGTGCCCTGCTGTCTCAACGTCCTACCTCTGAGAGATCTATGCATCCTTGTGGCTACTTTTCCAAGAAATTGTCTCCTGCGGAATGCAATTATGAGATTGGGGACATAGTTGTTAGCGATCATTTTAGCCCTTAAAGAATGGAGGCATGAGGGGTGTTTCCAAGATGGCGCCGGGAGCAGAAGTGTTTTAGACGAGCTCCCATTTCCGGCCTATGAGCCTGTCTCTATCCTGGTGCAGATTGACTATTTACAGCCCACTCTTCTCTGGACTATCTGCGCTTGTGTGGGCGATGACCAAGGGAAAACGTGTCTGCCAGAAGAAGAGTACAGCGACCACTGTGAGTACCTTGCCCGTGCCGGAGCCTACCATCCAGCTCAGTGCACAGCATGGAGACCCAGACTGACTCCCTGCCTGACGGCACCAATCAGGCCGGCTCTGCAGCCTTTGACACCCTGATGCTGGCCATCACGACATGCCAGTCCACACTTACGGTAAAAATAGACCACGTACAAATCGAAACGGCCCTTATCCGTAGGGACATGGACAAATTTCGGGACTGGGTGACGCAGGTGGAGAGAGGGGTTGCTGAGACGGAGGACGTACAGAGGGACCACCATGTGGACTTACAGGCACTGAAACTCAAGGTCAAATACCTAGAGACCAGAGCAGAGGGCACTGAAAATCGGAACCGCTGCAAAAATTTGCGGGTCCTGGGCCTCCCTGAGGGCGCTGAGGGGTCCAATCCCATGACTTTCATGGAACAGTTGCTTCCAACCCTACTACCCAGAGCTAAATTCTCCCTGCACTTCTCTATTGAACGTGCCCACCGAATGTCAGCTACTAGAGGCCCCGCCATGCACTTTCATCTTAAAACTTCTGCACGGAACCGGGACATGGTGCTCCGTGCTGCACGCGTGCAGTCTTCCCGGACTATTCTGTGGAGACACAGTGCCAACGCAAGTTATTTGACCATATGCATGCCAAGCTGAGGCAGAAGGAGATCAAGTACAGCATGCTCTTTCCTGCCAAATTACGGGTCCAAGATGGCGAACGTGTACAGTTCTTTACCTCACCTAGAGAGCTGCCGTGTGGGCTGACACGATCCAAAAACGACGACCTACCCTGTGTGTTGTTATTGTTCCTTAGATTATCTGATTGCTTCTATAACCACAATGACCATTGTTTTTCATCCCTGTTGTTCTCTCCGGGAGACCTGGGAATCCCACTTCTTGCTATATTTCCTGGTCATAAACCCTCCCTGGCTATTGAACCTGGACTAGCATCCTGCAGACTTTGCCTGGGAACACTGCACACTATACAGTGACAAATCCCTGTCTCACACTGGGGTATCTCCTCCACTCCGTCGCCTGGGGACTCGCAGGGTCCCCGGACACCGCTGCTTTCCCTTTCCCCCCTAACAGATGAGGACTTTTCCTGGCGGGGGATGTGGCAGTCTGTGGGTCTATGTGGTGAGTCCCCCCGGGGCTCTGGGGTTTGGATGCCCTTATAGCCAGTGGGATCCTATGCCATCCTCTTGAGCCGTCACCTGCAATGTACCCGGGGACCCGGGTGTTTGCAGCTGCAGGTCACGGAGCGAGTCTCGTGGTTAATGTTTTAGTAACAACCAACAGTTCATTTAAGTTTGTGCCCCTGGGGATCCAGGTGATCTACACCACCAATCCTTGCCGGATTAGGTTATGTACAACAACGGTGTCATCGACGTTGATTTAACATCTTTTTTACATCCTTAGCCACACACGAGATGGGTGGAGACCCACTGCTGATGGCTCCTCCACATGCAGCTGAGAATCCACTCCCCACCTCTCTTGTGCAGATTGGCCAATCAGGCATGACGTTGACGGGGGACGAATGGGAGTATATAGTAGCCTTGGAGCAGCTGATGGTTCATTTGCTTGACTCAATCACAAGGAAGCACACACGGATCCCACACACAGGTTACCCTCTTCGCTGGGAGATCAGCCATCCTCTTTTGGTGTTTTCTTCCCTCTATTTGGTTTTATTTCACATACAACCCCTCATGTAGTCCCATTGTGGGAACATAGACATTTTGCCACATTATTATTATTTTTACACATTTAATTAATCCCTTTTTGACACATTTTTTCTAGGAACACTATGCACTTTTTGTGCACACATAGTCTATTGGATCATGCTGTGACCACTGTGTTGGGTTCCGGGCGCTGTTCTCCGTCCTTGGATGGTTCCCCCATATCAACCCCAAGGGAGATATCATGCCTGTTACCCCCGTCTTCCTTGGCGGATAACGGACCTGGCCTTGTGCTGTGTAGTAAGTATCCCAATCTACCTCCACCTTGTTGGGATATAATCCCTCTGTCCTCCCTTATTCTAAGGGCATTATCATTAATCCCTGTTTATTTCAATCCCAGTATATTACTTTACAACACCCCTGATGAATGGCTGTAATGCCAGGAAACACGTTGAGTGTCACTAGATGCCAACAGTTGTCTCTATTACATATGTCTTTCAATCGATTTATTATTCCATGTATATTTGCCATGTCTATTTTTCATCTGTATTGCATGCTATGAGCAGCATATTTAGTGTAAGTCTTGTGACTACCTATCTATTTGATATAAAATATCTGATATGTATTCTATATTGTAATAAATAAATCATGCACTGTAACTTCATTTCTATGTTGTTATTTTCTCCTGACATGGCGTTATCTCATTTAAAGTCCCACAAACTCTTCCTTTCTACCTGGCGAGCTGGTATTGTTTTGGGGATACAAACCATCCTCCTCCGTTGGGGGTTGGGTGGTGGGTAGAGTGGAGGGGATAGTTGGATGTGTTGGGCCACTTTTGCTGGCGCTAAGTTGAGTGTTTTAGTATATCTGACAGTACTCATTGATGTTTTTCTGCCTGATACTGCATGCTTCTCTGGATGTCTCTTCTGCTCTTTCCGGATCCAGGTGTCCAGCCTGTTGAGGCTTGATTTCCCTTTCCATTCTTCCTTGCTTCCAATGCGATATAATGTCTTCTCCTGGAACACAAGAGGCCTAAACTCTACAATTAACCGCTTGCCGACTGCCTCACGCAGATATACTGCGGCAGAAGGGCTTGTACAGGCAAAATCACGTACCTGTACGTTCCCCTTTAAGAGGCGGCCGGCGGCGCGCGCGCGCCCGCAGCAGGCTCCGTGAGTCGGGTCGCGGGTCTCGCGGACTTGATCGCCACGGGGATACCCACGATTGCCTCACAGGGAGGAAGAACAGGGAGATGCTAATGTAAACAAGCATCTCCCCGTTCTGCCTAGTGACAGCGTCACTGGATCTCTGCTCCCTGTCATCGGAGCAGAGATCAGTCACATGTCACACACAGCCATGCCCCTCACAGTTAGAAACACGCCCCTAGGACACACTTAACCCCTACACTGCCACCTAGTGGTTAACCCCTTCACTGCCAGTGTCATTTACACAGGAATCAGTGCATTTGTATAGCACTGATTGTTGTATAAATGACAATGGTCCCAAAAATGTGTCAAAAATGTCTGATGTGTTTGCCATAATGTCGCAGTCACAATAAAAATCGCTGATCGCCGCCATTTAAAAAAAAAAAAAAAATTAATAAAAATGCCATAAAACTATCCCCTATTTTGTAAACGCTATACCTTTTGCGCAAACCGATCAATAATTGCTTATTGCGATTTTTTTTTTTACCAAAAATATGTAGAAAAATACAATTGCGGCCTAAATTGAGGAAAAAAATTAGTTTTTTTATATATTTTTGGGGGATATTTATTATAGCAAAAAGTAAAAAAATAATGCGTTTTTTTCAAAATTGTCGCTTTTTTTTGTTTATAGCGCAAAAAATAAAAATCACAGGGGTGATCAAATACCACCAAAACAAAGCTCTATTTGTGGGAAAAAAAGGACGTCAATTTTGTTTGGGAGCCACGTCGCACGACCGCGCAATTGTCAGTTAAAACAACGCAGTGCCGAATCACAATAAGTGCTCTGGTCAGGAAGGTGGTAAATCCTTCCGGGGCTGCAGTGTTTAAGAGATCCCTGGTTATTAGTTATTAAAACGTATGGCCCTCATATCTGTGTGCTCCAGGAGACACACTTGACTGGCAGTAAGACCTTTAGCCTAAAGAAGCCTTAGGTGGGACACCACTACCATTCTACATACTCCAACTTTGCAAGGGGAGTAAGTGTACTGCTCCTCAAGACACTCCCTTTTAAACTCCTTGACCTGGCCCTGGAACTGGAGGGTAGATATGTGATAATCCATGCACTAATCCACTGTCTCCCATGGGTTATAGTGGGTCTTTACCTACCACCTGCTGCCTCCTTCCACGTGCTGAATCTGATCACAGCTAAGAGAGCAGAGTTCTCTACTGACAATGTGGTCCTACTGGGAGATTTCAATCTGGTCCCGGACTCGAGGTTGGACAGACTCATGGCTACTGGCACCACCTGCCAAGGTTTGGCAACTTGGGCTGACACGTATGGTTTGAGTGATATTTGGAGGTGGAAAAAACCCAAACTCGTGCCTTCACTTGTCACTCCACCTCGCACAGAACTTTTTCCCGCATCAACCTGGCCTATTCTGGGGGCTCTGTCCTACCCAGAGTTCGTGACATTGTAATTTTGCCCCGGGGTATTTCGAACCACGCTCTGCATTTTTTGACCCTGGACCTGTCTGTCGCCCCCTCGGACAGACTGGAGGCTCTCCGGGTTTTGGGTCTCGGATGCGGAGGTGGAGTTGAGATTTAAGCGAGAGATGGAGACGTATTGGAGGGTCAACGCTGGCTCGGCCTCTGCATCCTCTGTATGGGATGCTTTCAAGGCATACTCCAGGGGACAGTACCAGACCATCATAGCTGAGGTTTGAAAGGAGCGTAGAGCAGAACTTACCGGCCTAGAGGCAGAGGCTGCTAGACAGGAAGCTCTATATGTCAGATCCCAAGACCCCAATGTTATGCCCGCCTACAATCCCTGTCCAGAGAGATTCTCCTTTTAAGAACAACCTTGACGCAAAAGAAGTTACTCCATCAGACCCAACGAATATTTGAGCAGTGGGAAAAGACTGGGTGCCTGCTGGCCTGGCTCTCTAGGGAGCAGTTGGGCAGAATGGTGAACCGAGACCATTGTTCGGGTCCTTGCCCCGACGGTACTCTCCTCTCCACTCCGCCGGAGATTACCCAATGCTTTGCCTCCTACTACCAAACGCTTTATAGCTCCCGAGCTGGCTATGAACTCCACAAACTGACAGCTTATTTAGATATCACTAAGCTATAGATATCCCGGTTCTCACCTCGACTTATGCAGATAAACTCGATGCCCCTATTAAAGTAGAGGAGATTCAGACAGCACTAAAAATGATGCAGATGGGCAAGACCCCTGGCCCAGATGGCATACCGATTTAATTCTATAAGATGTACGCAGAAGACCTGACCCCTAAGCTCCAATCTTTACTGGCTAAATCCCTGGAAGTGGCAACACTTCCTGACACCATGCATTACGCAATGATAGTAGTCATTCCCAAACCAGGAAAAGACCCTACCCTATGCTCTTCTTATCGCCCTATCTCCCTCCTTGACGTAGATGTTAAAATACTTTCCAAGATCCCAGCTAACCGATTAAATACAGTCATTATGGCCTTAATACACCCTGACCAAACGTGCTTCACTCCAGGCCGAGGTACTGACATCAATATCCGCAGACTTCATACCCACATTGCTATAGCTGATCCTAATGACCCGGACGTGGTGGCCTCACTTGATGCCGAGAAGGCTTTCGTGGATCGTGTCAGCCCACACGGCAGCGTCTCTAGGTGAGGTAAAGAACTGTACACGTTCGCCATCTTGGACCCGTAATTTGGCAGGGAAGAGCATGCTGTACTTGATCTTCTTCTAATTTGGTGTACCGGGACTGTGGGGCTCACCCCTCTGTGACGGGCCCCATGAAAACCATGATCCAGGTGTGGCGACGCAGTCCTGAAACCGTCTTGTATCTCCCCGCATACCCTGTTATGGGGTAATCCTTTGCTTCCTCATGTATATAAAATCCCTGACCCTGCGGTGCAGGCTACGAGAGGAATTATTACCCTCAGACAGGTGAGAGGTGAAATTGCCTAATTTCAGGAGCTGCGAAGGACCCATCGCCTTCCGGGATCCTTTCAATTCAGATACTGGCAGCTGAGGCATGCCCATAGAGCCCAGTTCCCTACTCAGGTGATGCTCGAACCTGATTCATAGTTACATAGTAGGTGAGGTTGAAAAAAGACACAAGTCCATCAAGTCCAACCTGTTCGACTTGACTTGATTCGACTTGATTCGATTGAGCATCTCCTGATCTCTGGGGTTCTGGAGAAACCCTTGTCCTCCTTATACCTGTACTTGACAGTAGCACATCACGTTAAACTCACACGATCGCTGCACAGATGGAGAGTGGATATTCCCTCTCTGGGAGACGAGGAATGGGAAGACTGCAATACATCGTTTATTCCATCCATGATTGCGGCCAAAGACAGGATCATCCAGTTGAAGTTTCTGCACAGAGCATATTACACTCCGCAGAGTCTGTCTAGCATTTACCCCAGTCTTAGCCCACTGTGTACTAGATGCGCCCTTGAACTGAGTACCTTCTACCATATGGTCTGGTCCTGTCCCAAGCATCCGTCCATACTGGCGTGCAGTGGCAGACACTTTAGGGGATATCTGGGGGATAGACATACCTCTGGATCCCCTGATCTTGCTACTGAGCCATTTAGAAGACAATGAGGGGGACCGTTATGTCAAATTGTGCCTTACTTACTCCCTTTTTTATGCCAGAAGGGAAATCTTGCTAAGGTGGAAACTGAAGGACGCACCTTCCAAAGAATCATGGCAAAAGACGATCAATAGCATGTTACCACTCTACCAGATCACGTATGAGAGTAAAAATTGTCCGGGGAAATTTGATAAGGTTTGGTCGAATTGGATCGACGCCAGTGGATGATCCTCGGTAAACCTAACTCTCACCCCACCTTTGGGGCCCAGGGTTCAGACAGGTGTTTCCTGGTCCCCCCTCCCTCCCCTCCCCGAGGAGATCTCTGCTCATACCACTTTCTCTCCATGATCCCTAAACTCTGTCCCCCTGTCTACTTGCCCCCCCCCTGCTCACCTTCGGTATCATGCACCAGTTATCAATAGGTTAGGGAAGGAATACTTGCTCCTATCAGTTCCATACCCCTAACTGTAGTTCTTCAAATACAGTTGTAATAATATGTACTGTATGTTTACATTACTCTATATAAATATTTTGAAATTGAAAAAAAAAAATGAAGGCATCTCCTCAAAAGGTACCACTGGTTCTTATTCTGACTGACCATAAGAATCTCACATTCTTGTCTGAGGCTAAACGCCTCTCTCCCAGAAGGGCGCGATGGGCTCTTTTCTTGTCAAGTTTCAATTACATTGTCCCATTCTTACCCGGTACTAAGAATGTAAGGGCTGAAGCATTGTCACAACAGTTTTCCTCCGCTTCCAAGATGGAGTTGGATCCTGTTCCTGCGATTCCTCCCGATCGTATTCTGGCTATGGTTCTTAGCAGTCTCACTTCACCTCTTGCCGCTCAGATCCATTTTCCTCCTGAGAAACCTTGTGACTGCTGCTTTGTCCCTGAGAGAGTCTCCCCACTGTCGTGCTCCAGCCTTACCATTCTCCCAAGGCTGCTGGCCACCCAGGGAAGAATCAACCCATTTGGGCTATTTTCCAACAATTCTGGTTGCCTAGTCTATGCCTTCATAGCTGCTTGTTCCATGTGTACTCAAAGTAAAACACCAAGACACCTTCCAGTGGACCTCCTACAATCCATACCCAATGGAGAGAGGCCTTGGACCCACCTGTCTGTGGATTTCATTGTGGATTTACCCAACTCTCAGGGCATACAGTTATCCTTTATGGTGGTTGACCGGTTCTCTAAAATGTCTCATTGTATTCCTCCTAAGAAGTTGCCCTCATCCATAGAACTGGCTTCCATTTTTGCTCGGGAGATACTTTGCTTACATGGGCTACCCAAGGTTATCTCAGATAGGGGTAGCCAGTTTGTGTCCAGGTTTTGGTGAGCCTTTTGTGCACAGTTGGGAATTCAGCTTTCCTTCTCCTCTGCGTATAACCTGCAGTTTAATGGGGCCGCAGAACGAGCCAATCAGTCCTTGGAGCAGTTTTTACGTTGCTACATTTATGACCACCCTAACAACTGGTCAGACCTCTTACCCTGGGCAGAGTTTGCTCACAATAGTGCCATCAATACCGCTTCCATATTGTCTCCATTCATGGCGAATTATGGTTTTCAACCATCCATGTTGCCTGACTCATTTGTTCCTCAGAGCATTCCTGCATTGGAGCAGCATCTTCATGGTCTTCGTTCCACTTGGGTACAGCTCCAAGAGTCCTTGCAACGTGCCAATGATAGGTACAGACTCCATACTGACTGCAGACGCCTACCTGCGCCTTCCTATCAAGTTGGGAAAAGGGTTTGGCTGTCATTTCGCAACCTCCGACTCCATGTTTCCTCTTAAAAACTGGAACCACGGTTTATTGGGCCTTCCCGTATTTTCCGTAGGATCAACCCAGTGGCTTACGCTTTAGACCTTCCTTCTAACATGCGTATTTCAAATGTATTTCACGTCTCCTTATTAAAACCTTTTGTATGCAACCCCATTACCACCTCGGTACTACGTTCTCAACCTGTTCAGGTTGAGAACCATGAGATACAATCTATCATTGATTCCCGTAGGCGCATACAGTACCTGGTTCATTGGAAAGGGTATGGTCTGGAGGAATGCTCTTGGGTCTCATCCTCGGATGTACATGCTCCTGTCCTCCATCGTGCTTACCATAGACATTTTCCCCTCAAACCCGGTGGTCCTCCGAGGGGGAGGGATGATTGAGGAGGGGGTACTGTCGGGGCTAAGCTCAGTCCTTCCTTCTCAGAGCTCTGTGCTCAGCTGTCGGTTAATTGCCAGCACTCTTCATTCCACAATGACTCACCTGGTCTTCATTTCCTGCTCGTCAGCTAGCTCTCTTAGCTATTTAAACTGCATGGATCAGATCTTCTGTGCCTTCGCCTTTGTCAACATATCCGGACTCTCTCTGTTGTGTTTTCCTGTGAAAGACTTTTGCTTGGCTGACTTCCCTTCTGGTTCCTGATCCTGTTTGCTGTACCCGACTTCACTGATCTCTGGACTCCTGTTTCTCTGGCTTCTTCTGACTACCCGTCCTGGTTACCAAACTCTGGCTATGTTTTTAAAACGTTTGCTCTGTTTTAGACCATTTTACCATTTTATTAAATAGTGTGATTTTTTTTTTCTGCACTGCTGCTCAGTCTGAAAGTGTAGATGATTGCCTCACATCCAATACAAATATTGGCACCACATCCCTGAAGTATACAATATAAAGAACATATAGGGAACTGGGATTTTAAAGGTGCAGTAGGTGACACAAAATTTGTAAAAAATTCACATTTTATTTAGAAAAGTTGATAAAAACATATCTATAAAAAGGAGTTTACATTCAATGTAACAATACAATCTTTGATAGTGCAACTGAAGGAATTGTTTCTCAACATGTTTCACCACATGCCGTGGCTTCTTCAGGAGAGTAATATCTATCAGGCACTGAAGAGAATAATACAAAAATTACACAGTGAACAATAACAATATATAGAATAGTCAAAAAATCAATATGAGTACAAATCAAGAGTAATACCACATATCTGATCTGCCAATGCAATACTTCAGCCAAAGAGGGATTTATTTACCTGTATAAAGGTCTTTCAAGAAATTGAATAATAAATTGAATATAAACTCTAATGTTTGAACCGCTTAAATCAGGAAGCGAACCCAGCCAAAGGATCATCTGATGACCACAGAGAGTAAATAAGACCGCGTTTTTAACTGATGGAAGAGGTCCTAGAATGGGGATGGAGAAAGGAATAAAGGAATTTTCATTGTTGCCGGTTCACACCAGGGGCGGCACGACTTGCAGGTCGCCTCACACGACTGCCACGGCGACTTGCAAAACGACTTCTGTGTAGAAGTCTATGCAAGTCGCCCCAAGTCGCCCCCAAAGTAGTACAAGAACTTTTTTCTAAGTCGGAGCGACTTGCGTCGCTCCGATTAGAATGGTTCCATTGTACTGAACGGGACGCTACATGTCAGGCGACCTAGGACAAGTCGTCCTAGTGTGAACCGAGCCTGAATTCTTTGTTTTTTATCTTTTACTTTTTATTTTTATTAAGAAAAAAAAAGAAAAGAAAACAAAAGAAAAGAAAGGGTTGAGTACCTGTGATGAAGGTCTAATTTTAAACCACCAGTCCAAGCTACTTTTCTATATTGGTTAGTGTCTTCCCCCAAAGCAGAGCCCCAAGAGGGGAAAAGACAGCAAGGACACTAAAAAAACAAATACATTGAAATCAATCAAGGACCCTGAACCAAAGAAAGGGTCCCCCAATGACTGGCCTTATATTTCTTCATAATGACATTAAATACCTGGGTCAAATGGTGTATGAAGAAAATGACATCCTCCTCCTCTCAGGCTAGATCTGTATTGAACCACCACCAGAGTTCTTAAATACCCTCCCCCTCTCCAAATTTGGCGCCAAAAAATGGCGCCAAAGCCTAGCGGAGGGGCGGACGCTGCAGGGGCGTCTACCCATAGGCAGTAACACCGGAAGTGACACTTCTAGCTGAATCAGGAAGAGATATTTATCAATCAGATCAGTATAGTCAATGATGTAAGGCACACCAGAAGTGACACTAGTTGGGGCACCGGAAGTGATGAAACATCACCTCTGGGACTGTAAGCAGTGATGTAATTACATAGAGGCCAGAAAAGGCATAAAAAAAATTTATATGAAAATCCATTAATAAAGAAAGAAGTATAACCGGATGAGAAGGAAAAGTGACTGCAGCCATTTATGTGGACAAAGTCCAAATAAAGGTTAGGGGAAGATGCAATTGGCGCTAACCAGTGGAATTAAGCTTACCACTGTGATTGGCGCCCTGCGCGTGCGTATGGTCACCTAATCCTGGTGGGTGCTTCCTTAATGTGAAAAATAAAAAAATTTAGGACTCTTAGGGAGAAAAAAAAAATATCTTTTTCTCCCTTTCCTCTATTTCTGTTTATGTATTCAAAATTTGTCAAATGATGAAATCTATATAATTAAAAAGTAATCAAAAATCCCCATGGCCAGAAATAAAGTGAAAGCAGTTCAGATAGGGTGTACATAGGAGCCTAACAGAGGGTCCCAACACATATCAACTAACAGTGGAAAGCAAAGGTGACCACTCAAGGGAGCAACTGAAAAAATGACCAAACAAAATCCCTAGAGGAAAGGCTTGAAGCTAATAGATTCATTGAGCCCGTGAGATGAAGTGGCAGCCAAGGAGTGGATCCACCTCGTCTCCTTCTGTAAAAGAATCCTATCTACATCTCCCCCCTCTCCTGAGTAGGTATAAATTCCAGAGCAAAAAATTTAATTTTCGTTAGATCAAATGAATGGTATAAACCCATGTGTCGACTAATGGGTGTTTCCATCTTTTTCTTCTGGACGAGGGACACATGGTCTCTAATCCTGTGGAAAAGGGGTCTCTTAGTTTTCCCTATATAAAAGGCCTTGCAAGTGCACCTCATATAGTAGACTACTCCAGTGGATTGGCAGTTAGCAAATAAATTAGGTTGATACAGAGTTCCATCTGGAAGGGTTATCTCTTCTAAATCTAGAATGTAGCTGCAAAAATCGCACCTGCCACAGGGGGCAGTGCCTTTCCGAATATCTTTCCCGGATCTCTGTGTCAGGTGGCTATGGACCAATTGATCCTTTAAAGACCTGGACCTTCTATAAGTGATAGAAGGAATTGGTTTAACATACTTGGAGATTACTTTATCATTGGATAATAGAGGCCAATATTTCTTGATAATTTCATAGACTTTTTTATGTTGTTTAGAATATGTCGTTATCAGTCATACCTGCTGATCCGATTTTCGAGGTTTTGATGAATGAATTAATTCAGTTTGACTATGTAATTTGGCCCTATGGTATGCCTTTTTGAGAGTGGAGTGGCTGTAGCCCCTATCCAACAGGCGTAACTGCAGGGCCCATGCTTCCTTTTCAAAGTCCTGGTCACGACTGCAGTTCCTCCTTATTCATAGATATTGACTATAAGGGATGCTCGCCACCAGAGACTTAGGGTGCGAGCTGGCCGCGTGTAAGATGGTATTCCCTGCTGAGGACTTCCTAAACAGGGAGGAGCCAAGTGTGCCATCTGAATTGAGATAGATAGAAATATCCAAGAAATTGATCATATTTTGATCGTAAGTCATAGTGAATTTAAGCTTATATGAATTGACCTTGTGTTTATCCAAAAAAAGAAGGATTTCCTCCTTGGTACCAGTCCACACCACAAAAATGTTATTGATGAATCGACGCCAAATCAAAACATTGTCTAAAAATTTACAGAAAACATCTGAGGAAAAATCTCCCGCTCCCACCCCCCGGTACAGATTGGCGTATGATGGGGCACATTTTGTCCCCATCGCAACACCCTGCACCTGGGGGTAGTGGGAGCGGTCGAAGAGAAAAATGTTATTGGTTAGGATAAAGAGTAAGAGATCCAAGATGAAACGATTGTATGCAAAAGCACCGGGGCCCCTTTCCGATAAGAAACCCTCCACAACCCCAACCCCCGCTCGTGGGGGATGGAGTTGTAGAGGGCCTCCACATCAATCGCGACAAATAGAGACCCCGGTGGTACACAAATACCATGCAGGGATCTCAAGAGGTCAGCAGTATCCTGTATATAGGAGCTGAGCGAACCGACATGTGGCTGCAAGTAGTCGTCCACAAGTTTGCTAGCAGGCTTAGTCAAACACCCTTTGCCCAAGACTATCGGGCGGCCAGGGGGGGATTTTATATGCTTGTGGACTTTAGGCAAGGCGTATAGGGTAGGGGTTCTGGGAATTTCAACAATCAAGAAATCAAATGTCTTCCTGTCAATAAGGTCATTATGAAATGCCCGACTGACAAGAATTTTGAACTTCGTCTCTGCATATTTGACTTGAAATGAGGGAACGGGCCGATACCAACTGCGATTCCGCAAGAGATCAAGAACCATTTTCTTGTAAAAATTCCTATTCATAACTACTATGTTTCCCCCTTTATCCAAGGGTTTGATGACAATATGATCATTATGTTTCAAGGAAGATAAAGCTCTCCGAAAAGCAGGTTTCAGATTGGAGCGACCAGTAGATCACTTCCAATCCGTGGCCTGAATCTCTTTGGTAACTTGTTGGGTAAATGCCCAGATGCTTGGATTGCCCTGTAGGGCAGGAAAGGAAGTAGTAGATAAACACACCCCGCAGGACATCACCCGTTCCGGGCTCCGCTCACAAACCAAAAATGCACCTTCTTGTCTTTCTAATTCTTTTGGTGATGGTCATTCTAACTCTTCAGGTTCTGGATCACAATTGGGAACAATATGGCACCAATTTTTTCACTGGCACCAAATTTGGAAAAATACCAAAAAAGTTCCCAATGCACCCCCAACACTCAAGGGGACAGCCAACATGGTTTGCAAGTATCTTGGCTGTAATCTATCCTCCTGTACTCTAACAGAGGATCAGATCCAGGTTCTCAGCCTGGGCCTGACCTTTTGTCCTGACCAGGAGGTGCATACTTTTGAAACAATAAAAGATGTACATCTTTTCGCCAGAAAATTAATGTTCAAAGTTATATTTAACAAGGACCCCGGTTGCTCAGATGTCAATCCGGAGAGTCTTTGGATGAATAAAACCATTAATGAGGTAAAGGCATTACAGGATTTGATGGAATTATGGGAGGAAGGCAATCCATTTGATGACCCCCTGGAGGAGCCAACTGTAAATCCTTCTTCTGACCCCCCACCTGAGAGGATTTTTCCTCCACCTAATTTTTACAGACCAAAATCTACTTCCTTTCCTGCCCTACAGGGCAATCCAAGCATCTGAGCCTTTACCCAACAAGTTACCAAAGAGATTCAGGCCACGGATTAGAAGCGATCTACTGGTCGCTCCAATCTGAAACCTGCTTTTCGAGCTTTATCTTCCTTGAAACATAATGATCATATTGTCATCAAACCCTCAGATAAAGGGGGACATAGTAGTTATGAATAGGGATTTTTACAAGAAAATGGTTCTTGATCTCTTGCGGCATCGCAGTTGGCGTTCCCTCATTTCAAGTCAAATATGCAGAAACAAAGTTCAAAATTCTGGTCACCTTTGGTTTCCACTGTTAGTTGATATGTATTGGGACCCTCTGTTAGGCTCCTATGTACACCCTATCTGAACTTCTTTCACTTTATTTCTGGCCATGGGAATTTTTGATTACTTTTTAATTATATAGATTTCATCTATTGATATATTTTGAATACATAAACAGAAATAGAAGAAAGGGAGAAAAGGATATATTTTTTTTCTCCCTAAGAGTCCTAGATTTTTTACTTTTCACATGAAGGAAGAACCCACCAGGATTAGGTGACGCCCAGGGCGCCAATCCCAGTGGTAAGCTTATTTCCACTGGTTGGCGCCAATTGCGTCTTCCCCTAACCTTTATTTGGACTTTGTCCACATAAATGGCTGCAGTCACTTTTCCTTCTCATCCGGTTATACTTCTTTCTTTATTAATGGATTTTCATATATATTTTTTATGCCTTTTCTGGCCTCTATGGATATTTACATCACTGCTTACAGTCCCAGAGGTGATGTTTCATTACTTACGCAACCTAGTGTCACTTCTGGTGTGCCTTACACCATTGATTATACTGATCTGATTGTTATATATATCTCTTCCTGATTCAGCTAGAAGTGCCACATCCAGTGTTACTGCCTATGGGTAGACGCCCCTGCAGCGTCTGCCCTTCCCCTAGGCTTTGGCACCGTTTTTTGGCACCAAATTTGGAGAGGGGGGGGGGTATTTAAACACTCTGGTGGTGGTTCAATACAGATCCAGCCTTTTCTTTATACACCATTTGACCCAGGTATTTAATGTCATTCTGAGGAAATATTAGGCCAGTCATTGGGGGACCCTTTCTTTGGTTCAGGGTCCTTGATTGATTTCAATTTGTTTGTTTTTTTAGGGTCCTTGCTGTCTTTTCCCCTCTTGGGACTCTACTTTGGGGGAAGACACTAACCAATATAGAAAAGTAGCTTGGACTGGTGGTTTAAAATTAGACCTTCATCACAGGTACAAAACCCTTTTTTTTTCTTTTTTTTTTTTTTAATAAAAATAAAAAGTAAAAGATAAAAAACAAGAAATTAGGAAATTTAAAAATCAAAGATTGACAATGAAAATTCCTTTATTCCTTTCTCCATCCTCATTCTAGGACCTCTTCCATCAGTTAAAAACACAATCTTATTTACTCTCTGTGGTCATCAGATGATCCTTTGGCTGGGTTCGCTTCCTGATCTAAGCGGTTCAAACATTATATTCAATTTATTATTCAATTTCTTGAAAGACCTTTATACAGGTAAATAAATCCCTCTTTGGCTGAAGTATTGCATTGGCAGATCAGATATGTGGTATTGCTCTTGATTTGTACTCATATTGATTTTTTGCCTATTCTATATATTGTTATTGTTCATGGTGTAATTTTTGTATTATTCTCTTCAGTGCCTGATAGATATTACTCTCCTGAAGAAGCCACGGCATGTGGTGAAACATGTTGAGAAACAATTCCTTTGGTTGCACCATCAAAGATTGTATTGTTACATTGAATGTAAACTCCTTTTTTATAGATATGTTTTATCAACTTTTCTAAATAAAATGTGATTTTTTTACAAATTTTGTGTCACCTACTGCACCTTTAAAATCCCAGTTCCCTATATGTTCTTTATATTGCTGTCTCAGTCTGATTCATGATTCCGGACAGGTGCATCTTATGAAATTAGAATATCATCAAAAAGTTAAATTCAGTAATTCAATTCAAATAGTGAAAAACTCATATATTTTGTATAGATGCGTTACATACAGAGTGATACATTTCAAGCTTGTCTTTCTTTGATGTTGATTGCTTGCAGCTAGTAAAAAACCCAAAATTCAGTATCTCAGAAAATTTGAATATTACATAAGACCAATAAAGATTTTTAATAAAGAAATATTCCTTTACTGAAAAGTATGCACTCAATACTTGGTCAGGGCTCCTTTTGCATGAATTACTGCACCAATGTGGCGTGGCATGGAGGCGATCAGCCTGTGGCACTGCTGAGATGTTATGGAATCCCAGTTTTCTATGATAGCAGTGTTCAGCTTGTCTGCATTGTTGGGTCTGGTGTCTCATCTTGCTCTTGACAACACTCCACAGATTCTCTACGGATTTTAGGTCAGGCGAATTTGCTGGCCAATCAAGCACAGTGATACCATAATCATTAAACCAGGTATTGGTAGTTTTGGCAGTGTGGGTAGGTGCCAAGTCCTGCTGGAAAAAGAAATCAGCATCTCCATAAAGCTGGTCAGCAGAGGGAAGCATGAAGTGCTCTAGAATTTCCTGCTAGAGGGCTGCACTGACTTTGGACTTGATAAAACACAGTGGACCAACAATAGCAGATGACATGGCTCCCCAAATCATCACTGACTGTGGAAAATTTTGCATTACATTTGGAAATCAAGATCCCAGAGTCTGGAGGAAGATTGGAGAGGCACAAAATCCAAGTTGCATGAGGTCCAGTGTGAAGTTTCTACAGTCAGTGATGATTTGAGGAGCCATGTTATCTGCTGGTGGTCCACTGTGTTTTATCAAGTCCAAAGTCCACTAGCAGGAAATTCTAGAGCACTTCATGCTTTCCTCTGCTGACCAGATTTATGGAGATGCTGATTTCATTTTCAAGCAGGACTTGGCACCTGCCCACATTGCCAAAAGTAGCAATACCTGGTTTAATGATCATGGCAACACTGTGCTTGATTGGCCAGCAAATTCGCCTGACCTAAACCCCATAGAGAACCTATGGGGTATTGTCAACAGGAAGATGAGAGACACCAGACCCAACAATGAAGACGACCTAAAGGCCACTATCAAAGCAACCTGGGTTCCATAACACCTCAGCAGTGCCACAGGATAATTACTGCCATGCAGGGCCGGACTTTCCATTGGGTTTGATGGGGCTCAAGCCCATGGGCCCCAGCCAATAGGGGGCCCCGCCGGCCCCGCAAGCTGCCGAGAGCGGCCGAAAGCCGCAGAGAGCGGCCGAAAACCAGCTCTGTATCTCGGCGGCGCCATTTTTAAACTGAAAGGCTGCAATGACAAGACAACAATGACACTGGAGCAAGGCTACACTGACAAGTCTGCAAATGACACTGGGGCAAGGCTACACTGACACTGACAAGGCTGCAATGACACTGACAAGGCTGCAATGACACTGACAAGGCTGCAGATGGACACTGATGAGGCTGCATTGATGGGCATTTAAATGTAAGTTTTTTTCCTTAAACTTCCATCCTAAAAGTTTTTTTCCTTAAAATTCTCTCCTAAACTTGGGGTGCGTGTTATACACCGGCGCGTGTTATACGCCGATAAATATGGTAATCATTTTATACACTTTTATTGCTTTTATTAGTCGTGGACCCAGGACGAATACCAGTACAGTATCCCCCACTTACACGCTTATATATTATTTACTTTTGTGGGTAGCCATTTGGCTGTTTTGTCTTGTCCAATTAAATAGAATTTCTTTAATACTGCACTGAGTCTGGCGCACCTTGTCCTTTTCTATTTCTGTTTTAAAGAGCTATGCATATGTATAGAAGGTAGGGCCCGAAAGTGACTCAAGCCCAGGGGCCCCTACCACCCTAAGTCCTGCCCTGCTGCCATGCCACATTGATGCAGTAATTCATTCAAAAGGAGCCCCGTCCAAGTATTGAGTGCATACTATACTGTACATGAACATACTTTTCACTAAGCCAACATTTCTGTATTAAAATCCTTTTTTTTTATTGGTCTTATGTAATATTCTAATTATCTGAGATAAAGAATTTTGGGTTTTCACTAGTTGTAAGCCATAATCATTAAAATCAAAAGAAAGAAATGTTTGAAATATATCACTCTGTGTGTAACATATCTATATAAAATATAGGAGGAGTTTCACGTTTTGAATTTAATTATTTAAATAAATTAACTTTTTGATGATATTCTCATTTCATGAGATGCACCTGTATATTTGAAAACCAATCAATTTTGATGTACTGCCTGCCAGTTTTTTTGGATACCCATCATCTATGAGTGGCCGTTTCTGTGTTCTGACACAATTGGACACTTCATCACTTCACCATTTTTGGTTTTAGATGTTATGATTTGATATATAATATTACTTATCATCAAGTATAAGGACTTATGGACTTGATTTCACTTTTGTTATTATTATTCAATATTTACTTATTTACCTAGCGCTAAATTTTCTCACCTCACAAAGTTATTTCACACTGCAATGCCTTCCGAGTATTGAGATACCACACGTGTGAGACTTTCACAGCCTAGATGCATAGAGGGGCCCAAAATCCAAGGAACACCTTTGAGCTTTCAAGGAGCATACATTACACATCACAGTTTTGGAGGCCCTAGAGCACCAGGACAGCATAAACTCCCATAAAATGACTAAACTTTGAAAAGTTAACACCCCAAGTTTTTTTCCTAAGAGGCATGGTGAGTCTTTTTTGTCACAAGTTTTTGGAAAATGCAGAATGAAAATAAAACCAGTCCTGGACTGCCCACTGCACATATACTGCAGCAGGGCAGCCCAGCTGCGCAAAACAACGTACCTGTATGTTGTCCGCGCTCCCTGGTCTGGGGCACGTGCACGCGTCTCCGGTGACTCACTCCCGCTGTGATTGGACACAACGAGAGCCTATCAGTGGGGCCACCCACGATCGTTCTCGGGTATGACAGAACGGTGGTCTGCCTATGTATACAAGGCAGACTATTGTGTCACAGACAAAGAGAGAAATCTGTGATTCCTAATAATCAAGAACACAGATCTTCCTTTGTCCAGTGTCAGCATCCCCCACACAGTTAATAACTACACCCAGGGAACACATTAAACCCTTTGGTTACCCCTGATGTTATCCCTTTTCCTGCCAGTGTCATTTATACTGTGACAGTGCATTTTTTAGCACTGATCACTGAATTGGTGTCACTGGTCCCCAAAAAGTGGCACTTAGTGTACAATTTGTCTGCCGAAATGTCGCAGCCCTGCTAAAAATAACTTATCGCTGCCATTACTAGTAACGAAAGTCCCTAAATCTATCCCATAGTTTGTAGACACGATAACTTTTTTGGACAAACCAATCAATATACGCTAAATGTTTTTTTTTTTTTCAACCAAAAATATGTAGCAGAATACAAATTGGCCTAAACTGATGAAGAAATTAGATTTTTTACATATTTTTATTGGATATGTTTTATAGCAGAAAGCAAAAAAATATTGTTTTTTTTTTCAAAATTGTTGCCCTTTTTTTGTTTATAGTGCAAAAAATAAAAAAACGCAGATATGATCAAATACCACCAAAAGAAAGCTCTATTTGTGGGAAAAAAAAGACATACATTTTTTTTTTGGGTATAGCATCGCACCACCGCACAATTGTCAGTTAAAATAACTCAGTGCCGTATCGCAAAAAATGGCCTGATCATTAAGGGGGTAAGATATTTTTCACATACTGCATGAGCATACAGTAAAACTTTCGTTTGAGAGCATTTTGCAAGACAAGCAAAAATTTTTAATACATTTTGACGTGATAAACAAGCGATGTCTTTATATACAAGTAGAGAGAGGTGCCTCTAAGTGTAGCAATAAATGGATTTTAAAAACAGCTTACCTGTAAAATCCTTTTCTTGGAGTACATCACGGGACACAGAGCACCATAATAATGACTATGTTGGTTATACGCTTACCTTTAGGTGATTGGACACTGGCAACCAATAGTAAGACGGTTCCTCCCATATAACCCCTCCTATACCGGAAGTACCCCAGTTTTGTAGCAAGCAATGATGATCCCAGAAAGAGGGGAGGGACCTCTGTGTCCCGTGATGTACTCCAAGAAAAGGATTTTACAGGTATGCTGTTTTAAAAATCCGTTTTTCTTTATCGTACATCACGGGACACAGAGCACCATAATAATGACTATGTGGGATGTCCTAAAGCAATGCACCTGAGGGGGGGGGGGACACATTATCCCTAAGCCAAACGGGCCTGAGACTATAAAGCTGCCTGCAACACGCTGTGGCCAAAAACAGCCTCTTTTCGAGATCTCACATCCACCTGGTAAAACCTGGTGAATGTATGAACTGAAGACCAAGCGGCCGCTTTGCAAACCTGAGCCATAGACACCTGTTGGCGTACTGCCCATGATGCACTAATCCCTCTAGTGAAATGTGCTTTTAAATCCCAGGGTGGAACCCTGCGCTTTAATCCATAAGCCTGGATAATAGTCTGATGAATCCACCTGGATATAGTTGAACTTGTTGCCGGCTGTCCTTTTTTAGGACCTTCAGGCAAGACAAAAAAACAGAAGGGAGCTGACATTTCCAAGTAAACTTTTATCGCCCTCACCACATCCAGTGAGTGAAGCGACCTTTCCTCCCTAATCTTAGGGTTTGGAAAAAAGGAAGGTAAAATGATATCCTGATTCAAATGAAATTTGGAAACCACCTTCGGTAGAAATTCCGGACGAGGGCGCATGACCACTCTGTCCTGATGAAGAATCATAAAAGTTTCTTTGCAAGAAAGGGCGGCTAAGTCTGACACCCTTCTAGCCGATGTTATAGCCACCAAAAAAAACAATTTTCTGGTCAATAGGACAAAAGTAATATGCCTAATAGGTTCAAACGGTTGACTCTGTAAGGCTGACAGTACCAAATTTAGGTCCCAGGGACATAAAGGTGGTTTAACCAGCACCCTCAAGTGTGTTACATCCTTGACAAAGGTTCGCACCAAAGAATGGGATGCA
This sequence comes from Aquarana catesbeiana, assembly GCF_042186555.1. NCBI lineage: Eukaryota > Metazoa > Chordata > Amphibia > Anura > Ranidae > Aquarana > Aquarana catesbeiana. Next base: position 485,438,948 of record NC_133327.1, on the reverse strand, counting down.
ATTGGTCTTTGGAAGAAGACCGATAAGGCCGAAATCTGTCCTTTAATTGTCCCTAAAGCGAGCTGCAAGTCTACTCCTGCTTGCAAAAAGGCGAGAACCCTTCCAATCGTATACCTACGAGGGTTCCATTTTCTTTCCTCACACCAAGAAATGTATTACTTCCAGACTCTATAATAGATAGCTCTAGAAACTAACTTTCTAGTGTTTATCAAAGTAGACAAGACTGAACCCATAATACCACAGTCTTTCAATATTGTGGTCTCAATAGCCAGGCCATCAAATTCAGCAACCGTAAAGAAGGATGGAATATGGGCCCTTGAGACAACAGGTCTGGACGGCAAGGAAGGACCAATAGGTCCCCTACTGCCAACTTCACAATCACCGAGTACCATGATCTCCTGGGCCACGCTGGGGCCACTAAGATCACTGGCTTTCGTTCCTCCTGTATTCTGCGTAGTAAGTGCGGCAGAATTTGGATCGGAGGGAAGGCATATATCAGAGAATACTGATCCCAAGGAACTACTAATGCATCTATCCCGACAGCAAGCGGATCCTTGGTCCTGGATACAAACCTGTCCAGCTTGGCATTGAATCTGGATGCCAGCAGATCCACATCTGGGGTCCCCCAGTATTGGCAGATCTATAGAAAAACCTCGGGGTGCAGGGACCATTCCCCTGGCAACAATTTCTGGCGACTTAGGAAATCCGCCTGCCAATTGTCCACCCCCGGAATAAACACTGCCGACAGAAATGGCACATGTTTTTCTGCCCAAGTCAATATATGATCTACCTCTCTTTGGGCTGCCCGACTCCTGGTACCTCCCTCGTGGTTGATATATGCCACTACCGTGGAGTTGTCGGACTGGACTCTGACAGGAAGACCCCGCAATCTGGATGTCCAGAATCGCAGAGCTAGACGAGCTGCCCGAATCTCCAATAGATTGATGGGCAGGGTCCTTTCTGTCTGGGACCATATTCCCTGAACAGACGCTTCCTCTAGGACTGCTCCCCAGCCAAGAAGACTGGCGTCCGTGGTTACGACTTTCCAGGCTATCGGTGGGAAAGATTTCCCTCTTTTCAAGTTGCTGGTTCTTAACCACCAAGAGATGTTCCATAGAACCTGTGGAGATAGAACCAAAGGCTGATCCAAGGTTCGAGCTGACTTGTCCCAGGCCTCTAGAATACTGTTCTGGAACACTCTGGAGTGGAACTGTGCATATGGCACTGCGCTGAAGGATGACACCATCTTGCCTAGTAACCTCATGCACAGCCGAATAGAAGGTGTTAGTTCTTTTTTCACCTTCTGTACAAGTTTCACTATGGAGGCGACCTTTAAGGGAGGAAGGAACACCTTTTCTTGGGCGGTGTCCAAGACCAGACCCAGATACACCAAGGCTTGGGTCGGACAAAGAGCTGACTTGTCCATGTTTAGCATCCAACCTAGGCATTGTAAAACCTGTACTGTTCTTGACACGTTTTGAACTAGTATGGGGTGAGAGCATTCCTTTAGAAGAAGATTGTCCAGATATCCTACTACGGAGACTTTCTGAGACCTTAAGGAAGCCAACACTGGGGCCAGAATCTTTGTGAAGACCCTGGGGGCTGTGGCCAGACCGAAAGGTAGTGCCACAAACTGGAAATGACTGCCCTCTACAGCGAAGCGTAAAAACCTTTGATGTGGACCGAAGATCGGCACATGAAGGTACGCATCCTTGATATCTATGGACGCTAAATAGTCTCCCTTCTTCAGGGATTTTATTATTGAATGAACCGACTCCATGCAGAAGGATCGGACGTCTACAAAGTAGTTGAGAGCCTTGAGGTCCAAAATGGGCCTTACTTCCCCATTTGGTTTTGGCACGGTGAATAGGTTTGAGTAAAACCCCTTGAATTTTTACTCGTGCGGAACCATTACAATTACCCCCTGCATCAGCAGATGGTGTAAAGATAGGAATAGGCATCTTCTTTTCTCTGGATCCGACGGAACCCTTGAGTACAGAAACCGATTTGGGGGATCTCACGGAACTCTATTCTGTAACCGTATTTTACAGTGGAAATGACCCATCTGTCTTGAACCAGTTCTTCCCAGGCCTGCCCAAACAGCCGAAGCCTGCCCCCCACCCGCGAGAGCGGGGACGCCCCTTCACCAGGTAGACTTGGAGCTGGGCTTGGGTGGCTTTTGGGTCCAGGGCTTCTACTGACCCTGGGGTCTTTTAAAGCCAGACGGCTGAGGCCATCGATACTGTTTAGGGGAAGAAGCACTAGGTCCTGGAGCATTAGGAATTTTATAAGAGGGTTGCTTCCCTTTCCTTTTAATAGGGAGTAGGGCACTCTTTCCTCCAGAGATCTTTTGGATATATTTATCCAGATCCTCGCCAAACAAGCGTTCTCCATGGAATGGAAAAGCTGCGAGTAGCTTGTACATGGCATCTCAGCAGACCAGTTCTTTAGCCACAAGACTCTGCGCATATGAATTGACAGTAACGCAAAACGAGACATCTGTTGGATTGAGTCTTTCAATGCATCTACTGCAAAACATAAGGCATGAGGAACCTCCGATAACTCCTCGGCAGATTCCTCCTGGCAAGGTATGTTCCTTACCAACCTTTTAAAGTGATCCACTGAAAAGGAGGCCTTTAATTTTAGAGGAGGGACTCTTACCCCTGTGCTTGCCTTGTTTCCTATACCTCATTTTCTGGAAGACATTGCTTACACATGAGGAAAATAAAAAGGAGTACTCCCCACAAACTATAACCAGCCTTTAACCTGTCACCACTGTGTCCAAGACCACCAGACTCACGTGCCCAACTATCGCTCTGTGTTGTCCACGCGCACGCCAGGAGCTCTATGCCTATAAAGTATTAGCTTGGGAGTGAGCGCGCGCATCAGCAACCGGCGCTACGCCCACCGCACAGCGCATGCACCGTCCTGACGCACACGGCGCATCAGCGAATTGCACAGCAGCGTCGCACGCGCACACCGACGGTGCACACACAGGGCGGCGCGCGTGCGGTGCGCATGCACATGCACACACTCGCGCACGCCAGTATTCAAAAAATGTGCGCCAAACCAGCCATCTGTAATCCCAGACACAGGTTCAAGGTTACCAGCAGTTTCGAAGGGAAATACATATATATATATATATATATATATAATCCCCAAGGGAGTACTCGGCATCCCAAGCAGCAGGGCCTGTCTTGCCAGGCCCAATCTTCCCCCATCACGGTGGGTAGCGCCTCTAAGGACCTTCAGGGACTGGGTCCCCCATATATTGGGGTCCACACCCCTGGACCTGTAAAGCACCCCTTCTGGCTTACCTTGGGCAAGATTGACCAGGAATAGCAACTTAACAAGGGTCCAGCGCCTATATAGGACACATTACAAGCAATACCTTGTTCTTGAACCGAGGTTCGGGGACCATCCACTTTAGCTTTGTTAAGCCATCCGAATGGATCTGATTATAATGTCCTCAGTGGGACATTTTTTGAAGAAATTTGAAGAGCTTCAACAGCCATGACCATCACTTTCAAGACACTGGCGAAAAAACTGAGGTACTTCCGGTATAGGAGGGGTTATATGGGAGGAACTGTCTTATTATTGATTGCCAGTGTCCAATCACCTAAAGGTAAGCGTATAACCCACATAGTCATTATTATGGTGCTCTCTGTCCCGTGATGTACGATAAAGAAATGGTTACATTTCATGGTTACATTTCTTCTCATCCCAGAACTGTTTCAACGATTCCGAACCGTCCAAATCTTTACTGAATTAGACCTAAGAGGCGCTTACAACCTAATTCAGATCTGTGCAGGGGACAAGTGGAAGACAGCCTTCAGGTCCAGGTTTGGACACTTTGAATACTCGGTGATGCCGTTTGGTCTGTGCAATGCCCCTGCCACGTTCCAACGCCTGGTAAACAATATTTTTCAAGAGTACCTTGACAACTTCGTAATTGTTTATCTAGACAATATCCTCATCTTTTCCACCACAGTAGAGCTGCAACGAATCTATGTGAAAAGAGTAAACACAATTCTCAGAGAACATGGACTTTATGTTAAAGAGGAAGAGAGGGTAAAAAAAAGGGGGGGGGGGTATGCCTATATATCAGGAATAATGTACAAGTGAATGAGAGAGATGACATCAATAAGGGAGCTAGAGAGGAGGTGGAATCCTTATGGGTAGAGCTGCAAAGGGATGAAGCTGAGGGGAAAATAATACTGGGAGTATGCTATAGGCCTCCTAACCTGAGGGAGGAGGGGGAGACAGACATCCCATCACAATTTGGATTAGCAGCAAGGATGGGAAGTGTTATCATAATGGGGGATTTTAATTATCCTGACATAGACTGGGCAGAGGACACTACGTATTCGTCTCAGGCTCGCCAGTTCCTAAATGTCCTTCAGGACAATTTCATGGGTCAGATGGTAGATGCACCAACTAGAAACAAAGTGTTACTAGATCTACTGATTACCAACAATACAGACCTGATCACAGATGTGGAAATATGGGGCAATTTAGGAAACAGCGATCACAGGTCAATTGGCATCAAATAGGAAACATAAGGGGAATACAAAGACTGAATTCCAAAAGAGCCAACTTCCTTAAACTACAAACCTTAGAGGATATAAATTGGAATAAAATCTTAGGAACAAAGAACACGGAGGAAAGATGGGTTTGCTTTAAGAGCATATTAAATAAGGGCATTAGCCAGTGCATCCCATTGGGAAATAAATTTAAAAGAGCGATCAAAAGTCCTGGATGGCTTAACTCCAATGTAAAAATGCATAAAAAAAAAAAAAAAAAAAAAAAAAAAAGAAGGCCTTTAAAAAATACAAGGCTGAGGAATCATCATCGGCATTCAGACTTTACAAAGAATGCAACAAGAGATGTAAGGGTGCAATTAGAGCGGCCAAGATAGAACACGAAAGACACATAGCAGAGGAGAGCAAAAAAAATCCCAATAAATTATTTAAGAATATAAACAGTAAAAAAGGGAGGACAGACCATATTGGCCCCATAAAGAATGAGGAAGGTAAACACCTGGTTACAAAGGACAGGGCGATGGTGAAGGTACTGAATTTATTCTTCTCCTCAGTCTTTACGAGGGAATCGGGGGGCTTCAGTAACCAAAACTGCAGCGTTTATCCTCATAACACATCACAGGAAGAACCCTCATGGCTAACAGAGGACAGAATTAGAAATAGACTTGAGAAACTTAACATTAATAAATCACCAGGTCCAGATGGCTTGCACCTGCGGGTACTTTAGGGAACTCAGTCAAGTTATTGCCAGACCATTGTTCCTAATTTTTTTCTGACAGTCTACTGACTGGAATGGCACCAGCTGATAGGAGAAAAGCCAATGTAGCACCAATATTTAAAAAAGGGCCAAAATACATCCCTGGGAATTACAGACCAGTTAGCCTTACATCAATAGTATGCAAGCTCTTGGAGGGGATGATAAGGGACTATATACAGGATTGTAGTATTGAAAACGGTATCATTAGCTGTAATCGGCATGGATTCATAAAGAATCGTTAGTGCCAAACCAATCTATTGACCTGCTATGAGGAGGTGAGCTGCCATCAGGGGCGGCGCCAGGTGGGTAATTGGGTGTGCTGAAGCTCCCCCAAAAAATCTTCAAGCACCCTCATAGCACTCCCAGTTTCCACAGAGGTATTACAGTCCAGTCACAGGATTTTAAACAAGTTATTTGGTACCTGCTGTGAATCCTGTCTGCAAGAGGCTAGGGACTCTTTTGTAAAGTGGAGGGATACAGCCGAATAAGCCGCTAATGATCAGTTAGACCCGGCAGGGGCTGGGTGGTGAGGAGCCTGCATCAGTGGCCGATTGATCCAGTGCTGGTCTTCTGCATTTGCCGCCAAAAGACGAATTTGGATGGAAGCTGCAGAGAGAGCCCAGCCCTGTGCAGTGCCATAGGAACCTGGAGGAAGCAGGTATTCTAAGGAGAGCGAGGAGGAGAGAAGCTGTGTTTCCTTATATGGTGGGGGAGGAGTGAGGGAGCAGAACGGAGCTGCAGAACTGCAGGGCTTACTGAGCCTGCCAGTGTCAGAGGACAAGAGGGGTGTGTGTGTGTCACATGGTGTGGTCCGAGGAGGAAGGCTTAGGAGGAGCGAGGCTGATCACTGCTGCAGGCATTGTTCTGTTTTAAATGTAGCTACTGAGCCTGAAAGGGAGGGGAGCTTTCCAGTCCTCTGATCTATAGCAGCATGCTGCATTACACTGATTGAGGGACATGCCTGATCTGGACTGAGCAGTGGACACTCTGAGGGAAATCCTATGATATCAGCCCTCTCATTGGGCTTAGAGACATGTACTGCAAAAATTAGAATGCCACGCAGAGTGCCTGTGCCTGCTACTTACAGTGCCCAAATGATGATCAGGTGTCCCCATAAGAGTGCACCATTGGACTATGGGGTCACTGTTGTGCTGTGGACACTGTGTATGTGCTGTGGGCACTATGTATGGGGTCACCCTTCTGCTGTGGGCACTGTGTATGGGGTCACCCTTCTGCTGTGGACACTATGTATGAGGTCACCCTCCTGATGTGGACACTGTGTATGGGGTCTCCGTCGTGCTGTGGGTACTGTGTATGGGGTCACGGTTGTGCTCTGGGCCCTCTAAAAGGGGTCACTCTCCTGCTCTGGGCCCTCTAAAAGTGGGCACTGTGTATGGGGTCACCGTTGTGCTGTGGGTACTGTGTATGGGGACACTGCTGTGCTGTGGACACTGTGTATGGGGTCACCATCGTGCTGTGGGCACTGTGTATGGGGGTCACCCTCCTGCTGTGGGCTCTGTGTATGGGGTCACCGTTGTGCTGTGGGTACTGTGTATGGGGTCACCCTCCTGCTGTGGGCACTGTGTAAGGGTTCACCCTCCTGCTGTGGGCACTGTGTATGGGGTCACCCTCCTGCTGTGGGCACTGTGTATGGGGTCACCTTTGTGCTGTGGTCACTGTGTATGGGGTCACCCTCCTGCTGTGGTCACTGTGTATGGGGTCACCCTCCTGCTGTGGGCACTGTGTATGGGGTCACCCTCCTGCTGTGGGCATTGTGTATGGGGTCACCTTTGTGCTGTGGACACTGTGTATGGGGTCACCCTCCTGCTGTGGACACTGTGTATGGGGTCACCCTCCTGCTGTGGGCACTGTGTATGGGGTCACCCTCCTGCTGTGGGCATTGTGTATGGGGTCACCTTTGTGCTGTGGACACTGTGTATGGGGTCACCCTCCTGCTGTGGACACTGTGTATGGGGTCACCTTCCTGCTGTGGACACTATGTATGGGGTCACCCTCCTGCTGTGGACACTGTGTATGGGGTCACCCTCCTGCTGTGGGCACTGTGTATGGGGTCACCCTCCTGCTGTGGACACTGTGTATGGGGTCACCCTCCTGCTGTGGGCACTGTGTACGGGGTCACCCTCCTGCTGTGGGCACTGTGTATGAGGTCACCCTCCTGCTGTGGGTACTGTGTATGGGGTCACCATTGTGCTGTGGACACTGTGTATGGGGTCACCCTCCTGCTGTGGGCACTGTGTATGGGGTCACCCTCCTGCTGTGGGCACTGTGTATGGGGTCACCCTCCTGCTGTGGGCACTGTGTGTGGGGTCACCGTTGTGCTGTGGACACTGTGTGTGGGGTCACCCTCCTGCTGTGGGCACGGTGTATGGGGTCACCCTCTTGCTGTAGGCACTGTGTATGGGGTCACTGTTGTGCTGTGGACACTGTGTATGGGGTCACCGTCGTGCTGTGGGCACTGTGTATGGGGTCACCCTCCTGCTGTGGGCACTGTGTATGGGGTCACCCTCCTGTTGTGGGCACTGTGTATGGGGTCACCACTGTACTCTGGACACTATGTATGGGGTCACCCTCCTACTGTGGGCACTGTGTATGGGGTCACCCTCCTGCTGTGGGCACTGTGTATGGGGTCACTGTTGTGCTGTGGACACTGTATGGGGTCACCCTCGTGCTGTGGACATTGTGTATGGGGGTCACCCTTCTGCTGTGGGCACTGTGTATGGGGTCACCCTTCTGCTGTGGGCACTGTGTATGGGGTCACCCTCCTGCTGTGGACACTATGTATGAGGTCACCCTCCTGATGTGGATACTGTGTATGGGGTCTCCGTCGTGCTGTGGGTACTGTGTATGGGGTCACGGTTGTGCTCTGGGCCCTCTAAAAGGGGTCACTCTCCTGCTCTGGGCCCTCTAAAAGTGGGCACTGTGTATGGGGTCACCGTCGTGCTGTGGGCACTGTGTATGGGGGTCACCCTCCTGCTGTGGGCTCTGTGTATGGGGTCACCGTTGTGCTGTGGTCACTGTGTATGGGGTCACCCTCCTGCTGTGGTCACTGTGTATGCGGTCACCCTCCTGCTTTGGGCACTGTGTATGGGGTCACCCTCCTGCTGTGGGCATTATGTATGGGGTCACCTTTGTGCTGTGGACACTGTGTATGGGGTCACCCTCCTGCTGTGGACACTGTGTATGGGGTCACCTTCCTGCTGTGGACACTGTGTATGGGGTCACCTTCCTGCTGTGGACACTGTGTATGGGGTCACCCTCCTGCTGTGGACACTGTGTATGGGGTCACCCTCCTGCTGTGGGCACTGTGTATGGGGTCACCCTCCTGCTGTGGGCATTGTGTATGGGGTCACCTTTGTGCTGTGGACACTGTGTATGGGGTCACCCTCCTGCTGTGGACACTGTGTATGGGGTCACCTTCCTGCTGTGGACACTGTGTATGGGGTCACCCTCCTGCTGTGGACACTGTGTATGAGGTCACCCTCCTGCTGTGGGCACTGTGTACGGGGTCACCCTCCTGCTGTGGGCACTGTGTACGGGGTCACCCTTCTGCTGTGGGCACTGTGTATGGGGTCACCGTTGTGCTGTGGGTACTGTGTATGGGGTCACCCTTCTGCTGTGGGCACTGTGTATGGGGTCACCCTCCTGCTGTGGGCA